>NC_133860.1:7460056-7810681 GCF_047830755.1 Zonotrichia albicollis
TTTGCTGGGAATGAATAGCTTTCTTTTTCTCCCCTGAAATGAATGGGTTGCTGAGACCTCCCTGCATATGAAGGCTGTAGGTGCTATGCTCGGTGGAGTGGACAGCGAGCAATTATCCCCCCCAGCTTCACGTTATCCACAGGCTTCTTAATACAACCCAGTGTTATTACACACAAAAAATGTGATCTCAAGTGTGGATTGAGAGAGACAAAATGTTCCCAGTGGGATCTATCCGTGTCTCTTCCCCAGTCCCCTCTGACAACAGGGATTAGCAGCAATGTTTGCACTGACTGTAACTAGGACATAAAGACCATGGTTCATTTCTTCCCATTCAGCTAATTCTTTACATTGCAGACACTACAGGATCCATTTAGGTTTTTTTTTGTTTTTTTTTTTTTTGTCTCTTTTGTGAAAGTAGGTTGGGGTGGGAGGGGGTAAGGGGGAGAAATCTGCCGAAGAAACTGTTGGCATCTCCAAAGAAAAGTATCTTTTCAAGCCTCAGGCTGCAGCCCTCAGCCCTCCTCTGCCAGGGATGAAAGAAGCCGCAGTGCACATCTGATGCGATGGCATTCACAGACAACCTCACTTTTAGGTGAAGGCCACCATATATTTGCCAAGAATGGCAACTTTTAAGAAATAAAGTGATTTAAGCTGGCAGATTTGAAACCCTTATCAAGCTCTGGGATATTTTTTTTTTTTTTTTTTAAGCAAATGGGAGCGCTTGCTCCCAGCAATCTCTCATTCCTGACACGTTCCCACCTCTAAAGCAAACTACAGCACCAACTTTAGGTATGTTTTTTTTTCCAGGAGAGGTTTGGGAGGCAGAGTTTGACCACGTGGGAAGAGTTGGGCCAGAACCCCATGGTGAATATTTTTGCCAGCTATACAATCCCTAATATGCACAAACTAACAGTGTTCATGTTTTGGTCCCATTTGGAAGAAAGCTTCACCAGCAGCCAAAACCTGAGTTGTGGGATATAAGCTCTGTGCAAAGGAGATGGAAAATGCACTTTTGTGCTGCACAATCTCATCACCACCTCAGTCTGTCTGGGGAGGGGACAGAGGGGCAGGGACCCTTGGAGCATCTCTGTGCAGGGTCTGGACCTGGTCCATCCCTCCTGTGGGGCAGGGGCGAGGGGAGAGATGGTTGATGTGGCCAGCATGCCTCTGGCTGATCCAGGAACATGCACTATCTGCTCCAGTGCCATCCATCAATCTTGCCTTAACAGACAAGTCCTGCTGACTCACAGCAGGTTCAGGGGAGGTTACGTGGCAAAAGTGAAGGATTATGAGATGAAAGAGGAACTCATAAATCTTTCTGAGGTGAAGGGCAGTGTGCCACAGGCAGTGCAAGGACACGGTGACCCACCTCTGCCCCGTGATCTCTCCCTCCTCACTGATACAGGCAAAGGCTGTAGAAATAAAAGCCCCAGAGCCAAACTCAGGCTTCAAAATACTGATTGTGGGGGCTTATTTCCTTATTTGATTTCAAACGTTGAATCTTGGAGATGAAAAGTGTGCAGAGGAGACACACCTCTCATCTGAAATTTGGTCAGCATCATCACAAGCCATAACCCTTGCAAGGATTAACCCAGAGCTGTGCACAGACAAGAGAGAGGAAAAATGACCTAAAATTGCACCCTGCTTCTCAGGTGACCCCAGATAATGTGCCCCAAATGTGTGTGATGATATATCTACTGCCTATCACCTCCATTCCTGGCGTGGGGAGAGAGAGCAGATGAATCTGAGCTGAATCTGAGCTGTCCTTGGGGGGAACACAGACTTGCCAAGGCCTTCAACACATGTTTTGGAGAGCTGTAATGCATGTGCTCAGAGTGCAGGATGATGCCTGACTATGTTTTCCTGCAGCACCAGAAATATCCTAGAATGGGCAAGTGCTGATATGGATGACATGTTCCTGGGCTCCTTCCAGTAAAGGGAAGATGTGAATGGTACCTTGGAGAAAGTCACCTTTCTGGCACTCAGCTCTTCTCACAAATTTTTGGCCCAGACCTCCCAGGATATTGGTGTTGAGACCAATAGACAACACGTTTCCTGCTGGTTTATATGGTGGGGGGGAACAACAGAGGTTTCATGGGGTCCTACCTGAAACCTGCATTAGGGTGAGCAAAGTGGATCACACAAACACAGAACCACAAAATGGTTTGGGCTGGAAGGGACCTTAGAGACCATCTTGTTCCACCCCTTGCCTTGGGCAGGGACACCTTCCACTGGACCAGGCTGCTCCAAGCCCTGTCCAACCTGGCCTGGAAAACTTCCAGGGATGGAGCATCAGATCTCAGATGGCTCTGGAGGGAGCTCAGATCTTTAGCACACATAGAGACATCTCCATTCAGGTCAGGGCTGAGTTTGGTTGGTGCTCACACGGACATCTTTTGTTCTGCTGGCTGTTATTCCCCAAAAATTGCCCAGGACACTTGGTCTGCTCATCCCAGGAATGGTTATGGGGATGCTCACCACCACTTAATAGGGTGGCTGTCCTGGTGAGTTTTCCTGCCATGGAGGGATGTGTGTTTGGTAGGTCAAAGGATGTTATGTGTCAAAATAAAGGCATTTTGGAGAGAGTGTGCTCGTACTGACATATCCATCTGATGCTAATTAATACAGACAGGAGATATGTTGTCAGGTTCAGAGCTGGGTGTTAGCTCCCCCCTCACAGCCCTGTGCTGGGTGAATGATGTGTACCTTTAAACCTAAAGAATCTGGAAAGAGAGTTGTGTTTTCTACCCATGGGGTTGCCACCAACTTCACTTGCTCTAGTTCAGTTTCCTCTTTTAAAGCCTGAAATAAAGATAGTTTTAGTTCATTACTGTCAAATGTAAATGATGCCCTGACTTCACAAAAACTAAACATATTTCTAAAATTAGTGTCATCCTGTTTAAGCTTCTTCATGGTCACATTGTGCAAGCAAAGAGATCAAACATTTGTGTTTCCCCAAAACAGAAATGGTTTGTGTTTGGGTTAAAGTTAGGTGGGTGTATATCCACACAGTGGATGAACTGCTTTGTGCTTAAAAATCAGGTGGGAAGAAGAGCACACTTTGATATTAGGAAATGTTTTGAACCTCAGGGGACTCCTGAAACATGCTGTGGAGATCAAAAACCTTTGGGATTTTCTGTTGCAAAACAGAAAGTCCCAGCATACTCTGTAGCCTAAGAGAAAAAGTGAAACATGCAGAACACATCATCAGACTTCACCCGGGGCAAAGCTGAAGTATGGATTTATGTACTACCTGTTCTTGTTTAGGCTGGAGGCATGGACTCAAAAATCCACCTTTACCCATTTTAAAGATTTTTAAATTCAGATTCGTTATTTGTTCAATGAATGCCACCCAATGACCACAGGAAGGCAGCTGACTGTTAGTTCCAGGTGGGCTCCTTCAGTGGTGAATTGACCTGGAGGAGTGAGCCGGGGTTTGTGCTTTCACCCAGCAGGCAAATCACCCAATTAATGCGATGACGAAGCTGCCACGGGTGCTTGCGGGAACTTGGAGCCATTAATTACCTGTGTGTTTCCTCCTGTGGCAGGAGCAGCGCTGGCTGCTGGAATTATCTTAACTAACACCAGTTCCTGGAACTATCTTAACTAACACTAACAAATCTGGACAGCCTCAGCCGCCCAGAAATCACTGCTGGTTCCCACAGCTGTCAGAGTCAGTCACAGGATCACGGAATTAATCACAGAATTACGGAATAAGCTGACCTGGAAGGGAACCATGGGGATCATTGAGTCATCTTACCTTGGTGTAAATTGTCTTCCATCTCCCTCCCATGCAGTCTGGCTGCTGGTGGCCCTTGTCACTAAGAACATCCTCAGAATTGTCACCAGGAGATGCAGCTCACCTGTAAGGAGAAATACTGCTGGCTTCTTTCTGAAATACCTGCTTTTATTTATCCTTTTTTATTTTATGTATCTGCATGTTGTTATTCTCAGAGAATTCAGCCCGAGTGTATGCCTGTCAGAGAATATGACTTATTTTGAAAAATAAGGGACTGTTCCTGATTTTAAATAATTTGTGAAAAAAATAACTTCCGTTACTACAGAATGAATTTTTCTAGTTTTCAAGCATATGGTTCACTTGTCAATCTTTTCCTGAATAATTTAAAATCATACTTACTGTCATTTTAAACAAACTTAACATATATAATACGTAATGATATACATCTTCAAATTTTCATCAATTCTTGAAATTATGACACATTAAAATCTGCTTGAAGACCAGTTTCAATAGAATTATTTAAAAAGAGAACTCCATTGAGTTATGTTTTTATAAAAGTAGAATTCTCTCCTCACTGGGACAGGGAATGAAGACAGCAAATTCCATCAGTTTTACAGAACTGAAGAGATGGGATTTCTGAAGATGAAAAGATGAGCTCATTTCCTCACTCGGGGTCCCACGGCACTGCACATTAATGAATCTCCTGACATGCAGTGTTTTGCTTTCAGGCACACCCTTGCCTGAAATCCTTCCCGTGTTTTTCCCATTTCTCAGCACTGTGTTATTGCATACACCTTCTATTTACAATAAATTAATCTCTGATCTATTTTCTGTTGTGGAGGTGAGCTGTGTGTCACTTGGCTGCTGAAGGAGGAATGTTAGTCATCCCAAGTCTCTCTGTAGCTGCTGCAGCAAGACAGCCTAAGGAAGGCAGTGGGTTTTTGTTGCTTCTTTGGAATTTTTTGTCTCTGGAACAAGACTTCACAAATTCATCTGCTCATGCATTTTCTTACATCTTGCTTTCAAAGTTGAGATCATCCTCCTTCTGGAAATACTCCTCTGCTGGCTATAGGGGAGATGTTTCCTGTACCTTCAGGTGATGGCTGGAGGGAGGTGAGGCAGCCCTTCCCAGCCGTGTCCTGCCCACAGCACAGCCCTGGCACCGGGGGCAGCACACACAGGGCTGCTGTGGCTGCCCAGCAGGGATGTCCCTGTCCTGCCTCCTCCTGGGCACAGCACGTGGGGATGAGGGAGATGGGGATGATGCCCAGGGAGAAGGGGCTCGGAGAAGTGAAATGATGCAGCAAGACAGGAAGGCTCTCAAGGGGTGATCTCTCCATCCTGCCCTCTCAGCTCTGGGACTGGGGCTCTTTTGCCACTGGATCCTGATCTAATTGTGCTTTTTGTGCACAAACGAGAGCTGAGGCTGAGCAGCCTCGTTCAGGTGAATGGGCAGGAGCTGGGCATGGCCCAGGTGCCCTCCTGCAGGTTTGCCAGGTCAGGTTTTGGGGTGAACTTGGGGGAATAGCAGGTCGGGAAAGAAGAAAGAGAGAAAGAGAGACGGAGAAAGAAGAGAAAGAAGAGAGAAAGAGAGAAAGAAGAGACAGAGAGAGAGCGAGAGAGAGAGAAGAGACGAGAGAAGAGAGAGAGAGAGAAAGAGAGAAAGAAGAGAAGAGAGAGAAAGAGAGAGAGAAAAGAGAGGAAGAGAAAGAGAGAGAAAGAAAGAGAGAAGAAAGAAGAAGAGAAGAGAAGAAAGAAAGAAAGACAAGAAGAGAAAGGAAAGAAAGAGAGAAAGAAAGAAAGAAAGAAAGAAAGAAGAAAGAAAGAAGAAAGAAAGAAAGAGAAAGAAAGAAAGAAAAGAAACCGAAGAGAAAGAAAGAAAGAAAAGAAAGGAAAAGAAAAGAAAGAAAGAAAGAAAGAAGAAGAAGATAAGGAAAAGAAGAAGAAGAAGGAAGGAAGGAAAGGAAGGAAGGAAGGAAGGAAGGAAGGAAGGAAGGAAGGAAGGAAGGAAGGAAGGAAGGAAGGAAGGAAGGAAGGAAAGAAAGAAAGAAAGAAAGAAAGAAAGAAAGAAAGAAAGAAAGAAAGAAAGAAAGAAAGAAAGAAAGAAAGAAAGAAAGAAAGAAAGAAAGAAAGAAAGAAAGAAAAGGGTTCCATGGGGAGGAGAACACAACCCCAAATCCTGTGATTTTCTCTATTGGGTTACAAATGAGGAGGTGTGTTCTGCCGCAGCTCCTCCATGTTCAGACAGAAGTAGGAACTTGCTACTTCTGGCACATTTTGGGGGTCAATAAGTTCCTCTTTGGGGACCTTTTTTGCAAGGGAGGGTGAGGGAAGATTTTACACTCATTTTAAATCTGCTGTGTGGAATCCCCTGTGTGTTCTTCCACCAGAACCTTTTCCTTCAGCATTTTTCTTTACAGGCATGTGGCTGGTGTGGACCAGGGGCCAAGGAGGGGAAGGACAGATGGACATGGGATACCAGGCTTGGGTTGGGAGCCAAGCACGAGGGCAGTGCAGTCCTCAGGGGCACCAGGGAGACTTCAGAGCTCCCAGACCTCCTTCTCCTCACATGATTAACCCTAATTCCCCCAGGATGGAGGTCTGTGAGAAGTTCCTCCTTGCTGTCTATGAGCAAGACTGGAGGGAGGTTGAGCTGCAGGGCAAGGTTGCCAAAACCAGAGAAATGAGAAGAATTCTTTACTGTGAGTGACATTATAACTGGGAACTGATATGGTGATGCTCTGAAAGGTAGGGTGATGTCTTGGACCATGCAGGGGGACAGAAAACAGCCAGCAATCAGAGTGTTTCAGCACAGCTGGCCTCAGAAAATGCAGCTCAGTGTGTTTTCACTTGGGGTTGTTTTGGTTCTCTTGAGCAGCTGAACTTACTAGAGGTGAAACCACTTGTGGTTTCCTGTTTTCATAATTTGGCTTTTTTATTGTATGTCAAGGATGTTTCTTAGAAGCAGAGTCAGATCTCCTGGCCCACTTTAGCAGGTTTGGGACTACCATGCAGGTAGCATGGGCAGCCAGGGCTCCACTGGAGATTTTGGCACCCCTTAAGAGGAGAGCAGCTGTTAGGTAAAGAAGAGGGCAAAGAGAAGTTGTGTGAAGCTCATCTTGTCACAAAGTCAAGTAAAAATCTGGTTGTGTGTCTATTCCATTTGTGGAATACCCAGCTCCTCAGCTGGAGATTGTCACTGATGCTGCAAACCAAACAGGAAGCAAAAAAGCTTTTTTAGATGTACCAATTTTAAAGAAATTGTTAAGTGCTGAGCAGTTTTACAGAAAGATGGAGCTTTTCTCCTCAGTGTGTAACTTAAATAGGAAAAGAGCAGGTACCAGACCAACCCTTTGGCCACTTTTCCCAGAACTGACTCAACAGGGAGGAACCAGCCCTGTGTTTTTCCACCAAACCTCAGTTATACCAGTATTAATGCAATTATTCAAAGCATCACAGATCACAAAACCCCAGAATGGTTTGGGTTAGAAGGGAACTTCAAGCTCATCCAGTTTCACCCCCTGCCATGGGCACCTTCCACCATCTCAGGGTGCATCAAGCCCTGCCCAGCCTGGCCTGAGACACTTCCAGGGATGAAGCAGCCACAGCTGCTCTGAGCACCCTGGGCCAGGGCCTGCCCATCCTCATGGGAAACAATTTCTTCTTCCCAATATCTCGTCTATCCCTGCCCTCTGGCAATGGGAATTCATTCCCCATTTGCCTCCCCTCTTGCCTGTCTTCCAGACTCTTAAAATTTTCAAGAATTAATGGTGATTTTGCTGTTCCACATCATGAGGTAGAGGATGTTGCTCCTGATGGACCCACTGTATAAACTTTGATGAAGCTGAAGCATAGTGGAGCATTCTTGGCCCCAGGGCTGGTTCAGCAGCAGCATTATCTATGTCCACAAGTTAAGAGAAATCTGAGAATGGGAAAACATAGGCAAAAATTGTTTCAGCACTTGGAAAGGAGCCCCTGCTCCTGCAGCCACTGTCACAGAGCTGAAATCACGGTGGTTAACGAAGTCTTACAAATGGTGTGATATCTCTCCGTGCCCTGTTGGGTTCAGCAGGAGTTCTGCTGCTCTCCCAGGCTGATTCTGGGTTATGTCCTTGGAGCCTGTGAAGGCCAGGAAGGAGAGGAGTGCATTGGTCTCCTCCTCGCTTCCCCCCATCCTCTGTCAGCCCCTTCCCAAAACACCTTCTCGCGTTGCAGCGGCATCGCCATGCGCCGCGGGTGACCTTCTTCCCCAAACACCCACAGATAAGCTCAGCTCTGCAGCTCCTTCCATCCCCAGGGAAACTCCTCCTTTTCATGGGCTCCACAGCTGAGTCCTGCAGGTCAGCACCAACGGGTGGGTTTTTGTCGTGTTTCCTGGAAAGTCTGGCAATTTATTAAGATTTCTTTTAGGAGAGACGGAATAGTTCACGTTGTGTAAACCTCTGCACAGCACTCGGAGCTGTAAGTGCTGATAGAGCCACGCTGCACCAGTTTACATTCTGCAGATGGCTGATTTATGGAGGTGGCAAGCTGGTGGGGCTTTTTTCCCCTTCTAGATGCAAGGCAATTTCCTGAGGTTGAGTGTCTGTGACGTGTATCCTGCAAGAACGATTTTTTTATTAAAGACATGTCCAAAATGAGAGAATTGAGTGCCCCAGTTTGTACCAATTTTATAGAATTGGTGCAAAGTCATGCTCTCAGTCTGCAGGCTCTGGCTGAGTGAAGATGCTGATGGGGACAGGGTGGCTCCCTCCTGGTTCCTGCAGAGCAAAGGGCCATCCCTGCAGGAACACTTCACTAAAAACCAACTGAAATGCTGAGTGCTTTAAACACTTATTTTTCTCTTGACAAAAAGTTACTTCTGTGGAAGTGGAAATGGGTGGGAAATGCCACTGCTGTTCGTTCTGTGGAGGTTTTTATGAACAGCCAGAGCAGCTCTCTGTAGCAGAGGACAGCTGAGTGCACTTGAGAAAGCTTTTATTTATCTGCTCTACAGCTCACCAACAGTAAACACTGTCTCCCTTTGAGGAAAAATGGCTCATCCATGCTTATAGCCATAACAACATGTCCATTTCCAAATGATCCTTTGAAATTTCATCTTCTTGAAATGCCACAACTGGATGAAAAGAGTTTGGGGATATGTCTGGAGTTGAGCTGACTTTCCTTGCAAACATCAAACCTCCCTGGGTGAAACAAAAAGAGCTGTCTGTGGGTTTCCTTTTAGGAGGTGCAAGTATCCCATTTATATGAGTTACCCTCATCGTTTTGCCACCAAACTCCAGCCATGAAGTTGGGTTTTCAATAGAAAGAGTTTAGTGGAGTTTCACCTCATGCTCAGGACCTGCCACAAGCATTTACACCTGCAGCTTGGTGGGGGATTGCAGTAGCTGAGATGGAGACAAACTGAGGGGAAGAAGTTTTGCTGGCACTTCCTACCTTCCAGGAGATTGTCTCAACCCAAAAAATCAGGAAAAGAATTCTCAAACCAATTAGCAGCAGCAACAGCTCAGCTTTGCCTATAGTGGATCACTTAGCAGAGCTTTTCAGCGCTGTCCTGCCCTGTGGTCTCCTTCTGGTTCTGTTTCCTCTCTTTCTATGTATATCAGCACATGGATTATCTGGATTTAGATGTCCACCTGGTTGAGATCCTTAATAATGAGTCAGTGGCACTTCCCAGCTGTGCACAGGCCTCTGCATGTGGCTGCAAGTCCCCAGGCAGAAGCTCTGTAGGTATTTTCAGCTTTTCTAAGTGACTGAAATTTAGAAAGCTCTTTGTCACTGTCAGCAAATGACAACAGGAACACCTGAATGGCAGGAAGGAGAAAGGAAATGAGGTTTTTCTTACTCATACGAGTACGAATTCCAAGAAATAGAAGAAAAACAACAAGAATTTGACTACAAATTAAAAACTCCAAACAAAATAAGCCTATTCTGGGGAGTTAAGCTTCTCCCTTTTCATCTAAAATGTGGATTTAAATAAAAAGAAAAGAAAGCAACCCTACACATCTTCACCAGTGAGAGGAAGAATATTCCTGGCCATCTCTGCCCATCAGCTTTCCAGTAATCTGCATTATTTTGGCTTCCCTTCTGCACAAGCTGCAGCCTGCAGATTACAGGGACAGCTGTCTGCACACAGTTGATACTGGGACTAAAGCTGGTGAAATCTGGAAGTGTGCCTGTTGTGCAGCTTCAGCACTGTACTTCTGCAGATATGCCCGGGTGGAAAACACTGGGAGCACTCCCAAAACATAAAAAACAACAATGAAAACCTCCAAAGCACCTGCAGCCTGTGTGCAGCATAAGTGATGATGCTTCATTGCCTCTGAAATTGTGGTTACATGATGCTCACAGACACACTGGTGATGGGACCAGTACAAAAGCTGCACTGAAAACTGTTTTGGAAACATCTCGGGAATGAAACGCTCTGATAAAGAATAGGTTGTTCCAACGCTCCTGATACTGAGTAGGGAAACAAAACTGGCTATGAAAAAATGTAAATATTAATGCAGATAAAAATTACTCCTGGGAGAGGACACATCTGGAAATAGAGCAGCTTCATGGTGTACTCCCCTCATGTGGCCATGCAGATCCTCTCTGCAGGCAGCAGAGCCTGAGCTGTTCTTCAGAAATGTCCATCCTAAGAAAAAGGATAAATATGAGACAAGTGCCCATTATCTCCACTGACCATGGAAAACCTCTGTCTGAGACTGGAATGCCGAAAGTTTAGCAGCCCTAGGCACCAGAGAGCCTTCTGTGTCCAGGCTGGATGATCCAGCTGGCCCTTCACTCTCCGAACTGCTCAATGCAAGTCACGGAATAATCGAGAGGTTTAGGTTGGAAAAACCCCCAGACCATCGAGTCCAACCATTCCCCAGCACTGCCAGGCCACCACTGTCCCATGTCCCCAGGTGCCACATCCATAGGGCTTTTAAATCCCTCCAGAGATGGGGACTCTTACACTACCCCAGGCAATCTATGCCAGGACTGGACAACCCTTTCCATTGAAAATGTTCCCCAATATCCAACCTGACACACCTTGAGGCTGTTTCCCCCCATCCTGTCACTTGTTGCGTGGCAGAAGACACTGATCTCCACCTGGCTGCTGTCAGGGAGCTGTGGACAGCGAAAGATCATCATTCTCCTTGCTGTGATGGCACCTGGGAGAGCTGGGCGAACGCAGACCCTTCTCCTTTAACAGGATCTGCCCGGGAAGTGTGCGCTGCAGCTGCTGCCTGGATACTTCGGTGGGCTCAGATTTCAAGCCTTTTGTCTGCCCCGAATCGCATTGTTCTCTTACCCGCGCACTCCTGCGCATGGGAGACATCCTCGTCAGGTTTGGCAGCGCATCCGGCGGGCACCGTGACTTTGCTGGTGCTTTTGGTGCCCTTTTAAGGGCCGGGATGGAGTTTTGGGAGTGTGTGTTCCCTGGGAGCGGGGTGGGCTGGGGTCCCTGTGCCCCACGGATGATCCCCTGAGTGAGGGATGGTGTCAGACCCACAAGTTACATCCCTGAATTACTGTGTGGTGCTGTGAAGGTGGGAAGGGGAGAGGTCATCTTAATTACACTGCAGAATATGAGTGATTTTGTAAGAGCTAGGAATGAATCTGGATAAAAACTCTTCATTCAGCTTTCGCAAGCATAGGAAGAACGGGTCCCTAAGTACCCTCCAGCAATTTGTTTTGAGTAGTCTCCAACCGCTCTCTCAAAAAGTTTCTGCATTGTTGCAGAAAGTTGTTGCATTGACAAACATCTCCTCTGCCTTGGAAAGTGGCTTTTTACAGGGGACAAATAGTCATAGGACAAGGAACAACAATTTTAAATAGAGGGGGAGTTTAGCATAGGTGCTGGGAGGAAATCCTTCCCTGTGAGGGTGGGGAGAGCCTGGCACAGATTTCCCAGAGCAGCTGTGGCTGCCCCTGGATCCCTGGCAGTGCCCAAGGCCAGGCTGGATGGGGCTCAGAACAGGCTGGAACAGTGGGAGGTGTCCCTGCCCATGGCAGGGGTGGAATGAGATGAGCTTTAAGGTCCTTCCAACCCAAACCCTTCTGTGAGTCCCTCTGAAATGCTCTAAAGCTCTCCTTTGTAAGAAAGGACCTTGACTTTCTGCTGTTCTTTGAATCATCTTTTTCTCTCCTCAACATCATAATTACATTAATGACACATCATCCTGTAGCCATGGCAGCTGAATGCCGGTCCCCTCTGGTCATGGCAAAAGATGGGTGCAAATTTGAGGTGGGAGCAGAGGACAATGCTTTCTGACTCAGCCCTGATCAGAGAGCTGTGGAAACATTTCCACATTGGAACAATTTTTGTGCAGGTATGACAGTGACCTGTAACCTGCCCTGTGTGGTAAGTGAGTAATTCTGTTGCACAGCCAAGAAGTTCCTCCTGCAGTTCTGACTGGAATATGGGATTTTCCTGCCCGAGTTCCCTGTTAAACAGGTGCTTTGTATCATCTGGAAATAGCTGTGTTTCAACACGAGGATCAAGTGGATTTCACAGAGAGGCTGGGATTTTCTTTCAAGCCTGGCTCATGTGACATGAAAAGCCGCTCTGCATGTAATAACCACTAATATTATTAAAGTGTGCTTCAGGGTGGGCACTCTGACAAAAAATACCACTTTATCACCAGTGCAAAAGAGAAGGGTGGGGATTTTTTTCCAGTTTGGGGGGGGATTTTTGTCTTTCATTGTTGTTCCAAAACATGGTGCACTTGATCTAACCCACAGTAATAAAAAAAAAAAATTATCTCATGGACAGTAAGCTCATCACCACCCTTTGCTGATAACAGAAAACAAACACCCCTTGCATCTCAGTGTGTCGGAGGAACAGGCTGCACTCCCTCCCTCGCCTGGATCAAGTCAAAGCAGGAATCTTGGCTGTGTCTGGGAAAGAAGGACGCCAAGAGATTTTTTGTTTCATTTCTTAGTTGACTTATAACCCCACCTGCAAAATATTCCCAAACTGACATACTTATTTTTTTTCAGCATTGTCCTGATACACAGTAAAACAGGATCATGATCCCCAGAAAAGTAAGGGGTATGGTGTGCTCACCTTCTCTCTTTCTGTCTTTCTCCCCAGTTTAGGGTGGTTATTGGTGGAAAAAGACAAAGAAAAGTGAATTCCTATTTGGGGTAATTTCTTACAGAATGAGTATTGTTGGTGGTGGCAGGAAAAAGGATGTGAAATGACAAAACACTTAATGTCTCCATCTAGCCCTTATTATTTCTGTTCCTTTGCCTTGTCTGGCTGTGCCAGTGTCCTCTGAAGCCTTGAGGAGCAGGCTGGGTGAGTGCACACTGAGGGGAGGGTGTCACTGCCAGCATTACGTGGGCTCGTGGCACGTCTCCCAGCATCGCGCAACAAACTACAACAAATCCTTCATCTCCTGTGCATCACACCACTGTCTTCAAAGGCTTTCATTAACTCTGGAGGTAGTAAATTTTTTGATAAATCCATCTCAAGGCCTTTTTTGGGCGCTACTGTCTGGTGCTTCGGCTTCCCAAACACACCTTCCTGCATTTTGTAATCATGGTCTTTGAAAGATCCCCAGGGAATACAGAAACTGGGCACAAATACAAAACAAATGGAAGCAGGGAATTCTCTCTTCCTCTCTCAGCTGCTGAGATTTTCCTTTCTCCCAGCTGTATTAGGTTTTAATAGCTGATGTCAGTTGTACTGAATTTTGTGCAACAATCCAAAAACTGCAATAAAAAGTTTGTGAAGGCAGTAATACATTTTCAGATTCAAGTAATTTTCTTGCCTAAATGTTGATGAGAACAATTAAGCACATGAACTCAAGCATTCACAAGTAAACCTCTACCTACCACCATTCTTTCAATTATTTTGACTGCTCCATATTTTTCCTGCTCAAGAAAGTCTATATATTTTCCTGCTCAATAGAAGTCTATTGACTTTTATTTTTTTTAACTAAGGATATTTTATGCTGTTGCTACAATGTCTATAGAGATGAGTTTGTGAAGAGGTATCTGGCAGTGTAATAGTGCCATTGTTCTGTGGGTGATTCAGGGAAAATGAGGGGCTAAAAGAACTGAGGGGCTCAGGGAGGATTAGGGAACCTCCAGATGCAGGCAGGGTTGGACCCAGGAGAGATCCTGGCATGGGAGAGCACTGGAGCTGTCAGAGCATCCTTCCAAGGGGAAGTTTGGCCCTTCTGCACACTGAGCAGATGCTGCAGGATCTCAGGTGTCTGCAGCCTCCATCAAACAACCTCCCTGCCTAACTGCTCCGAAAACATCCCTTGAAAAATCCGGCACATTACCTTTTTATTTCTGCTCCATGGATCCGTTGCCAGGCTGCACACACCCACATTTGGCAGGGCTCCACCACCCACCATGCTCTGGCGACGAGTAGCAGCAGATTTCCCATCTATTCTGAGTGGCACCGATACTCAACAGCTGGAAGGGTTGGGTAAGGAGGCGCTCCTGGCTGCTCTCGGCTCCCCAGGAGACACCAGCACTCACATGAAACGAGTTTTCCCTAAAGCACCAACACTGATGTGAAACTCACAGGGTGCCATGAAACTCACAGGGTGCCATGAGTTTTGGTCTCTTACTTCAGCTAGAACACCTGGATCTCTTCAGGACCAGGGAGCTTAGGAGGCTGCCGAGGTCCCTGCCCTTCCTACTGCTCTGTTTCACCTTTGCAGCTACCAAGGGCAGGTTAAAAAGTGCAGTTTTGGCTCTGAAGTGTCATTACCTCAATGCATTGAATGCCTCCTGCCTAGCCAGAAATACTCAATCCACTTTCTTAGACCTTTGCTATGTGAGTAGAGAAGGCTGAGAAAATTGGGATTGTTCAGCGTGGAGAAGGCTCCAGAGAAACATAATTGTGTCTGTCCAGTGCCTGAAGGAGCCAACAGAGAACATGAAGAGGGAATTTTCACAAGAGCATGTCGTGGCAGGACACAGGGAATGGCTTCCCACTGCCAGAGGGCAGGGACAGATTTTGGCCCATTGGGAATGAGGAATTGCTGGCTGGGAGGGTGGACAGGCCCTGGCCCAGGGTGCCCAGAGCAGCTGTGGCTGCCCCTGGATCCCTGGCAGTGCCCCAGGCCAGGCTGGATGGGGCTTGGAGCAGCCTGGGACAGTGGGAGCTGTCCCTGCACATGGCAGGGGGTGGAGTGGAATAGGTTTTTAAGGCACCAAACCATCCCCTGGCCACCCTTCTGTGATTCTGTGATTCTGTGATTCCGTGATTCTGTGACTAGCTGCCAGACACACAAGGAAGGACATTCCCAAGCCAGCAGCTCTCTTGTCCATGGGCAGGAAGCTTTCCCGGACATTCTGCACCTTCCTTGGCTGACAGCTGAGACACCTCCCGCAATCCCTAGGGATAGCTTTGCAGGGAGGCTGTGGAAGAGAACTCTTGGAGGAATCTGAGGAGCTGTTACACCTCCAGACTAACTAGAAAACATCACTTATTATTTCCTTAGAGAATCCCCAGCATCTCCAGGTCCTCTTTCTCATTTTGATTTTGTTTTTGTTTTTTTTAACCTTACAATTAAGATGACCAGGAACTTTGTTTATTTACTTAACAAAAGCTGAATTTCTCACCAACACAAGAAATTGGGATCTAGAAAAGCATCACAGAAACGACAAGATTTGTGAAAGACACCCCATGGCCTGGCAACACTACAGTTATATACAGGAATTGTTGGATTTAAGAAATTAGGACTTTGGAAAACACATATATTCAGTAACACTTTCGTTTAGAACCAGCTTTAAATCCAATGAAAAGCCAAATATTTGAGCTGCAAACCTCTTAAATACCATCCTTTTTTGCCTTTCACCAAGCCTCACCCCATAAAAGTACATATTGAACTTCCATATCATTAATTTTTCCTATCAGGTATTTGTCATGTTTACAAGAAAAATGACAAAATGCACTAAGAGAGTAACCCAAACCCTGGCTGTGCCTTGGTTGCCCAAAGCAGAGTGAGTCAACAGGCAGCAAACACTTTTGAGAAGGTTCTTGTTGGCACTTGTGACTTCCTTCGATTCCCACTTTCATGAGAATTAGATGAACTGAGCTCATTCTTCCTCTTAACATCACATGGCTTTTGCCAAGCTTCACCACTGGTATCAACAGCTACAAATATTCTGAAGTGAGGCACCTGCTTGTGATGGGTTTTGAGTTCCCACCATGATCCCTGTGCTCCAGCCTCAGAACTGCTTAAGAAAAAAGTGGCAAGCAAACAAGGAAACTGCCTTGAAAGAAAGAAGGGTGTTGTAACCATGCCTGGGAGCAGAGGTTTATAGTTATCATCTCCATGGGCAATTAGAAGGCACATCTCTAAATACCCACTTTTTTGTACAGCATTAAAAAGCACATTGCAGGTCCCATTTTGATAAGCAGTCTGCCTACTTTGCATCCACACTCTTGCAGCCCAGCTGCAGGAGTGCAAAAAATTGAACCACCGGGTAGAAGCTTCAAAAACGGTGTCACTAGAGTATTTTTTATCACAGAATGGTTTGGGTTGGAAGGGAGGTTTAAGGGTCATCTGGCCCAATATTTTTTCATTGGTTGCCTCATGAAGCTGTAGAAACAGTGGACGTGATGACATTGGCCTCAGTGGGGACAAGCTGGGCAGGATTAGAGGTTTTTAGGGCGGGATTAGAGGTTTTTAAGGCAGTAAAGTCAACCCAAGCTGCAGGTGACATCTTGGGCTCAGGAATTCCCGGTGGTGCAGCGTGCAGCAGGACACGGCTGCAGAAATGGGGTTTTTTTGTTGTTTTGGACCTTCTTGGAGATCTGCTGCATCTGAGCACATCCATTTGCACCAGTATCACAACCACACAGCGTATGAAACACAGCATTTGCAGGCTGACAACACAAATACCAGCTGTTTGCTGCACACCCTGCCCTCCCAGCCGCCCTCCCTGCTGCTCACAGCTGCTGCCTCCCTGTTTATGGGGGTCGAAATCTTACGTAAAAGTGCCAAATCGGAGACTTTAAAAAGCCTTTTCAGCAGGAACACGTCTCCTTTCTAACCCTCTCTCTGATGTGGGCTGGGAAGACCAATGCAAAGCAGGGAAATAGAAACAATAAAATATGTTAATCGCTCTTTTGCCTACCAGAGAACGGAGCTGGGCCCCAAGGGGAAGTGACATTTTCAGTTTTATCTCAGAGGCACTGCTCCCTTCAGCACTGAAAAAAAATCAGTGCTAGAAACTGCTTTTTCATTACAGATATCTGAATATTCAATATGTCATTTAAATTGGCTTCGGATCTGTTCCCATAGCCACCCCTGAGGAGCCTGGTGAGGATAAACCACCCAGCTGATATCTCACACCAGGTTGTTTTGTCTAAGCCCAGAGTATCTTTGCCTTGTGAAATTAAAACAACCCTTCTTGCTTCAAGTGACTTGCACTTTTTCAAGGGAATTTCGCGCACAAGGACAATTCTGCAGCACTCCTGATGTACATAATGACCCAGAGAGCAATCTGCTTAATCGCAAGAAAACACTCTCTTCCCCCAGAATTTTGGAGGACTGGCTTTTCATCTGTTTTGATGGTGAGTGCAGCATCACAAGTGGAGAAAGACTGGCATTTGTAGTCTGGGAGGGATTTTAATAGAAGTAAACATTCATTTTAAAGAGAAAGAAGAAAGACTCAGAGGGAAAATAAACTTTCTGGGCACAAAGAACTCAAAGAAAGACAAAGAAAGGGCCTTTGAAATCTGCAGGGTGTCTGTGTCCCTCACCCCACCCCCAAAAGGTACCCGTGTCTCCCTCCTTTTTTCCCCTCTCCCCCAGCCAAGTTAACATGACCCCAGACATAATTTGGATGTTTATACAAAGCATAATTCACACCACGTTCCCAAGGGCAGCAGGAATAGGACTGAGCCCAGCTGGGCACCTGCTATCCAGGGCTGGGCTCAGCAGGGTTTCCACCCACAGGCACAGTGTGCTCAGGACACCCAAGCAACCAGCGACAGGAGGAAACGTCCTCGGGTTACAGCAGAGCAGGTTTGGTTTGGATGTTAGGTAAAATTCCTCATGGAAAGGGTTATCAAGCCCTTTAACAGGCAGTGATGGAGCCCCCAGTGGCACCTGGGCACACAGGTGGGCCTGGTAGTGCTTTGGGGAATGGTTAACTTGATAAACTTAAAGGGCTTTTCCAACCTAAAGGATTCCATGGCAGTATCCATGACACCCCCAAAGCCCCAGCCACGCTGCTGCAGGATGTGCCTCCAACTCCCAGAGCACATCCCAGCCCAGCCAGGAGAGAACCCTTTTGGCTCAAACCCTGCAACATTCAAGTGGGGTGAGGGACCACCATGCTCAAATCCACCCTGTCCATGTAGGAACAGCTCTCATTTAGAGGAATAATTGTGTATAGCTTGAAGAAGAGACTGCAAATCAGTGTTCTTTGATATTTCAGATGAGTGGTCTCTCCACCAGAGTACCAAATAGGAGACAGACCCTGTCTCGACCTGTTGTCATTGAAAAGTGCCTGTTACCACTCTGACTTAGTTCCACATCCCAAATGAGAAGAGTTGTTCCAGCCTGATGGACTCCAAGAGGTATTTCACCAAATTCCTTCTTCAGCGGAGCTCACCTCCTACAGAGAGCCTTTCATCCTGGATAAATGGGAAGTCAATCTCCATATTATGAGTTGTGAATATCCATTATCTCAATTTTTAAATTGAAAAAAAGAAAAGTACTGAGTTGCCACTTGTCTGACTACCTTGGCACTTCTAATCTAAAATGTTTCTGGATCTTTTTCCTGGGTTTTGTATAATATTGAAGAAGGAAATCACTGTACTTTTACATTCTGAATACTTAACTTTGGTATTTTTTGTCTGGAAACCCTCTCAAAACTGGAAATTTATTGCACTGGATGCTGAGGAACCAATTCAGAGATTCATATTTGGCAGAAATAGTGTCCCAAAGGTGATGAAAATGGCCTATATACTCAGGGAAATGCCTGTGCACGGAGAATGGACAGAGATTTCCATTCTCACATCTGCTGTGCTCCACTTGGTCAAAGGACCACCTGGAAATGTGACCCTGTGGCCTTGTGTGGGTCACCCTGTCCTCCTGCAGGACACCTGCCCCAGGCATGTGGCTGATTCAGAGCCTGAAGTTTGAAGGAGCATCTTTAAGGAAAGGTTTGAGCTCAAAGTGATTAAAAACAATAAATACATGCTGTGTTTCTGCTGGCATGAAACTCACCGTGCTAGGGCTGAGGGGGGTTAGTCCAGCGGCAATTCTCCGTTCCCTCTGATCTTTGATCCCAGCCCTAACACGTTTCTGGAGGCTGTGCTTTGGGCAGTGTAAGGGTTTGGCCACTGTACAAGGATGGCTGGATGGATTCAGCCTCCCAGAGCAGCCTCCAAACTGTGTGCAGCTCAGGCTCATGTTTGGATTTCATCCACTTTAGAAGAGCCACCCACGGAGATTTGATCTAATTTTAAACTTTCCAGGAGTGTTGGGAAGATTTGACAGGGATTCTCAGTTGGGGGCTGAAGTAGGTGGATACAATGAGATCCATGGCCAGATAAATAAGATCCTAGCAGGGAAGGCCCATCATGACTTAAACACATATGCTCCTTAACAATTAAATATTTACTGTGACTTTTACTGTCTGTCTGATCATTGATGCAATTATTGAAACACTCTGAGAAACCAAAGGTGGGGAAGCAGAGTAAAGCAGAGATGCCTGATCATCCTGCCTCAAAAATTACATGAAGCATTCCCAGACAGCCAAGGAAAAGCTGAGGAGTGCCCACTGGAAAGGGGCTTTTGGAAGGACCATGCGATGAAGGCTGAGTGAAGAAAGATTTGCTGCTTTTGAGTTTCTACAGGTTTCTCATAAACAGAACTTAGTGTTCCTGTTTATGTATCTACTCCTTGTGTATGCTTCAAACCCATAATTCATCACAAATTAACTTTTTGGCAGGAAAAAAGGAGCATCTTGACTGTTTCTAGGTTGTCAGAAATCCTTTCCTCAGGGTTAAGCTGTCTTCAGTATAATTACCAGCAGAATTTTCAATGCTCAGAGACCTACTAGGCAAAGTCCACCATGAACCGAAAGGAGAGTCTCTGTCCCAAACAATTTACATTGTGAATACAAGGAAGGGAAAGCAGGCAGATTGAGAGTGCCAAAAAAGTGAAGATACACCTCTAGAGACAGCAATAGCGAGCAATCCACATCTGCCAACTGCTAAACTCCCCTTGGCAAAGGTTTCTGTAGTAGCTGTATCTGAAATGTTTCTATCAATCCAAATTATGCTCCCCCCTTCCTCTCATGCAGTCATTGTGATTTTATCTTTCTTTTTCCTCAGTTTTGCTGAATTTTGTCTGCTGCTCTGTCCTTAGCATTTTGATCATTTCCTCTGATCTCCACAGACCATATTTCTGGGGGTTTTTTTTCCCAAGACTGTGAGATCCAGGTTGCAACAGCTTAAATTACAGAGATGTCCAGACAAAAAATGGACATCTCCCAGCACTGTTTCCACAGACTCTGTTGTGATCTGAGTCTCCAGCACAGATTCTGGATAACAGACTTTTTATGGTGATGCTGTTAGATATGTGCAGAGGCTGGGTCAGCAGAGCAAGTTCTTTAGCTCATTATAAGTAGTCCTAGACTGGTTTGGGTTGGAAAGGATTTTAAGGATCATCTCATTGCACATTCTGCCATGGGCAGGGACGCCTTCCACTGTCCCAGGTGCTCCAGCCCTGTCCAGCCTGGCCTTGGAGACTTCCAGGGATCCAGGGGCAGCCACAGCTGGGGGCCTCCCCACCCTCACAGCCAGCAATTCCCTCCCAATATCCCATACACACCTCCTTGTCTTTCAATTTAAAGCCATTCCCCTTATCCTGTCACAACAAGCCCTGCTAAAAAATTTGTCCTTGTAAGAGACAGACCCCTCCTCGTGACACATGGTGGGCCATGGTGGAAACCTCTGTCTCTCACTGCTGCCGTAGCATGGTGTGCCAGGGTCCTCTCTGTCAGCTCCCAACCCCGCAGAAAGCGAAAGGGACTCCAGGGAGGAGCATTTTTGTTTGATGGGTTTAGCAGAGAGGCTGCCAGGTGGAAGCCGGCCAAGAGGCAGCAGACCGTGACGGACAGGCCCACACCACATAGACAGCAGCAGTGCCCGGGGGAAGGAGCGGGCCGAGGGAAACCCCCTCACAAACACACACAAAAACACACACACAAACGCACACACTCACACTCACAGACACAAACACACACACACACACAAATGCACACATCCACACTCACCCAAGGGCCTAGCGCAGCCGAGGTCAGAGTCCAGTTAGGTACTTTATTACTCATGGAGGCCTTGTCTGGCTTTCAGGGCTGAAGAATGGCGCTGTGCGTGAACCCGGGGCTGCGCCCGCCGGCATCAAGAGCGATTTGCATTTGAAGCGAGTCACTGATCCCATTCCCAGGGGCTTTACGTGATGCATGGCTTAGCAGAGGGGCAGTTTGATTTTATTTACGGCCCCGGGACTTGGCACACGCTGGCGGCTCCACATTCACCAGCAGCTCTGAGGGCATCGGCCTCGTGAGCTACTCCTCATTTCCAAACACCACCTAGAAAGTTGGTCTGCACAGCAGTGTTAGTCCCTTAGGACTTCCCAGCCCCAAAACCCCATCATCCCCTCTATATCTGCCACTCTGAAAAGCTGAAGACTCTCCGAAGAAGTTCTGCCATTCTGAGCAGAAGAGATCCCAGAATGGTTTGGGTTGGGAGGAACCTTAAACTTCACCTTGTTCCACCCCCTGCCACAGGCTGGGATACCTTCTGCTACCCCAGACTGCTCCAAAGCTGTCCAAACTGTCCTTAAACACTCCCAGGAATGGGGAATACCACCAATCTCAGTTCAGTAAGAGCCGAGGAGACAGAAAATTATAGAACAGGTGAATCAAACAGTCCCAGGCGATGCAGCTCAGAGCTCACCAGTAACAGGAGGTTGACTGAGGACAAGGGTGGAACCTGGATGTGGTCAATGCATGAAAATCCTCAACAGTGACAGGGAACATAACAAGAGGGAGAGTGAGAGAGCTTAAAAATATAGGTTTATTAGCTTCCTAAATATGTTTATGCTGAGTCAGATCCGTGATCTCGCCAATCTCCCATGTGATAGAAACAAATTAAGCGCAGTCAAAGAGTTGAGAATGAGAAGGTGAGTTCATCAAGGTGAGCACTCAATACCTGGAAATACAAAGCTTGTTGTTTTAGATGACTGAAATGCCTAAAATAAGGGAGAGATACCACAGGAAAAATAATCATTGATTCATTGGATGCCTGGGCACATGGAAAAGTGGCACCTAATACCAAACTCAACTGCAAAGAAAGTTATTTAGATACCAAAGTAAGGCTCTGAATCATGGAGGGAATAAAAAATACCAAGGGGAGCATAAAAACTCACTGTAAGAATGAAAACTGAAGTTGCCTTCTCTTAGCAGCCTAAACAGGACCCACACTTTTTAAAACTCATTCCAACTTGCAGTACTTGGGCAGCTGAAAATCCAGAAATCCAGGACTGGCTGTCACAGGAGGAAGGGCTTCTCCTCCCAAATCTAAAACCATGTGCAAATACAGAGGCAGAAACCTGATACATTCAGTCCTGGAACCTGGCCAGCAGCACAGGCTCCAAGATTGAGCACATCTCCCTGATGCAGAGGAGACCAGTCTCCTGAGCTTAAAAAATTATAAAGTGCTCTGTTTGCTTGCAGAATTTCTACCTGGAACACTAATTTGGAATATTATCAGTTACACATGTTTGAGGGAGTCTGGTTGTTTAACAGACATCTGTTCTTTCTGGCACAGAGACAGAGGTTTCCCACATCTAGCTGCCTCTTTCAGGATAGCACTGCTTGGGACAAGATCTCAAAAACCATAACCTTGCACTCGCTCAAGCCCTGGCAAAAGCAACCCACTTCTCATATGGTGAGACAACTGATTCTGCAACTGGTGCAGCCCTAAAAAGGGCTGCTTAGACTTATCCAACTGCTTAAATGCACAATGAGCTTTTTCTAAGTCTGATCTTTGTTGCATATCCTCAGCATCTGAAAAATGCTGCCTGAAAACACCCCAGGGTGACTGTGTCATAAAGACTGGGTCAGCATCCAGGAACCTGAGTGCTCCAAATGTCATGAACCTGCAAAAATGGGCAGGATAATAGCCTCACTCCTTGTGTCACTGATGATCTCCAATTTTCCTTGGAATCACCCCATAATGAAAATTCTGTACAGTTTTAGGTGTTTGGTAAATGCTGGCTGCAATCTCCTCACCTCCAGCTATTATTGTAATTATTGTCCAGTGTGTGTGTGTACTACCATTAGGACAAGGGGCAGTGGCTTCCCACTGCCAGAGGGCAGGGCTGGATGGGAAATTGGGAAGGAATTATTATCTGTGAGGGAGGTGGGCTCCCATCCCTGGAAGTGTCCAAGGCAAGTTTGTATACAATTTCATTCAAGTTCTCTGCCCCATCACAGTCCTTATAATATTTGAAGTGTTAGTGAATCCCACAGGGGACGTTTTGGAAGTGAAATTTCTTGATTCATGTAGGCAAAGAAGAAAAAAAAAGGGTTAGGGAAGATGCCAGTGTTGGGTTGTGTGTTAATTTGTTTGGTCTTACAGGGTTTTTTTAAGGTTAAGAATCCCTAGGTGCACCTGACTTCTGTAGGATCAGCTGAGGGAGCTGGGGGTGTTTAGCCTCAAGAAAAGGAGGCTCAGAGGGGACCTCGTAATTCCCCACAACTCCCTGACAGGAGGGTGCAGTGAGACAGGAGCTGGTCTCTTCTACTGTGGCTGAAGTGAGAGGAACAGAGGACAAGGCCTTCAACTGAGACAGGGGAGATTCAGATTAGATATCAGGAAATATTTTTCCACTGTTAGGCTGGTAAGGCATTGGATCAGTTTGCCCATGGGGCTGGTGGAGTCACCATCCCTGAAAGGTGTTCAAGAGGAGCTAGGATCTGGCACTGGGAGATGTGGTTTAGGGGTTACAGTGGCAGTGCTGGGTGGATAGCTGGGCTTGGTGATCTTGGAGTGTCTTCCAGCTTTGATGATTCTATGATTGCGTGATTCTGTGATTCTGTTTTGTCTAAAAAAAACCCACACAGATCTAGGGAAAGAGATGTGGCAAAGGCGTTCCTCCTGGTACCCGCCAGTGAACACCCCAGGAGATCTCTGAAAGGAGCAGAGCCCCTCCAGGTGAGTGCAGGTGTTGGCAGATGTGCAGACCCCAAGGGATCAGCCCCTGGGGGCCTGGCTGTCAGCAGGGCAGCATGAAGAAGCAGGTGCCTCACACACAGGGTTCATCACTCCAGCTCCACAACGAGCACTGAGTCCCACCAGGGAAATGAGCCTTCACTGACCCCGAGCTTGGAGCTGAAGGGAGCTTTCCCTAAAAATTTCTGAGAACGTTGGTGGTTCAGAAATAATGTCTGGTGTGTAAGTGTTATATGGGGTTTTGGTTCAGGGACAGACCTCAAGCTCTCAAGACTGCCTGGAAGGGAGCTGTGCTTCCTGGGGTTGATAATTTATCCAGAGCATCTCTGCAGAGGTATTTAGTGGGTACTGCAGAGATCTGGCAGGCACTGATGGGTATTGTGACCTGGCTAATTCACCTTTCTTGCTCTGGACCTTCATTTCCCTCCCCACACTCCTTACTGCTGGTTTATGCAGGGTGATCCCTGCCAGATCCCTGGCTCTTGATTTAGTGACTACCTGTACAGCGCCTGAAAAGATAGGATTTTGATCTATTTTAAGGTCTCCAAGATCTACTCTTTTTCCCATAACAAATAAATCTCTGGAATAAATTCTGCTCTATTATGCAAGGCAATCTACAGCCATCTCTTTATCTTCCCTTCACAGTGAGCAGCAGGAGTAAAGAAAAACACAGAGAAAACAAATAAGCCCTGCCAGAGCCAAATGGGCTTCATATGGAGTTAATTCTTGTTTTGTTGTTGCACACACGGCAGTGATTTCTGCCCTCCTTTAATTTATCTTCCTCCAGCCAAGCACGGGCTTGCACAGATGCAGCTGAAAGTGGAACAAGGCCCATGGTCCATAAACACTTCACCCAAGATTAAAAGTACTCCATAAATGCAGAGTATGTTGTTGTCAGCTGTTTCCAGATGAGGGAAAAAAAATGGCTTATCCTTCAACTTGGTCAAGAAAAGGATCATATTGCACCGCCAGACTCTGGAAATCTGGTTTGAAACAAACCAAGACTGGTTTGAGATACAAAGAAAAGTATGTTATCTTGTTATCTCTGGTAGCAAATAGGGTTCAGATGCTACAGTGTCTGACACAATTTATTCAAGATTTCTTTTCTTTTTTTTACCACAGAACATAGAGGATTTTATTAGCTAATTCCTTGTTTGGTCTTTGCCTGTTCTAAAAATTGAAAACAAGGAGTTTTCCTCCCAGTCCCAGTCTGCTGCCAAGGCAGAGCAGTTCATTGTCCTGCTGAAGAGCTGGTCTTTCCTGCAGGTGACAAATACCCAGCAATGGGTAAAGAGTCAAGGGAAAAGTGTTGTTTTCTGGCAATGCTGAAGCAGCCTTGGTGAAGGGAGCAGGGAAGGGGCTGGAGCCCCAGGAGAGGCTGAGGGAGCTGGGAAGGGGCTGAGCCTGGAGCAAAGGAGGCTCAGGGGGGCCCTTGTGGCTCTGCACAGCTCCTGACAGGAGGGGACAGCCGGGGGGAACAGGGACAGGAGCAGAGGGAACGGCCTCAGGCTGGGCATGGGGAGTGTCAGGGTGGATATTGAGGAAAACTTCTCCATGGAAAGGACTGTCCAGCCCTGGCACAGCCATCCAGGGCAGTGTGCAGTCCCCATCCCTGGCAGGATTTACATGTTGTGTGGATGTGGCACTTGGGGACAGGGTTCAGCAGAGGCCTTGGCAGTGCTGAGCACGGTTGGGCTTAATGACCTCAAAGGGCTTTTTCATCCTAAACAATTCTGTGATCCATAACCAAACCATTGGGGAACTCTGTTGTGTTGAAAAGCAGGGTGAGGATTTGGTGCTATTAAACAGTGACCTCCCTGTTGCCTCATAAGAGACATTTGCAAAAGAAACTCAGTGGATGCCTTGAGGAAATGATGGCTTTGTTAGGTAAAGGCAATATGTAATTGGCAATAGGTAAGTTCTCTTTGTACTATGTGGAAATTGCTAAAGGTTTTGGAGCTGTTCCAAACACTCATGAATAAGATTTTAAGTGAGGCACAATTTGGGTGAGATGGAGAAACCTCAGTTAAATTCCAAAAAGTTGTCTATTACATCCTCTCTGTTTCAGTTTGATCTAGCTGGTGCTTAAAACTTCATCTTAAGCATTTAAGTTGGATCTTAAATTTTGCTCTTAGAAGAGCTGGAGAGTTGACCATGACGAGTGGGGTTTTGTGAGGCTTATTTTTCGTGGGTTGTTTTTTGAAAGACATGAAAATGTCAACATAGAAACTGCAGAAGGGTTATCCGAGGAACTGTTTTGTTTGGTTTTTTGGTTTTTTTTTTTACTATTGGGTTTATCAATAGGTAGATAGATACTTCAGCTCCACAGCCCACACTCCACAGGATGCTGATAACTTAGATAAGGCCCATGGACCTTCCCCTTTCTGCCATGCCAGGGCTGAAAGCAGCCACACGTTCCAAAATTCATCCCATGCTGTGCTTCTCTCACCTTTTGTCCCTTAGCTGAGAGCCTGGGGCAGGACCTTTGTGGTGCATGACAACCATGGTGTGGGAGGCACTCCCACCGCGCTTTGTGAGGCACTTGGATGGCAAAACATCTATTTAATAACCTGAAATCGCTGATTTTCACTCCAAAGGCAGGGCCAACAGTGGTTTGAGATCTGCCTTAGTATTCAGCTTTTCCAGGAGATGCAAAATGATGAGGGAAGGGTTGATTTTCAGTCCACGCCCTGTGCAGCAGGTGAGCACAGGTTAGAGAGAAGGATTTATCTACAGATCTGGAAATCTGGAGTGCTCCAAGACAGAAATTCTTGCATATGTAGAAAGCCCCATGCAAAACCTGTGTTTCTTGTCTCTTGAGAAGGGAAAGCATCTACCACAAAGTCCATAAAATGCTGAGTTCTAGCAGCAGCTCTTCCAAACATGCTGGAGAACTGGTCTGAGGGCCCAGGTTTAGGTATGGTATGCTCTCCTCTGCTGTAGAACAGACCCTTGTGCAGGGAGTATTATCAGCTTAGACTTGTTTTCTGAGAGTTTTGAAGAATAAGGGACACGATAGCAGCAAAAGATGAATACAAAGGGGATATCATCAAGGAACAGGCAGGGAGGACACATCTCCTGCACAGCTGTGTATGCCCTCTGGCAGCCCAGAAGAGCCCAGTCTGATCCCTTCTTCCTTGGGCACACGAACACCTTAGAAGTTCTTCAGGACCCTGAACTGCACCAGTATAGCACCACTCTAGTGGTACTGTCATGGCCAGAGAAAAGCATTTTATCTGTGGTTTAACAAGCTCTCCTTTCAGAGTTTCCTATTTTTGTGTGTCTTTGTCCTCCCTGAACTTTTTATGTGATTAGGAAGTGGCTGAGCTGGAAATTTCCTTGCTCATTTTTCAATGCCACGGTGCTCCGAGGACAGTTTGGGAACACCAATGGTCTGTGGAGAGCTGCTCAGTCCCCAGTTAGTCTGTCTTATTTTTGACTTCCCTTTGCAATCTGGCAGCAAATGGCCCCTCCACTTTGATGCTCCCTAGCCTGAGCATCCCCAGGCTTCTGGAGCTTGGGGATCACATCCCTGGACTGCTGGCCAAGGAGTCAGGTCATGGATGAGTGAAGCAAGTTGGTTTTACTGGAGTGACTGGCGGGAGGCTGTCCTACAGCTTTACAGGACTAATGAGGGGCATCAGCACCTTTCTGGTGTGCTCCCTTGAGAGTGCAAGGAACACCCTGGGGACAAGATTTTGCCTAGAAATGGGGAATTTAAAGCCACCCCTTGGTGACCCAGCATCAGGGACTGTTTATGCTGCAGATTCCAGTGAGGTGGGAATTTTTATAATGTTCTACTGTCTAAAAAGGTTGCCATAATAAGCATGGCCTGTTCTTCACTCTTGTTCAATGCTGGTCCTTGGCATTTTGCATGGAGTTGGGGGGCCTTTCTTCTTATTCTAACTTGTGCTTGCACTCAGCTGTGTGCAGGATTGCCACATGGGTGGCTGGGGTCACTCTTGGCACAACATAAGACATCCCTTGGGAGCTTCCATGCGCTCTGAAACTGTCCTGAGTTTGCTGTGCATCTGCAACAGGATTGTCTGACCCCCACCAGCCTTTCACTTGAAAGAAAAACCACAAGATCAAGATGGAGCCAGAATAAATGTTTGTCTTTAAATGGATTTCACCCTTGGAAACCACCTTCAGCCAGGCTGGGCAGCTGGTAATGGCCTTTCCCAGCTCTCGCACATCAGCAAGCAGCTGATGTCCAAACCTGGAGCAGTTTCACCTGTCCTTGTGGGCAGCAGGTGTAGTGAGCACTGTGATTTATGGGGATGCTGTTGAGGGATTTCTGGCCTCAGGACCTGGGTAGGCTGCAATCATCCTGCAGGAACAAAGACCAGCAACTTCATGGTCTGCTTTCAGCAGATTCCCAAGGGGTTTAAAGAGCATTCGGTCTCTCCAGTCCAGTCTGTGACCTTTGGGTTGTCCTTGGGTATCAGTGTTGATGACCAACCTTGGATCTACTTTCCAGTTCTGTGCTATAGCCAGAGACCCTTCTTGTGGTCAGCCACCCAGTCAAAACAATACTGAGCTGTGATTGCTTCAGCGTCATCTCCAGAGACCCTAAAGAGGCAACAAGAGTCCAGTGGCCAGGAGAGGGATGTTTGGTGTGCATTTTGCAATAGGTCAACTCTCACTGCAATGGGTGCAGAGATCATCTGCAGTTCAACAGACACTGGGAGTTTTTTGTTGGCTCCTGTGACTTTCCCCAGAATTTTCTGTCACGGGGCAGTGGATCAGTTCACAAAATTCAAGATAACATCTCCTAAAATCTGCAATCTTGTGGGCCCCAACTGTTCTATCTTGGCAAATTTATATGGGGGGACTACAGAAGTGCTGGAGAGGGACTTTGTACAAGGCTCTGAACAAACAGGCCAAGGAGGAAAGGATTCCCAGTGTCAGAGGGAGGGATGGGATATTGGGAAGGAATTCCTGGCTGTGAGAGTGGTGAGACCCTGAGGATGCTCAGAGCAGCTGTGGCTGCTCCATCCTTAGATGTGTCCAAGGCCAGGTTGGACAGGGCTTGGAGCAACCTGGAATAGTGGAAGGTGTCCCTGCCCATGGCAAGGGGATGGAATGAGATAATTTTTAAGGTCCTTTCCAACCCAAACCATTCTGGGATTCTACAATTTTTTTTCCCCTCAAAGCAGGATGAAAAATGACATCAGTACTTGCCAAAGCTTGGACTTGGTCCTTTGCTTTGTTTCTTGAGTCCAGTCCCATTAAAACTACAGGATGGGGTGGTTTAGGCAAGGCAGTCTGGATAGGCTGGCACAAACAGCCTCCTGGCCATTGGAGCAGCAGAATGCTGCTGAAACTGCACAAGGAGGTAACTCAGTTGGATTACAAAACAAATTTAACTTCTTCTTAAAATAATAGCTTTTTTTTTCTAAATGGAAGTTAAAAGCTGATACAGCAAAAGTGGGAGAAAACAACACAGCAGGAATTTATAAAAAAACAGATTTTGTTTGTCAGCCAGAGTAGAACAATGTGCCTCTTTGTCTGCAGCATGGATTATGCAGGAATAAAATAATAAATTAAAGGGCTGGTGAATGGGGCTGACATCGTGTGCCTTCCGAAGGACACTGAATTACTAAACGGAATAAATCATCCTTGGTTTACAAACAAACAGGCTTGCTGGTGTGCCCATCTCCCAAAGCATAAATCAGCCCCAGCTCACCCCTGGTAGTGAGCAGCTGTCCCACTCTCTGGCCAGGTCTGGAGCTGGTGATGCAGGTGGCTTCAACCTGGCTGTAAAGAAAAATCGGATGGATGGAGTGATCAGAGGCCACAGCCCTGCTGCTGTACAACCACTGCAGATCCCCACCGAGCTGGGGAGGACACGGTCCTTCAACCTAAATTCCCAAACTGACCACAAATTTAGGTAAGGGCTCAATATTATCATATCCAACAGCTGATGGTGGCTCAGCAGAACATGGCTCACAACACTTCCAAGTTGCTGATACGACAGCAGAGCACAGGAACCAGCATTGCAATCCCAGCCTAACTCAGCAACCTCCCAGGAATGGCTGATCTGGCCATGAGTAGCAGCTGCTGCTTCAGGATGCTCAAGCCAGGATCCATAAGGATATCAAGGAGGGAACCCTGTAAATTCCTTTGAGGTTTGGAATGTGTTGTTTGGCTCCTGCAGCATCTTCCAGCGACAGGAGGGTTGATCCTTGGCAAAAAGCCTGGACTTCTGGTGGCCTCCAGCGTGGCTGGGTGCACCATGCCTGCTGCTGTTATCACAGCTCCTGGTGGGAAGTTCCACACTGCCTGGAGGGTTTTTGTTGTGCTGGGTTCACAGGTGACCTCTGTGGGCCAGCAGCAGCATGTCCCAGCCGAGAGGGACATCAGTGCATGCCCACCTGGGCCTTACACCTCCCTCTGGAAGCTCAGCAGAGAGAGTTTCCTTTATGAGATACAGGTGAAGGGAACTGGAGGATGTGTTTCTCCTGAGAGGTCCGAGGAGAGGGTGCAGGTGGAGATGGAGCTCTGAGTGCATCTGCACAAGGGCTGCATCTCTTCCAGCACCCCCAGAATACAAAGGTTGAAGGCAGAGGCCAGATAGTGGCCTGGCTGAAACAGGTTCTCCTCTATCCCTGTTTCACAAAACACCATATAAAAGAATTTTCCTGATCTCAGCTGCTTTGATGCATGGCCCTGGAGCTGCAGGGACACAGGAAGACCATCAGCTTGCTAAGGCAATGTCATTGTTCATCTTACCTGGGTGTGCTACAGGGGTTGTGAGCTCCTGGGGTTTCTGCTTCTGGGCAGGAGAAACTCATCCTCAGGTACTTCAAAGCTTACCCTGAATGCTCCTCTGTACCTCCCTACTGCCCAGCTGCGGACAGGCAGAATGCTCAGAGAATTCCAGGAGTTACATGTGGGGAGGCTGCACACAGGGGGAAAGAAGACAAGGAGGAACACATGATTTGGAGAGGGTTGGAATGTGGGTTGCCCTTGGTCAAGCTCTGTGCTGTGAAATTCCTTAGCAGAAATTCTGGTGGTGGAGGGACCACCAAGCCCATCCTGTTCCACCCCCTGCCATGGGCAGGGACAGCTCCCACTGTCCCAGGCTGCTCCCAGCCCCATCCAGCCTGGCCTTGGGCACTGCCAGGGATCCAGGGGCAGCCACAGCTGCTCTGGGCACCCTGGGCCAGGGCCTGCCCACCCTCCCAGCCAGCAATTCCTCATTCCCAATGTGCCAAAATCTGTCCCTGCCCTCTGGCCCTGGGAGCCATTGCCTGGGTGCTGTCCCTGCCTGCCTTGTCCCCAGGGGCTGTGCAGCTCTCCTGGAGCCCCTGCAGGCCCTGGCAGGGGCTCTCAGGTGTCCCTGGAGCTTCTCTGGTGCAGCTGAGCAGCCCCAGCTGGGCCAGGCTGGCTCCAGAGCAGAGGGGCTCCAGCCCTGGCAGCAGCTCCGTGGCCTCCTCTGCACTGGCTGCAGCAGCTCCAGCTCCTTGTGCTGCTGGAGCCAGGGCTGGGGCAGCTCTGCAGGTGGGCTCTCACCTGAGAGGAGTAGCTCATATTTGGGTGCAGATATTGATCCTTTGGAGGACAAACATGAGCTCACTGAGTCTCTAAATTAGGCAGCAGTGGGCAGGGCTGTTTCTTCTAAAACTTGGAGGAAAAAGCAACGAGGAACATGGATATGAATCTACTGGGGAGACGGAGTGGATCATGGATGGGAGCCAATCCAAGGATGCAAATGAAAAACATGGGTGCAGGTTTTCTTTCATAGATAATGATTATGCAGAATTATCTAAAAAATCTGTCTCCTAAATGGTTTCTGGACATTAATGATGAAGAGCAGAGCTTGGCTTTGGCTCCAGTGATATGTAGAGGGTATGACTTGAATTAAAACAGTCTTCATTAAAATGTTTTGGGTTTCTTCAATGTTCAATTTTAGTGTAAATGAAAGAGTGGAAAATTTTTTTCTGGTTGCCTTTCCAGTTATTTCCAGTATTAGTGATTATTATCTTAGGAAAACAGTATTTAAATATCCTAAGACTATCTGGTTTTGTCCCTTCTTTCCCTCACTACTTAATCACTTGTAATAGAGCTAAAAGAAAAGAAGACACTGTCTTTAGTCTTTCCCTTTCTTAATTTTTCTTGATTGTTTGGCAACATTTCATTTACACAATCAGATTTGCTGCTTCGCCCATCTAGCTGTCAGGCTTTCTCCACTTATTTCTTTGGGAAGGGCAAACAACTTTAAAGGGCACCATTACAGGGCAGCAAAAGTTAACTGAGGATCTTTGGATGAGACTGAAAAATGAGAGCCTCCTTTGGCTCATCCCTGTAAAGATGAACTGGATCTAAAGTTCATCGTGTCCTGTTAAGTAGTTGTTGGCCGGAACACAGGATCGGTCTAGGTCAGAGCTTTGATGTTGTTACTGGAGCTGGCTTGCAGGCAGCGTGTGACTTGGACTCCAAACAGGAATTTAGGTCAATAACTGAGGATGATGAGCAGAAGTAACAGGACGAAAACGTGGACCGAGTTTTAATTTCTCTAAATGTATGCCTTTTATAACCAGCATTGCACAGCGCAGAGCATGCTCCTCTCCTGGGCATTTCAGCTCAGCTTCCTTCCCCTCCCTGGAATAGCATCTCACATCTCTAAACGTCCAAGGGAAAACTCCTTCAGATGTGAAAGGAGGCCCAGCTGGAGCACTCGAGTGTGCCCTGAGCCGAGGTCCTGCAGGGCAGTGCCCCTGTGAGTGACCCCAAGCCCGACAGCGGCTGCTCTGTGCTCCCCAGACAAGGAGGAAGCTCTGCAGACACATCTCTCAGAAAAGCTGTCATGTCCCTGCTTCTGCAGCCTTGGCTTTGGTCACAGAAATCATCAAGGGAAGCCTGTCCAGTGTGTAAGTGTGCTGCTGCTCTCCTGGGGATGGATGCTCCAGCATGGCAGCCTTTGAGTTACAGAATTCCAGAATGGTTTGGGTGGGAAGGGACAGTAAAACTCATCCAACACCACCCCTGCCATGGGCAGGGACAGCTCCCACTGTCCCAAGCTGCTCCCAGCCCCATCCAGCCTGGCCTGGGACACTGCCAGGGATCCAGGGGCAGCCACAGCTGCTCTGGGCACCCTGGGCCAGGGCCTGCCCACCCTCCCAGCCAGCAATTCCTCATTCCCAATGGGCCAAAATCTGTCCCTGCCCTCTGGCCCTGGGAGCCATTGCCTGGCTGCTGTCCCTGCCTGCCTTGTCCCCAGGGGCTGTGCAGCTCTCCTGGAGCCCCTGCAGGCCCTGGCAGGGGCTCTCAGGTGTCCCTGGAGCTTCTCTGGTGCAGCTGAGCAGCCCCAGCTGTGCCAGGCTGGCTCCAGAGCAGAGGGGCTCCAGCCCTGGCAGCATCTCCATGTGCCTTCTCTCCCTAGAAATTTTCTGTTTCGCTCATTTTGATTTACCTTCACTTACCTTCATTAACCTAATGTGAATTAGACCATATTATATTAGACCAGACTGGGCTAGTAGAAGAAAATTCCTGTAAGAAAAATTAACTCTTCAACTATTTTTTTTTTTTTTGCATGAAAACTGTTCAGAAGACCTTGAACAGTTCTGGTTCAAGTGCAGAGCTGTTAACCAAGGTGAAGGCATTAGTGTTTTCTCTCTCTCACTGACTCCTGGAGTGCTTTTAAAGCAAACTAAATTTTTAAGGCAAACCTGTTAATCTTATCCAGCTATCAATTTTGTTGTATTTCAATGGATTCTTCCTCCTCAGCAAAAAAACCCCAAAACTAATAAACTATTTGTAAAGAGAGCAGTGAGGTTTTGGAACAAATTTAGTAATCTGCAAACCACACAGATCCATCAGTCTTAAATTTAGAGATAAATTTTAAGCTTTTTAACCCAACTGATTTTGAGATAATTGGGTATTCCCTCCATTGCTATGTGTGAATAAAATGTGGTCCAGCTTTTCCATGGAGTCTTTGATGGATTGTTCAGTTACAGGTCTGGCTGTTTCATAGAGAGCAGAGCAAGGATCTTCTTCTCATTAACATCTGCAGGTTTTAGGGCATCAGACTACAATTGTTCCAGTGCACTTGCCTAGCTCCAGCCCAGCTGGTGTGGCCTTTCTCTTCGTATCTTTGTAGGATATGTCTGTTGTCAGCCAAAACAAGATATGGAAAGCCACATGGAAAGGAGGGGGTGAAAAATCAACCATATTTGCATTAATGTTTTGTCCAAGTCTTGTGTCATTTCTTACTTTGTCTGAGCTGGTTTGCCTGTTTGCAGAATGAGGAGAGGTGGAACAGCATAGCCTGGAAAACCTAGTTTTATTAATCCACCTTCCTCATTTTTTAATGTTATTACAAGTCAGGTCAGAAGAAGAGTATTCTGCATGTTTGCACTTTGTGTCTTCTTTATACAGGTTGCCATAAATATCCTGAACCTTTGTGAAACAGCTGCAAAACAACCTGGAACGGAGAGGACAGAGATAGGAAAAAACCAATAATCAAGCAATATAAATGATCTGATCTTTAGTTTTAAACCTGGGTTTGTTCTGGACCGAGGTGCTTTACCCATCCCTCTGGGCAGTGTGAGGTCTCTGATGCCTTTGCATCAACATGCAGAAGTTGCCAGACCCTTTGTTTTTGCTGCTGGGCTGGATGGGATGCTGCAAAGGCAATGAGCTGCATAATTTATGTTGGAATGTCAGCATCAGAGCAGGCATAAAATTACAACTGGTTTGCACAGGCAGAGGAGCAGGATCTTGGGTTTCCTGGACTGTCACAGCCATCTCTCGGTGAGGCTGCTCTTGGGGACCCCTGGAAAGTTTTACTTGCTGGAGTGAGGCTGGGTCGTTGTCTCGGTTTGGGAAGCCAGAAAAAAAACGTGCTGTCCTTGTTCTTGGAAGGATGGGTTGGGCTTTTTCTTCCCAGACAGATCTTTTGTGTCCAGACTTTTGTCGCTTGGGAGAGATAGCTGGCACGACCTGCATTGGGGATGTCTGCTAAGGCACCTCAGAGCACTGTGTCCTGGTTTAGGGAGATCTGAACAGGACAGGGAGATCTGATCTAGGACACACTGCCAAAGGGAGATATTACACTGGGAAATGAGGGAGAAGCACACTCCAAATGCCCTTTGTGTTCAAATCACCTCCAAAGAGGGATGCTGGGATGTATTTGACAGGCTGAGCTTGTCCCAAGTTCCTCTCCAGCTCTCCTGGAGCCCCTACCAGTGCCTAAATGGCCTCCAAGAGAGCTGGCGAGGGACTGGGGACAAGGCATGGAGGGGCAGGACACAGGGAATGGCTTCTCACTGCCAGAGGCAATATTAGATGGGATAATTAAATGGGATATTGCGAAGGAATTGCTGGCTGGGAGGGTGGGCAGGCCCTGGCCCAGGGTGCCCAGAGCAGCTGTGGCTGCCCCTGGATCCCTGGCAGTGCCCAAGGCCAGGCTGGATGGGGCTGGGAGCAGCCTGGGACGGTGGAAAATGCCTCTAGAGATGCCTCCAGTGGCAGGGGGCTGGAATGAGCTGGAATTCAAGCTCCCAACCCAAACCATTTTGGGATTCTGTGGCGCTCTGATTTTACGGTAATTGGTGAAACTGTGCGCAGTTACTGCTGCTTGTGAGGCTGGGGCAGCCCTGGGTGGGGGTTGAGGAGGGTTATAAAGCATTCCCCATGCCGGCCCTATTGTTCCACAGAGAACAGCCTGACCTTTGTGGGGACCTAACCCTTGGGGCTGAATGCAGTGGCTGTGAAAAAGTGACCCCAAGGAAACCTGGGGGAGGGGTGCCAGCAGCTCGGGCACAGTTGTGCAGCCTCAGCCCTGCCTGGCACAGACTTGGGATGTGTCTGCTCTGCCAGGCCTAAATTCCTTAGAGACATAAAAAATATTCTAAATTCATTGGAAGCTTTTTAAAAAATGCCCTCTTCTCTTTGTTTTCTCATTTGTCTAATGCACAGCCGAGCTCCCAGTGAGGGGAGGCACGCAGGGATGCATCTTGGTGTGCCAGCAGGTGTGACCCCTCAAGGTGTGGAGCAGCAGGAGTGGTGCCTGTGGGAGCTAACATTTGCTGTGTGAAGGGCCAGACACCTGAAGAGGATGCCCACAGATGTAAAAGGGCTGCAGTCTGTTTCTCCTCTCTCGTGAGCTTGTATTCTTCCCCCTTTTCCTTTAGAGGCCAGCTCCTGCTTGTCCTTGCAGGAGACTCACCCTGCAAGAGGCACCAGCCCTTGTGCTGCAGCTGTGTCCACGGGGTAGCAGCCAAAAAATGAGTTCCAGATATCTGGAATGACTTCTGGTGTTAGTTCCCCCTACACACTCTTTGCAGAGGGTGGAAGGGAGCCCCACAGGAACACATCAGAAAACAGCTCCAGCTCTGGGGTGCAGAATAATCAGGGGCCCTACGAGCACCAAATAGCTCTCTGCCAAGTCCACCGAGGTAGTTTTCCTTGCAGCAGGCATTGCTGAGCTTTCCATAGGGAAAGGTTAACTAAGTAATTTCATGCAAATCTTCCTCAGCTCAGAGGTACTTACTCTGTTTGCAAAGTCCTTCTGCTGCTGCTGGATTTGTGCCATCAATTTGTGTCAGGCACAGGCAGAGCACAATAAGAGGCTTCCCTTTAAATTCAGTGGTGTGGCTGTGGGGAAAAGCTGGGAAAACTCAGTTAGTGATTAGATTTGGGTAAGTTTTCTTAGAAGTGTTCACCAATGGGTTTGTTAGCAAAGTCAGGCAAAGGTGAAGCATTTCAGGCAAAATATAAGTGACATTTTATGGAGAAAAAAAAGAATTAATGGAAGAAATCAAAGGAAGAGAGGGAGTTTGAACTTGTCCTGACAAGCCTGGCACAGCAGCAATGGTCTTTCCAGAGTCCACTGTACTCACTGCTACAACCATAGAACCATAGAAAGTAATACAAAATCCTGCTTTTCCCCAGCCAAAAGCAGTAGTGGCATTGCCATGTCTGAAAGAAAGCAACACGGGAAGGGAAGGGTAATGGTTTTGGTGGAGCTCCCTGCTGAATGTGGCTCCAGGTCACTGTGGGGAACAGCCAGCCAGAACATCCCTCTACTGCAAAGTGGAGAAGGATTTTGGTTTTCTGACATTCACTCTGCTGAAAAAAATATTATAGTACTGGTGCTGTTCAAATAATGTCCTCACTGCTGAGCTAAAACTGAAATAAACCTGTAACCACACAAGGTTTGGGTTGGAAGGGACCTTAAAGCCCATCCACTGCCATGGGCAGGGACAGCTCCCACTGTCCCAGGCTGCTCCCAGCCCCATCCAGCCTGGCCTGGGACACTGCCAGGGATCCAGGGGCAGCCACAGCTGCTCTGGGCACCCTGGGCCAGGGCCTGCCCACCCTCCCAGCCAGCAATTCCTCATTCCCAATGGGCCAAAATCTGTCCCTGCCCTCTGGCCCTGGGAGCCATTGCCTGGCTGCTGTCCCTGCCTGCCTTGTCCCCAGGGGCTGTGCAGCTCTCCTGGAGCCCCTGCAGGCCCTGGCAGGGGCTCTCAGGTGTCCCTGGAGCTTCTCTGGTGCAGCTGAGCAGCCCCAGCTGTGCCAGGCTGGCTCCAGAGCAGAGGGGCTCCAGCCCTGGCAGCAGCTCCATGTGCCCCCCTCTCCTGGTGTTTTATGGGGGGCATCTCTACAGGGCAGCTGTAGATCCAGAGTGACTTTGGCCCGTTCCTGAAGGCCCTCGGTGGTGGGAGCATAGGGAGCACAGCTTGGCCTTGGCCACACAGAGGAGCTGGGAAGGAGGAGGAAGGAGGGTGCTGAACCTGGCTGAGGGTCTCAGGGATCTGCAAGGAGGAACAAGACTGTCATAGCTGTTCTGGCAAGGAATGTCAAAGCTTTTGGTAGATTGCTCTGCACAATGCAGGAGGGGACAGCCAGGGGGGTCAGGCTGTGCTCCCAGGGACCAGGGACAGGAGGAGAGGAATGGCCTCAGGCTGGGCCATGAGAGGTTTAGGCTGGAAATTAGGGAAAACTTCTTCATGGAAAGGGTGGTCTTGCCCTGGCACAGCTGCCCAGAGCAGTAGTGGAATCCCCATCCTTTGGGCCATGAGGATGTGGCACTTGGGGACAGGAGTCAGTGGTGGCCCTGGCAGTGCTGGGGACAAGTTCGAACTCAGTGTTCTTGGAGGGTCTTTCCAACCTAAATGGTTCTGTGATCAATAACAAGACTTCACTGATTTTTACAAAGCCCTTTATTTTTGATCTCAAGGCTCATAAAAACTGTTATTCAAAACCAAAATGTTTTAAATTCTACATATATACAATATGAGAAATAAATTATGTTTTAAGTCATACAAAAACCACAATATACAAATAGGGCTTTGAAACTTCTCTAAGTATGGCATGGCAATAACTCACAGAACCAAAGGCTTCTGTTTTCGAAGTCTTTGCATAAAACCATGAAAAAAAATATCCCCAAATGTGCTTGCTTTGGTTGGAGTGAAGCTCTACAAAAACTGAAGAGATTTGCAGGCCTCAGAAAGACTTGCTAAGACTTCAGAACTCAGTGCACCACCTGGCAACACCATTATTGAGATTGCCTTTCTGCATGCCAAAAGCTCAAGGGTTTGTATACCAATTTTCCTTCCAGAAAGTACAAAAAAAAAAAAAGGAACAAGAAATAAAAGCCAAAAGCAAGCAACCAAAACAAAACCTATTTCACCAACTGACAAGGTCCAGTCTGCTGTAGCAAACAGAACAGCTGCAGAGTCTGTCCAACCCAAAGCCAAGCCAAGATCACCTGGGACCAGGGAATCCAACTGGGGTGTTGTGACAATTGAGGGCAGGATGTTTGGCACTCAAAAATAAGGTCTTAACTATGCATTGGTGCTACAACAGCTTCTGAGCAGAGGTGAGCACATTCTCAGAGGTTAAAGGGAGTGGTGCAAGGCTCTCCCGAGGCAGCACGGTGCATTGCCTTCCTCCATCCCTGTGGTCAGAACAAGGGCAGCTTCTCTTTGCCCCTTAAAAAGGAATCCCCACGTGGGACTGGGCAGCCCCACTGCAGACACTGACCAGGCACTGAGGAGCAGCTGCCACCACCACCACCTGCACCACGTCCTGCCCCAGGCACAGGGAGGACAGAGCTCTGCCTCCTTGTCAGGCCATATGTCAGGAAAATAGACATTTCAGTATCAGAACGTATTTTTAAGGCAAGCAAAGGACAATTTGAAGTTAAGTGGCATTGTGCTTATCCCCAGCCCTTCCCTGGACAGCCCCACACACCTGACCTGTGCTGGTCTCACCTTCCCAGAGCCCACAGTGCTACAGGACCATGGTAACCCTACCCTAGGTGCTAATTTGTTCTTGGCAGCTCTGTCACCCACAGTCTGATGGGCAGTTAGCATGGTTATTTGTCTTCTCAACTCCACTGGCAGGCAGACCAGAAGATCATTGCTGAGGTCTCAGTCTGTGAAGATCTCATCCATAGTCCTGGTTAATGGGAGCAGGGAAGGGAAAATGCAGTGTGTAACAGGTCAAGGTAAGGTTAAATGCACAAACCAGGCTCCTCAGGAAAGGGAAAAATGGAGTTGTAGTTATTTTAGGTCTAGGACCATGGTTCATCAATTGCTCCTCAGTTTCTTGCATCCAATCCAAGATGTTTTGTCCTGAAGAGCTAATTTCTTTAAGTGCTGCCAAGCCAGGTTTCTCCCAGAGCATCTTGCCACCTGCGTGGTCTTCATGCATCTAGGTTGCTTGGTTGTGAGTTTTTAGGGAAGCCTTCAGAGCAGATTTGACACAGACCTAGGGAAAACAGACAGAAAAAAAGGCACCTAGTTAAATGCAGAAGTTAAGAGGAGTAATGAAGGATTTCTAAGAACTCATGCAACGCCAAGAACAGGTTTGGACGGCACAGGCTGGTGTTTTATTCTGCCAAAGCTGCACTTTGCCCAGTAGCTACTCAGTGAGAGCCTGCAGCAGACATTATGCAGGCTGCAAGCAGAAATTACAGGGCTTGAGCTAGACCCTGCCTGTGCAGCTCCATTTGGGATGGACAGATGTTTGCAGGCTCAATCTCTGAGGGGGGAACTATAATATTGCACTGACTTGGCAAAAACAGAGAGCTGAACAGCAAGTAATCACTCATGATTTCTGGAAGGAAGGATCATTTCCTAGAAAAAATGGTGTGCTGGAGCTGAACTCAGCTCCTCTGCCTCGTGCACAAGCTGTACTGCACGAGAAAGGAGGAAGGGCACATCTGCCAGCAATTCAGTTTTATGGGGGTTACCAAGTAGCATATCAAAACAACCTTTTATTGTACCTGCAGGAATGTTTACCCGATCTTTCGAGACTTGTGGCAGAGCAACAAGTTCTTGCACAGGGGTTTCATTCACAGAATTGTTTGCTACCGTGCATAGCACAGCTTGCTGCTTTCTGCCAAACCTGGAATGGGACCAGCTCACATTTCTGAGCTGAGTTCTGTGCCCAGGAAGGCTGTGCTAAGCTCGACTTCCACGCGGCTCTGCTAGCCCTAACAAGCACTTTGTCCTCTGAATTAGAAGTGACAAAGCTCCAAGTTTACAAAATGAAATTTAAGAGAGGGCAAAAGGCTGGGCTAAATCCAAAGGAAAGTATCATTTAGTCAAATTAACAGGAATTCATTCAAAACATGACTGGAGGCATCCAAGGCAATCTGGTTGTCACTGCTGGGACCAGATTTTCTGGAAGTCATGCTCTGAGGACTGTTCTGTGTGTCTGGGAAGTGCCCCAGAGGTTAAACAAGCCTGAGCTGCTTTGGCAGTGGCACTCTCCTGAGCCAGAGGAGATCAGCAGGCCTGGAGATGAAGCTGCAGGACTCAGGGCTGTAACGCCATGGCAACTCCTCACCTGAGTCTTCCTCGTGCAGTTGAGCTCAAAGTTTAACCAAGTGATTTCTTGGCAGCTCAAGGTCTTCCACCCGAGCTTGAGGAAATGCCCTGCACTTCTCCCAGCTTCCTCCTGTTTTACATGGCATTTATAAATGACTCTTAGTTACCTTTTATAAATGACTCTTAGTTACCTTAGTTACCTTTCCACTATTGCAGAGATCTGGGGCTTGGGTGGCACCTGACTTTAGCACCTACCACAATTAGCAGCAAGGAATGTCATACACCTGTTTGGCTATAAAGATGTAAAGGTACAAGATGACAATCCAAGGTCAGAAGGGAGAATAATATCACCTACTTAGCAATAGTAGGTGATATTAAAAAATTTAATCTGATAGCTGTGAATCATAGGCCAGGATTTCTTTTCTTTTTTGAAAGAAAAAGAGGTATCAGGAGCTAAAAATGCAATGAGAAGGTTCCACTCATTCCAGCCAAGCCACATGCACCATACAGAATTTCTCTTGACTGATTTCCATACCTTTTCTGCCATTCCTCTGTGCACTTCACAAACCAGAGCTCTTTGCCAGGAGATATACTGGTGAGCTGGGAGTCCTCCACACAGAAAGCAAACCTAGGAGGAGGAGGACACAGAAGTCAAGGCACTTGCTGTCTCATGATTAACAATTAGCAGGTAATACAGACTGCAGCTTATTCTAGGACAAGTTGTTTGATTAGCCATCCATCCCACAGAACATCTTGATACACCATCAGCCCCTTGAGTTGCTGTTTTATTTCCTACTTCAATACTTTAACTGGGAATCTTTGCTTCTGCTACCCCTACGTTTCATAGAAGCCAGGATGCAGAATACCTTACAGATGACAGGTGATGCTTATTTAAAGCACTGAGAAATGTGGGAAATGATCAATGCCAACTGCTGCTCTTTGACAGATCTGGGTTACCTTCAGAACAACATTAGCAGAAGGTGTGGGAGTGCCGTGCTACATGCTTGGGAGCTTTAACAATTTTTGGATGCTCAGGTAACTTTCCATTTGCAGACATTCATAGAATCAGAGAATGGTTTGGGTGGGATGGGACGTTAAAAATCATCCCTGCCATGGTAGAGAACCTTCCACTAGAATTCTATGGTCAGTTCTATGATCCAGGGGTATGGGTTGGGTTTGGAAAGGCCCTTAAAAAAAATCACCTAGCTCCAATCCCCCTGCCAGATCCCAGAAGGAGCAGGGCAGTGCTTGAGGGGCTGGTGCCACCATGTTCCTGGTTGCAGTTTTAGGCCCTGTTGGTTGTACCAAATCAGCACATTGAGCCTGTAAATAATAGCCATGACCATCCATCTTTTCAGTACTTTTGGTGCTCAGGACTTTAACATCTCAGGTACAATCCAAACCACCTTGAAGCATGTTAATTTAGTCCCAGTGGACCCCACAGTATCAAAGTAAAGCTCCAAATCTGCTCTGTGGTGACCGGTTTTGCTTAAAGCCTGTTTGCAGCCTCATGCTGGACAGTAACCTGTTCTCCCAAACCACAAGGGAGCAATAGCTGGTGACACCAAAAAGGAAGGCAGCCAGGATACCAACTACATTCAAAACATTGAAGGCAAGGTTTTTTTTCCTTGGCTCTGGGTTGAAGTTTCAGGTCAGTTCACATGCAGCCGAGCACAATTATTACCTCTGTTGTGTTTCCCCAGATTTCACACGTATTCGTCTGATGTGGAGCTCCTGGGAGGAATTCACAGGCCTGTACCAGTAGCTCCTGAGCTCTTTCCAGAGATCATACCACGACTGAGACGTCCCCTCCCAGGTGAGCTTTATTTTCAGAAGTTCACCCATGTCCTCCTCAGTATAGACCAGGAAGGTGTTGGTAGCGTTTAAGCCAATTAGATCAAGCCTGGAAGAGAGGCAGAGACTTGGCGTTTTTTCCTTATGGAAGCATGCCAGGTGCTCCTTTGTTCCATGCCAGGAGTTTAACAGAGCCCCTGCAGCTTATCAAGTGCTGCACGTTCAACTGTCACCAGCTAATTACTGATTGCACTGACGGGAGCTCAGAGAGCTGGCTCCACACAACACAGTGTGTGCTTAGCTTGGCCATCCTTCTGTAGCTTAAAGGTGGGGTTTGTGCCTGCTCTTTCCTTTGGGAGAGGCTAAGGGAGGTCAGCAGTGCCTCCAGAGACATTTCAGACTGTGTCCAAATGGTGGAGGGCAAAAACAAACCAACCAACCAACAACACCCACACACAAAAAAGCAACGAGCCGTGAAGGCTAACATGGGACTGGGCACATTAAAGTGTTCTCAATTCATCCAGTAATAAATTATAATTAAGCTACTGAATGAAAAGCTTTTTGGAAAGGTGATGAAGTGAGGCTGCTAGGCTGGGATGCAACGCCTGTGCTGGCAGAAGAAAAAGAATTCTGCCATCCTGTGTAGTCCCTGTGGCCTTCGTACTTGGGTAAAAACACAAAGGGCAGATTACTCACATTTCTAAAGAGAGGGGCTCAGAGTCTCCATTGGTGCCGTGGAGGGTGACAGAGAAGGTGGGATCAACCTCTCCCAAGTCCTTGTAGCTGAAGACGTGCATTTTCATCTGGTAGTGGTAGACTGGAGAGAGAGAGAAGAGCAGAGATGGAACCAGCTGTGCTGAAAGAAACATTGCTCACCACTGCTCTGTGTGAAATAGTGTTGGCTAGCAAAGACCAGACCCTTCCTTCAGTGAGACAGCTCTGATCACTTTTTCCTGCCCTTACTGATTACAAATTTGAGTTTTTTACACAACAGCAGCAGCAGGCCCACCCTGGGGACAGCTCCCCAGACCTCACATTGCTCTGAGGCTGAGTTCTGCAAGCACAGCAGGTAACTGCAGCCCTGCTCAAAAGGCAGAGTGGTGCTGTGGGTGGATTCCACAGGGAGGAAGGAGCACGGTGATGGCACAGCACAGCAGTGAGTGCAGCCTGGTGCAGGCAGAACAGCAACCGGAGCTGCAGGGCTTTGGGGAGATGCTGCTCCTCCGCCTCTGCCTCCTTCCCCGCACCACTCGGAGAGGCTGCTCCCACGGGGAGGCCGTGCTCCTGCTGGGAGGGCAGGCGTACCTTTGAAGGGCATGTCTGCCCTGGTTTTCAGGTACATCTTGCTGTTCCTCTTGTGCCGGATGCGGCGGGCGTTGTAGCCGATGCCGTTGCAGCGGTTCTTGCGGCAGCTCAGGCAGATGCCCTTCTTGAAGCGACTGGAGTCGGTGCACTGGAAGGCGAAGCTCTGCTTGTCCTGGTTCACCAGGGAGTCCACAAAGAGGTGCACAGACCGCTCGTGCTCACATTTGACAACTTCACCAATTGCTGGAGAGGCAGATTTGCAAGGGATACACTTGGTTTAAGCAGCTGTCACCCCAGCAGCCCATGAGATAAAGTGAGCTATGCCTTTCTGCAGCCCAGCACAAGCTGAGGAGGGACAAACTAGAACAGTTTTCCAACAGCAGCAATTCAGGAGGTTAGTGGGAGAAGCTCTCTTAGTCCCTCCCATGAAGAGCTTTTAGTCCCAGCTTAAGACCATAGATTATGATCAGGTGTTGGAGTGAGAATGTGCTTCATTGTTAAAAGCATCTATAGTTTCTAGCAACTATCTCCAGAAGTACAGACATTGTAGAAGGAAAAAATGGTTTTCTTTCCATCAACCCAAGTCTATTTGTGAGAAGTCTACACTGACCAGAGGCAAAAGATTAAAGAGAACTTACTGCCATAGGCAATGGCTCCCAAGACATCACTTAGGCCACAGCCAGGCTGGAAGTCTCCCCCGTTGGGGTAGATGTCAAGATGGCCCACAGGCATCTGGATCCCAATGCTAACACCCAGTGTTTCCCTGGTGTAGGTGTGAAGGACATCCACAAAGTTGGCATCATCGGGGGAGAGGCGCCTGCTGGGGTCCACTCCTTCAAACATGGGGCCAGCAGGATCCAAGCCTGGAGTCAGAGACAGAACACAAGGGGCCAGGTAAGAAATGGGGCTATTTCATACAGAATATAGCCAGAAGCCTGCTGCTGGCAGGTCTCCTCACCAGCTGATACACAGACAGTCCCAGCCCCATTGCTGGTACTGTCCCTCAAGATTTCTTCCCCGTGGGCTCACTGAGGGGACAAATAAAGATGCCCCTCTCCACTTTTGGGGCAGCACAACCTAAATAGCAGCACCATGATCAGATTGCCTGTTGGAAGCAGAATGCCTTCACCAGGTGATGGTGAAGAGATGATTCAAGAGGCAGCTCCAAACACCAGAAGAGGTTTAACACCCCAGGAACAGCTGGCAGCAAAGCTGCCTCAGTGACATTTAGTCTGTTTTCAGACTGCACATTTGGAGGGACTAACACAATTGAAGCAGCAGCCAAGAAATACCTGCACTGAGATCCCATGATGGGTTTGGGATGCTCTGTGAGCTCCTGAGCCTCACTCCCAACCAGAAGTTGGACTCTAGAACATTTATACAACTTGACTGTTACGTGGTTTTTTTTCCCTGATTAATTAAATACAGACATTTATTGCCGGGCTATGTGGAATTATCACTGCCAGTATCACATGTAAATCCTTAATGCAACTCCTTGTACTATGCCCTAAGTCCTCACACGTTGAAATCAGCTTTCCTCTGGAGCTGGAAGCAAACTCTTCAGATATTTCCAGAATGAGAGTTTAGAGTTGATTTTTTTTTTTAATCAGACATCCTGTGGGACAAACAGCACCCAACAGTTGTCACCTCCATTAGTTTACGAGCTGTAATTACAAAAACACTATCACTGAGAGGAATAGCATTTGGATAGTAAGAGCTTGATCTGGACTGTTCTAAATCCACATTTAAATTTAAACAAAGTCAGGACCAGTTTGTCCTGGGTAAAGTTTTTACATTGAAGCCTTGCTGTAATTGATGTGAGGAGACCTGTGCTTTCCCCACTGCTGCCACAAGCAGAAAACTTGTCATTTCTGGAAGAATAATACCAAAACAACATTGTAGCAACACAGGAAACGAGCCTCTTCGGGGAAACTCACTGCCAGGAAGAGCAAGGGAGAGACTGCTTGAAAAAGCGCTTAAAAAGCCACTTGCCTGTAATTCTGCCTATAGTGCCATGGACGTGGTTACCAGCAAAGCCAGCCACGTGGGCACCCAGGCTGTACCCAATGAGGTGGACATTCTCCAGCTTGAAGAGGGGATTCTCCTGCAAGGAAAAGAAAATATGAGAGTTTGATCCCCTCTCTTCCATGGCATCTGGTGCTGCTTCTGCCTGCAGGAATATAAAGTCCAGTTCCAAGACGGGATTGGTGGGAGGGGGCAGATAAGCATGCTTCGTTTTGTATTTCACCAAGACAAGCGGAGCGGTTTGGATGGCACCTGTGGTTCACCCCTGTTCCAGCCCCAGTTATGATATTCTTTATCACCCAAGAATAAAACTTTCCCCTGGGAGCTGCCAGCAGACTCAGGTGCCAAGTGCAGCACCATGGACCTCTCCTCCTTCCCCGCCTCCTGCCAGGCCCGAGCCCACATGGCTCCGGCAGCGCTCCCAAACCCGAGCTGCCCTTCAGCCCCACTGACCCGAGCGTGCCTCACCCGCGGCAGCGCCTGCAGGGAGGCAGGGCAGCAGCACTGCAGCTGTGAGCCATCACCTGGCCAAGCCCTGGGCTGGGTGTTGCAGCACAGCCTGCCCTGCTGGTGAGCCTCGGCAGCCTTGTGCAACAGTCCCTCAGTGTAAGAGCGTTACAACAGAGGCTGCTCTTAGCTTGCACTACCTGTAACCAGTTCAGAAACCTCGCTATGGTTTTTCCAACAATCTGCGTGTTGTTCACGGCGTCGGTGTAGAGCTGGTGGGCCAGGGAGAGCCAGTCCACCACGACCACGTTGGCATCCTTCTCCCTCTCCTGCAGAGCGGACACCAAGCTGTCAAGCCAGGTTTCGAACATGCCACTCATCTGGAAAGAGATTCAGGTGTCAGTTTCCAGCTCGCGGGACCAAGATGACACATCCACAGTCAAGTTATTTGCATGTCATTTACCCTTGCTGCTCCAGCTGCATGCTGCTCCTCTGCAAGCCCCACTACCTCTCAGCGATGCAGTAAGAGCATGCATGCAACGGAGTAAGAAAAACAGGTTTTGAGAGACTCTGGCTGTAATTACCCACTTGCCTTCTAGGGCAGGAGGGAGAGGCATTCGTTACGTGCCACCTTATCTCACTTTTTCTCAACAAATTCTGACGGATTGCAAAATTATTCACCAGACCTGGCAGCGCAGTTCGCATTGGCGCTGGCAGAGCTGATAAGCCCCCTGAGTGCCACACACTCAGCCTTACCAAATGCAGAATTAAAAACCGTGATAAAGTCTGCGTGCCCTCTTTTTTCTTTATCAAGGAGTGCACGTAGCAGACTGGGCACTCAGCTACGATTACAGAAGGGCTATACACGTGCCTGTCAAGTCAAGTGTCACATTCGTAGTGGTCTCTCAGTTGGATTTTAGTGCTATGTTCACATTATACAGCTAGGAAGTGATCTTGAGCAGTTATGAATGAGTTGGGTGATTTCAGAGTTTCTAAGCCTGACCCCGAACACTTTGCTCCAGAGATCTCAATAGAAGTGCATCTTTTAAGAGACCGTTGTGCTCAGAACATGAAAACTTTTCCCAAATTCCTATATTCACAGAATTCTAAAATGGTTTGGGTAGGAAAGGACATTAAAGATTATCTAGTTTGAACTCCCCTGCCATCAACAGAGACATCTTCCACTAGACCAAGTGATTCAAAGTGCCATCCAGCCCGGCCTTGAACACCTTCTTGAGTCACAGAAATTCCTGAAAAATCAATATTCTGGAGGCACAGCCCATTTGCAGGGCAGTTTGCTCTCTCTCTGAGTCGGCAGACTAAGCATCGCCCGGGATTCCTCACACTTACCGTCCAGCCGTGAATGATGAAGAAGGTTTTAGCTGTCACGTTGAACTTGCAGTCCTCCAAGCACTGCTGCTGGCCGATGGCGAGCGCGCAGCCATCCTCACCGGCGTCCGGCGAGGAGCGGAGACCGAACTTCACCCGCGCCTTCTGCGCCGGCACACGCTCTGCGCTGCCGTCTGCGAGCCCGCGGGAGAGAAGGGTCAGCAGAGCGCCTCGGAACCCGCCTGCCCCGCCGGGGGACGCGCCCGCTCCGCGGCTGCCCCGCTCCCGCGTGGGACCGCGCTCACCCACCTCCCTCCGCGGGCAGCGCCGCCTCCGCGGCCGCGATGCAGCAGGACACGGCGCTGCACAGCAGCAGGAAGAGCCTCCTCATGGCTCGGCAGCACGGACGGACGGACGGACGGACAGACGGACAGACCGAGGCTGGAGCGGGGAAGGGATGAATGGATGGACACACGCTCGCGCGGACGCGCGGCGGCGCCGCTTTTACAGTGGCACCATGGGGGCGGGGCCGTGCCGCCGCTCCTATTGGTCACGCCTTCCGTGACGTCACGATAGTATGAATGGGAGGCCACGCCCCGCGTGGGAGGGTCCCCGGGGGTCTCCCGGACTGGCGCCCCGAGGGACACGGGGGACATTGGGGGGGAGCCACAGGGAGTCCCCAGCGGTGACACCTCAAGGGACACAGGAGACATTGGAGGGGATGGTAGGAGCCACAGGGAGTCCCCAGCGGTGACACCCCAAGGGACACACGGGACATGCAGCCCCGCGTGGGGAACTGGGGGTGTTTGGGAGTGGGGCTCACTTTGCTGACCCCTCATGCTGCACTCCCACGTGCCAGTGGGGTCTCTGCTTTTCAGCTCCACCCATGGGAACCCCCAGAACTTCCCCTGTTGGGCCCTCTGGACCTAAAGGGCACGAGATGTTACCAGAAGGGCATTGCCCAACTTGCAGCCCATCAACCTTCTGCAGTAACTTATTGATATCATGAGTAATTTTGAACTCAAAAATTGACCATTTATTTCTACTTTTTTATTACTTGTTTATTTACCAATTGCTGATGTGTGACAAGTTATTTCACTTTATACTGCTGCTGTCCCTCTACACTGTAAGAAGAGATCATGCTCTGAGGACACTTGATTTTCCTGCTCTCTTCTTCATCCCCTTCCTCAGCCCTGTCGCTCCTCTTTCCCTCCAAACTCACAAGCAAGGACAAAGCACCAGGGCAAAGGAAAAAGGCGCAGGCCAACGATGGGCAAAGATGAGGAGTGTGGTGTCCCACCCCTAAGGTGAAGGGAGCACCCAGGATTTGTAGATGCTCATGGTCAAAATGAAAGACAAACGTCACAGGATCTGCAAAACCTTTAAAGGTTTTATTAGAAAATGGCATGCTTGGCATGGAAATTGGTGTGTTTTTTCCTGGTTTTGTGGTATAAACATGAGGGGGAGAGAGAGAGAGAGAGAGAGGGAGGGAGGGAGGGAGGGAGGGAGGGAGGGAGGGAGGAAGGAAGGAAGGAAGGAAGGAAGGAAGGAAGGAAGGAAGGAAGGAAGGAAGGAAGGAAGGAAGGAAGGAAGGAAGGAAGGAAGGAAGGAAGGAAGGAAGGAAGGAAGGAAGGAAGGAAGGAAGGAAGTGGCGGAAGGAAGTGGCGGAAGGAAGTGGCGGAAGGAAGTGGCGGAAGGAAGTGGCGGAAGGAAGTGGCGGAAGGAAGGAAGGAAGGAAGGAAGGAAGGAAGGAAGGAAGGAAGGAAGGAAGGAAGGAAGGAAGGAAGGAAGGAAGGAAGGAAGGAAGGAAGGAAGGAAGGAAGGAAGGAAGGAAGGAAACGGGATATCATGCAAAATCATGCACAGAAATTTCTTTAGCCCTTACCAATAGACACAAATGGAGAGAATTAATCAATTCATCTGACTGGCAGTGCTTTCTCAGGGCACTGAATTTGTACCCCAGAATTCTGTGAGGCGTCCTCAGCTCAGACACCTCCTGACTCCATGTGGATTGGCAGATGGTTGTTGTAGGTCACTTCCAACTGAAATACTCCATTCTATTCTATTCTATTCTATTCTATTCTATTCTATTCTATTCTATTCTATTCTATTCTATTCTTCATTTCCTCATAGCTCTCATATGTGACAGGTTGTGAATGGGGACTGCTGCTCCTCTCCTCTTTGGGGATCACCCCTAGAACCTCTTCATTTCTCACTTTGCACGATGAATACATGTTCTGAGATCTCCAGAGGCTGGAGATGATGCTCATGTTCCTCAGGGAGCGTGGGATTGAGCAAAATGTCCTGAGGATGTAGCTCTCCTCTGCAGCTGTGTGGTCCCTGTCGAGGAGCAGCATCCTGCCAGCACTGACCTAAAACAGAAAGGACCTAAATTTCTCAGCTGCTGTCCACTACTGGACTTACTCCTGCAGGAAATGATTCAGCCAAGCCTCATCACCAAACACCTCATCGTTTAAAAAATTTCTGGTACCAACAAACCCTTTCCAGACTGCTGACCACCACGATATTATCGTGGTTTAACCACGAGATCTTCTCATTCTCCTTCTATTGTAAAGCTCCTGCTTTTGTCTGTGCAACTCCAGGCTCTGGGAGGGGAGTCCTGCTCTTTGCCTCTGGCTTCCAAGAATGACAGTAGCAGTGAGAATAGCTTAGCAACAGCAAGGAAAAAAAGTGCATCAAAATAATTCCTGGCTGCTTCGGCTGAAGGGTGATGATCACCTGGGGAGATGCTCAGGCTCTGTTGTGATGGGCATTGCATCAACTCACGGAGTGTGGCTCAGCACTGACCTCTCTGTAACCCTCGTGGCCTGGGGGGAAGGAGGCTCCCACCCAGAGCTGCTTGGAAAATAGCAGTTCGTTAAGCCAAATAATTCTAAGGGAAAATTCCTAGTTTTGATTAGTTTTTCACTGGAAAAGACCTCACGGCTCCCAGATGGAATTTCTGGATGTTGTAGTAAGTAATAAATAATAAACCAGGGTGAAAGGATAGTAATCCACTTTAAAAGATGGAAGGAAGCTTAAGAGTTCCTCAAAAAAGGAAGCTCCAGAGTTACAGCACTTGTAGGGATGTTGGAGGCTTTACCTCAGCAGCTGGTGTGAGGGGGCAATGCCTGTGGAGAGAGTGGCTGTTCTTGGAGGTGCCGTTCTGGCCCTCTTCCTCTCTCCCTGGCTCCATTCCTATGTGATTTCCTAAAGGTCTCAGTTCAGTCCAAAAGTAGAAGAGGAATGTTTTTGAAATCATTAGTGTTTTCATAGGAAATAGAAAAATGTTTCCACTCAGCTGTAGTCACAAGCTCTTTGCAGGTGGGTGCTGGGTGGCTGAGTCTGGTTTCTCCTGCAGCACCAGACATGGTGACTCAGAGCACAGTCATGAAATGTGGAGGTAGAAGGTACATGAAAGGAACCAAGCTTCTTTTAGTAGCAAAAAGCTAAAATCAGTATGGGACATAAATTAGGATGCCCAAGTATTTAAAGTTCTGAAGTCTGCAGGTGCTCTCAGGGAAGGACAGGTTTTACAGCAGCAGAATTTAATCTGAGAGGTTTCCACACCTGTGCATCCATCAAGGAGACACTTTTGATGCTGTTTCTATACAAGAAGAACATCACAAATGTGGGTTATGGTCAGTGTCTTCTGCAGGAGTTCAGCATCCCTGACAGAAAGGACTTCGAGGAGACTGAAGTCAGAAGACTTCTTTAAAATAATTGTCATTAATGCCTCTCTTCCCCTGTCTTTAAAATTAGCACGTAGACACCTGCTTTCCTTGCAGAAATGACAACACCATTAAAGATCTGAACGTTAAAGGAAAAGGGAAAACCCTTCATCATCACACTACCTCTTTAAAAACCTGTAGAGATAGAGTAATTCTGGTGTGAGTGGTGCTGGAGATAACAAGGAAAACTCACAGCAGCCTTTTGCATTAACAGCATTGCCAACATTGCATCTCTCATCCTCCAATGGATGGCCTGCAGTGGAAATGCAGCAAAGAGAGAGGCCCAGGACAGAGCACCACTGCTGATATGAGTGCCTGCAGAGGGATTTGTACAGTATTCCCATGGCTAAGGTTGCTTGCTGTTGTGTTCACATTGCTGGGAAGGCACAAGTGGGACACTTGGCCACTCCTGTCAGGGAAAAATTGTGACTCCTGGGCTTGTGAAGTGGTTAGTGAAAACAATGGCATGCCAACCAGAGTTAAAGATGCTCCTATTAAAAATTTTTCATCTGAACAAGCTAAAGAGAGATGTCATGGCTTTAGGTCAGATATTCAATGTCAGGGAATGCATTTAGAAACCTGAGAGTGTTTTACCCACTCTCCATTCTTCCTGCCTGGTTCTTCCTTTCTCCAGTGAAAGAGCGAGTAGGATTTGCAGGATAAGAGGAGGGGAGAGAAAGGGATCTGTCTGGGTTTTTTTGGGTTTTTTTTTAGTTATAAAACAGTTATTACTTTCAATTACAAAACACAGGCAGTATAATCCAATGGAATTGATACTAGTTTCCCACACGGCTCCTCCTGCCTAGTTTGTTTCTGAGATGACAAAGGAGGACAGGTAGCAAACAAACTGAGAGAGGAAAGGGCTGCTCAGATGGCAGCAGCCTTGAGGCGTGCTGAGCTGGGGCAAAGGCCTGGGAAGGATGGGGGTGCAGAGCTGACTGCACCCCAAGATGTCTGGTATTCTGGAGAGGCAGCTCTCCAGTGAAATATTATCCCAGGTTAATCCTTGTATCACCCTGTGCCTGCTCAGCCCAGGAACTCTTGGTTTGTCATCATCCCATCACACCACAATTATTTTACACTTAGTGCTTGCTGCAGCGTGGGGAACATATTATTTCTGCAGCAGTTTCTGCTCTGGTTGTTTTTGCTCCGAGAGTATCAAGCTGGGGTGAAAACAGGCCATGGCCTCTTTGTTTCACAGCCACTCCTCACCTCACAAAGTTTCACCTTCCCTCCTCAGCCTTTCAAATACATCCCCTCTGTGAACACACTGTATAGGACCAATACTTCATACCCCTGTGTAGGTTGGTTTGCTTACAGAAGAGGCTAATCTCCAGCAGGTTATGAAATCAGCTCACATGCTTCAGTGGCCTTACCCACTATTGATATCCCGGTTCTATCCCCGTTGAGCTCTCTTTGTTGGAGGTAACCCCTTCTCCTACTCCTTCTAAGCTGATTTCTTAAGCCACCTCATTCAAGTCTCACATCCCCATGGTATTTAGATGTAGTAAAAATGACTGGGGGGAAAATAAATGGCAGCCAGCGAGCCCACTAAACTGTCTGACTATTAATGGTCCTGTTAGTTGCAAATTTACTTTACCACAAAGCCCCCAGCATGTAATCCTTAGATGAATGCCTTTGATTGTGAGGGAATATTTACAGCTGACCCTGCCAGCAGTCTGCAAACCTGCAATGGGCCTCCTGTCCCACATTAAATCCGCTGGCATCTGTTCCTGGGCTCTTATCAAACACATGCTCTGTTGGTGCAGTGTTTGGGCTGCAGTGCTCACGGATATGGTGGGCCTTGAAGAATAAATCCCCGCATTCCTGAGAAATGCTAATTCTTGTGAACGTTGTCACACAGGGTTACAGTTTGTACCTGTCTCCAGGCATCGCCATCCACTGGGAGGTTTCCAGGAGGCTTTGATCCCTGCTGGCTGCCCCCTCCCCATGGGGGACCATGGACCACCCTTCACCACAGACAAAATTCTTCTTCCTTCTTCAAGCTTCTGCTGTTTTCCCGGATGTATATATGAGCAACAGGAATTATTTTTATGATGGTTTTTATCTCTTTTCACCCCTGCCCATGTCTTGCATGAGTCCCTGGGTTGCTCTGAGTGATCCTGCCCTCCTTTATCCCCAGCAGGGCTGCGCAGGAGCTCAGGCTGGAGGCCAGAGAGAGCTCTGTGTGTCCTGATGCCTGTTTGCTGTGCCCAAGCAGACAAGTGGAATTCAGCTTGTCATTCCCAGCATGTCTCGTGGTCTGTGAGACGGATCCGGGCTGCTAGGCTGCTTTGTGTCAGACAGAAGGCCCGGTGGTGTGTGGTGTGTGCTCCATCCCCTCTGCAGACAAGGATGCCTTTAGGTCTGTGCTGAGGAATGACGTGTATTTCTCTCTCCTTACGCTTTTAAGCAAAATTCACCATTTTCCATCCAAGCTGGATGAATGCAGAGCATGTCTGGGCTTGAACATGGACTTGCAGCCAAGTCCATTGGCAGTGCAGAGGTGTTGTGGGTGGCCAGAGGGATATTCTTCTGCTCCTTTCTGAGGTTCTGTTTTGGTGGGACTGGAGAAACATCTCAGAAGTTTGTGATTACTTGATCCTTCAGCTGGCAGATAGTAAGGCCCCAACAGAGCTTCTGCTCTAATTCTCCTGCCTCCAGCAAAGAAAAAAATGCTAAAATAAGAGGAGCCTGGGACTGCTGGAGATTCCAGAGAGGAGTTGGTAGGGCAGCTGTTTGATTTAGGGATTGCTTTAGAGTGCATATCCTTATGCAAAAGCCTTTTCTTCAAATCTGCAGGGACGTTTGGCCCAAGTGTGGAGTGGATGTGGTAGCACCACCAGCGGGGTGTACCCAACACTCAGCTGGGCTGCAGCACCAGCGGAGACTCTGAGAACGGGCAGAGCAGGCAATGGCCCTCCTGCCCACTGAGATGGGTCTGTTGGACCGGACAGAGCTATGGCTTTGGGATTAGTTCTGTAATTAGCAGGTAAAAAATCTTGGAATTTGGCATTTTGGCAGAATAATGAGTAAGCTGACATCTCATTCTTTTCTGAAAACTCTCCAGACTAATGCCCAAACCAGTTGTCTGGAGGCAGGTTGGAAAGGGCTTGGAGCAACCTCATCTAGTGGAAGGCATCTCTGCACATGACAGGGTTTTGGAAATAGGTGGATCTTTAACTTACACTCAAACCCATTATATTATTCTATTATTAATTTTCAGCACTCCTAAATCCACTTTAAGTCTATCTCTGTCTTTCAAAACTGATTTGTAAATCTAGATGGACATCAAACCCATTAAACTCTGAGCATGCCCCTCCACTTCCAGTGGCCACTGGAAAGTAAACAAGTTTTTTATTAAAACCAATTAATTCTTTACTCACTTTAGCAAAGCCCTATAAAAACATATATTAGTTCTCACCATTATTGTTAATTTGTACCCAGGCTTTATGGCTGCAAATATCGGATAATTGTTTCTTCCTGGGCGGTTGTTGTGTAAGTTACAGAAATTCTTCATCTATTTCTGGTCCTGATTGCTGATTCAGCTGGTGTTTAGGAGACCCTGTGGCAGTATTTCACTGTGATTCACACACTGAAGAGGAATCGTATTTTAAACCACAAACACAGACTTTACGCGCTAGCTTTTGTGTGAAGAAAAAGGGTGACAAACAGCTTGAGGACAGGAATAAGCTGCACAAGATGTGGCTGTGTATCACCAAGGTCAGTGTCATTTGCTCTCCAGCACCCTGTTCTTCCTTTATCCTACCCTTTAAAGCATTTGTCTTCTGCAACCCATGCAGAGTGTAGAGATGGGATCTGCCACAGGTAGGGGAAAGCCTCAAGTCACCATTGGAAATACAGAGTCCAGTGCTTTGTCAGATATTGGCTTTACTTACACCAACAGTATTACTCATTTTGGTTTTCACCAGGATGCACATTTTACTTTGACAATTCATTGGTTATCCCATCCCTGAATCCAGTCTTATTACTCAATGTCCCCATGAAAAGGACACCTACCACTTCTCTTTTCAGAGTCTGCAATGGGATGATGGGAGGCTGGTCCTCATCAGGCTCTGTTTCACCTTCTGGCCATTAATTCCTAATTGCCTAACTTCTCTCATTTATTGTGTTTATTGAGTGTGTGGAGCTTATTAGGAAGAGTCAAAGGCTCTGTAATTAATCAGGAAGAGTTTGGGGCATTTCTTAGTGCCTTGAACTTATGTTCCTGTCTGTAATGTACAGATACTGCAGACATTCATCCCAGAACTTCCCAGTCCAGACAGGCAGAAAGACTACAGTGAGGGCAGGGGAAAAGCAAAAGGGCTTCCCTGTACAGGTCAGGTACGCCCTGGGCTGCATCACCAGCAGCTTGACAGGCAGGTCAAGGTGGGGCATGCTGCCCCTGTGCCCCTGGGCTCAGGTGAGAGCCCACCTGCAGAGCTGCCCCAGCCCTGGCTCCAACAGCACAAGGAGCTGGAGCTGCTGCAGCCAGTGCAGAGGAGGCCACGGAGCTGCTGCCAGGGCTGGAGCCCCTCTGCTCTGGAGCCAGCCTGGCACAGCTGGGGCTGCTCAGCTGCACCAGAGAAGCTCCAGGGACACCTGAGAGCCCCTGCCAGGGCCTGCAGGGGCTCCAGGAGAGCTGCACAGCCCCTGGGGACAAGGCAGGCAGGGACAGCAGCCAGGCAATGGCTCCCAGGGCCAGAGGGCAGGGACAGATTTTGGCCCATTGGGAATGAGGAATTGCTGGCTGGGAGGGTGGGCAGGCCCTGGCCCAGGGTGCCCAGAGCAGCTGTGGCTGCCCCTGGATCCCTGGCAGTGCCCAAGGCCAGGCTGGAGCAACCTGGGATAGTGGGAGATATCCCAAGTCATGGCAGAGGGGTGAAATGAGAGGGGCTCTTCCAACCCAAATCATTCTGGGGTTTCATTTTATTATGTACTTTACAGAGCAAGGGTGGCATCCCCTAAGCAGAGGCCTGCTGGGCAGGTAGGACAGGGGAGCAGTAGCAGCACACGTCCCCAGTCTGGGATATGGGTGCAGGACCCATCCCAGTAATCAGCTCCCTGAAGGGAACTCTCCTTGTGCACCTCCTTGTGCCTGTCCTTCCGTGCTGTGCAGGATGCAGGTCTGTGGGATCTCAGCACCTCAGGACTGAGGTGTCACCGAGACCACCCTTGGGGGGCTCGGGAGTCCTGGAATGTTGCCAGAAGTGTCTGGTGGCTGGACTTTGGTCCTACACAGGAGACGACACCTGTATGAGGATAGGAGGGTTTCACCGGAGTGAATGGTGAAGGGATTAGTTAATTAGAGGGTGAGACACAGGGTTTAGGATTTCTGTACAGAGGAGTTTAGAGAGGTAAGATGGAAGAATTAGGGCGTGTCCTGTCCTTCTTCTTCTTCTTCTTCTCCTCCATCTTCTGTGGTGATGGTGGCACTTTGGGATTGGTCATTACTAAAAGTGCACCGAGCAATAAGGGTAAAAAGGATTGGGGAAAAATGATAAATATTGTACACGTAACCATGGGTATAAAGATAGGTGACCGCCCGGAGGGCAGGGAGTGTGCTCATGGCTGGCTGCTGAGCAGAGCTCTGTCGGGCTGAAAGAAAATCTTTTAGATAAGCAATTAATAAACATAGAGACCGAAAGAAGAACTGAAGCCTCTTCTCGTCCTTTAATACACAAGCTGCCCCAAAACCACTCCGGGCCTTTCCAGGCCCTCCAAACAGCCGAAAACCGGACACAGGTCCAGCACCTGAGTGAGTCACGGGGCAGCCGATGGCCGATGGCCGAGGCTGGACGGGAGCTGGAGGTGTGCTGCCTCTAGGGGCCCCTGCCACAGCCTAGCCCGGCAGTCCCTACCCATCATATGACCTGCCCAAGCACCGCATGTGACTGACCATGCTGCAAAGGACCAGGCAGAGCACAGGGGAGAGGCTGGAGAGGGGGAGGGCAGCGCAGCTAGAGAGGATTAATAAGCTGGACAGATAGGGAAAGCTTTGAAAGAGGGGGCTTGTGTCAGAGTTGTTGCAACAGTAAAGAGGGAAGTAGCTGGATGACTGGAAAACAGCCATGGAGCAAGATGGGAGGGATGGATGACCTCAGAGGTGACATTTGGGATCCAAGCTGTTTGCGTCTTGTGGACAGGAAGACACTGCAATCATCAGAGCTAGAGGGATCAGAAACTTGGGAAGAATTTCTTCTGCTAAGAATTGTAAGGAATGACCACAAAAGCCACGCACTGAGATGAAAAATGAAGATGCTGCAAAGAGTGCTATGGACATCCAGTTCAGATGTTCAGGGCTGCTGCTTCTTGCTGTGCCATGGACAGAAAGCTGTCTGCTGGCTGAAACTTTGGCACAGGTTGATAGGCATCATGCAAGCTCATCTCCCAGCTCTGAGCAGAACTCTGCAAAGCTGGGTCCTGTCTGTGAGGATGCTCCTGCCCCAGGTGCATGCTTGGTCTGTCAGCAGGGGGATGGAGAAGTCCCCAGAAGAGAAAAGTGAGTTTGGTTGGGGTTTATCAGCTGATCCAGAGGAGCTCCTGAGCAGGGCAGCTGCAAAAACAGCCGACAGACTTACAGAATCATGGCATCATTTAAGGGTGGAAAATACCTCTTAGGTGATTGAGTCTAACTGCCAACTCAGCACTGCCACATTAATAATCACAACTATAACAGAGGGGGAGAAGGATTCTTTGATCCATTTTGTTTAGGAGATACAGTGCTACAAAGGGAGCTTGAGGCTCTGTTTCACAGTACAGGGCACACTCAGCTTTAGAATTGGTGACAGGATTCACAGATCAAGAGAAGCTGAGGCTGTAAAGGGCCAGAGGAGGCTTCCCAGAGCAACCCCCCTGCAGCTCAAGGCAGAGTCAGCTGGAGCTGGTTGCCCAGGATATTGTCTCTAGCCCACCTGCTTCAAGGTTCAACCATTTTCTTTTGTTTAAACAGAATTCCCCATAGTTTAATTTGTGACTAAATTGTGGTCAATATCCCTGATTCCAGGGATAACTTAGGTTTCATTAATCAAAAGCACATTTAAAGCAGTTACTTATTGGTTATAATCTAGACAGGTTAAGGCAAATATAAACCCAGGAATTAACTTATCCTAGAAAGTGTTTGTGATCAGGCAGTTACATTATGCCTTTATTCACACATCATGGAGATTGTCCATTCCTGGCCATTAAAGTGAGGAACAAGCAGTCATAGACCTCCACAACCTGCATAAATGGGTTTGCTGTCAAAAACTGCACTGAGTAAACACAAACTTTATCTACAAGGTTATTTAATCACACAGGAGGTTTGTTTTACCAGTGATTCCGTCCTTGCTGGGTGTGTAGGGGGTGGATGAACCCATATCTCTGGACAACATGCCAAAAAGTTTAGTATTAAGACTACATCACCGATTGCTGTGCTTTGTTTTTTCCTTGTTTTGACTATGATCCTGGCAGGAAGGTCACCAGCAGCGTGGGGAAGGTGCTGTGGCTGCTGCATCACACTCCAGCAGCGGTGATGGCGAGCACAGATATTCAGCTGTCCTGACGCTGAGCTCCTCAGCTCTTTCCTCACCCCTGCTCTAGGTACAGCATACACATGACAAAAATTATTTAAACAGGATGTGCAGCTACTCTCTCCGTGTAAAGAATTGCCTGTGTTTTAGGAAGACCCCTGGGGAATCAAAAACATTTCAGTTGTTCACATGTTTTAGTTGAGGCACTTAGGATGAATTATATATATATGTACAGATATATGCTCATAAATATACGCATATAAATAACTTACCTCCTTAAGTAAGACGCTCCCTATGGAAGCATCTCTCCTTGAAAGTCACAGGGTGGAATACATAACATAATTGAGCTCTCCAAGTGATCAAGACAGAATTACTGATGCACGATGAAGGTCAGTCCATCTTTTGGAGGTGTGTTTCCCCCTTTTCCATTGAGTGACAGGACACAGGGATGGCTTCTCACTGCCAGAGGGCAGGGACAGATGGGATATTGGGAAGGAATTGCTGGCTGGGAGGGGGGGAGGTTCTTGCACAGGTTTCCCAGAGCAGCTGTGGCTGCCCCTGGATCCCTGGAAGTATCCAAGGCCAGGCTGGATGGGGCTTGGAGCAACCTGGGACTGTGGGAGGTGTCCCTCCATGGCAGGGCATGGGAATGGATGATCTTTCAAGTCTCTTGCAACCCAAACTGCCCCACGATTCTGTGATTCTATGATCTTGCTCCCATAACTCATTGACTGGGTCAGTAGATTTCAAGATGTTTGTGGAAAACTCTTTAGCTGGAGAACTTGCCTACCATGTGTCCAAACGCTGCTGTGTTGCTGACTGTGGGAGGAAAAGACAAACAGTGGGGTGAGCTGTGCCTCTGGAGGAGCCAAGCATGTGGGACAAGGAGGGCAGGAGACTGTAGGCTGGTCAGCAGAGAGGATTTCACAGAAGGAAATACAGCCGGCTGTCTGATGGTTGAAAATCCTCAGTGTTTGCAGCATTCAAGCTGGTTTCAATTTAAAATGTCTTTGTCTTCAAGATTTTCTGCTTAAACATTAGGACAAGGAACTATTTGTGTGCAATTTCATGAATGACAGTTTAATATCCCCACATAACCCTTGGACTCCAAAAGCTGGGTCTCTAACAGAAATGCCAAGATATCTTAGAAAAAGATTTGAGGAATTGGCTTCCATTCCAGTCCAAAAAACAGGTCAGGCCCTCTCCTGTGGAAGAGCAGACACAGAGTGTGTTTTGGTGAGCCAGAGCTAAGCTTGGTCAGTCAGCCCCAGTGCTCCTGTGTGTTGCAGGGTTTGGCACAGCCCCTCCTGTGGCTATTAGCCCCTCTGTTAGAAGTGACTGCCCCAGGTGTGTGCTTGAGGTTGGAAGGTGAGCAGGAAGGTCCCCTGGCTGGAAATTAACTCCATGTGGTTTTAGAGCTGCCACAAAGACATAACCCCAGACAGAGAAAACATAACTCCAGCCAGTCATGGAGCCCACCTGTCCCTCTGGTCAGGAGGGATGAGGACTGTCAGGGACATTGGCTAATTGTCACATTTGGCTGCCAGTAGCACTGATAAGGCCACTTGCTCACTCACAGCTAAAGACACAAAAGGACTTATGTGATGCAACACTCAGTACCTCAACACTCCCCACTGCCTGCTGGGCCTTTCCACAGCGGGATAAGAGATACAGCCAGCCACATTCCAGCCCAAGGAGCACAGCCAGAGGAGAGAATCACAGGATCAGTGAATGGTTTGGGTTGGAAGGGACTTTAAAGCTCATCCAGCTTCACCCCTGCCATGGGCAGGGACACCTTCCATCGATCCAGGCTGGTCCAAGCGCCATCCAACCTGGCCTTGGACACTCCCAGGGTTGGGGCAGCCACAGCTGCTCTGGGAAGCTGTGCCAGGGCCTCCCAACCTCACAGCCAAGAATTCTTCCCCATCTATCCCTGCCCTTTGGGTGGGGGAAGCCATTCCCTGTGTGCCATCCCTCCAGCCCTTTTCCCAAGTCCCTGGGCAGCTCTCCTGGAGCCCCTTTAGATGGCTTTGCTTGGAGCCTTCCCTTGTGCAGGTGGACACCTCCAGCTCTCCCAGCCTGGCTCCAGAGCAGAGGAGAGCAGAAGCCTCTGCTGCCATTGAGATCCACCCTCCACAGGAGGATATTCCCAGCAGGAGCTCCCAGAGCACAAAGCAGAGGCTCTGCTCGGGTCCAGGCACAGCTGGGTGTTTCCTGTCCATACCTGCAGGGACAGCCAGGTCCCCCTGGGCAGGCACAGCACAGGCACTGGGGCTGGGCAGTACGGAGAGGGGAGCAAGAGGGATGGCAGCAGCAGAGCCTGAGGGAAAGCCCTGCGGATTTGTGGATTTGAGGTTCCAGTACAATTAGCAGGCACTTGCTTCCGATGCAGGAATTTTCAAGAATACAGTTTTAGACTCACCTGCCTGAATTTTTTGCTTAGTATCTGAAAGCCACTTTGGAGTTAACTTGTATAACCCAAATATCCCAGGCAGGTGGTGCAGTGGGGGAAAATGTGGTGAAATCCCAACTGGGGCACAAGCTCAGCTGCCTCAGCCCTGATCCCAGCACCAGGAATGTGCTAGGCTGCCCACGAGAGCTCTTGTCAAGCTCCCAACAAAGCTGAAAACTTCTCAGGAAAGGGATCACAGCCCCAAGGCTGCCAGAGCTCCAGGAGCATTTGGACAATGCTCGCAGGGATGCACAGGCTGGGATTTTTGGGGTGTCTGTGTAGGGCCAGCAGTTGAATCCCATGACCCTGGTGAACCTTTTCCAGCTCAGGATATTCTGTGATTCTGTGCTAACCTTCCACCATTGCAAACCCTTAGAAGCTGAGCAAAACAGTTCCACCTCTGGGGAAACAGAAAATGTATTTATCTTGGGTTTGATTGATGAACACAGGTGACAATCCCCATCATGTGTCAAGTACTTGTGTTTCACACCTCTCCTCCAGCTTTCCTTGAACATCTCCTGGCTTTTGTGCACTGCTGCCAAGAAGCAGCTGTGTGTAAAGGTGCTTCCCACGTAAAGACCCAGCAGAAAACAGAGGAAGCTGCAGAGGGAAGGGCAGAAAGGATGAAGAAGAGTTGCATTCAGGTGTGCTCAGAGAGGGGATTCCCACAGTGTGGTGGGTAAGGCTGTGGGAGTGTTTGAGGACCCCAGGTTTAGCCAGTTTCAATTTATTGTACCTGAAAACTGTGGCTGCCCCTGGATCCCTGGCAGTGTCCCAGGCCAGGCTGGATGGGGCTTGGAGCAGCCTGGGACAGTGGAAGGTGTTCCTGCCCATGGCAGGGGGTGGGATGGATGAGCTTTAAGGTTCCTTCCAAACCATCCTGCGATTCTACAATAAAGAGAAGAAATACCTGCCCACAACCCAGCATGTTTCAGGCTTTGAGATCAGTGCTTGAAAGCTGCTTGGAGACTTTGCAGAGAGCTTCCCCAAAACCAAAGGAGAGGGCACATTTTAAGGCAGGTAAATAGAGAGCTGCAGTAACAACTAGAGCTCTTACGGTTTTTAGCCAGGTAAACATTTGTAATAGCTCAAATATTTTCTTCTTCCCGTTTGGGTAAAACCCTAGCTGCAGAGCTTTGGGGCTTTTTAGCCCTAAACAAGTGATCAAAAACCAGCCTGCTGTTCATAGGATTTAGATGGTCAGCAAGTTCTTCCTCTGCTTATTCCTAAACTCAGAGTTAAACCCAGACTCTCATGCTGGGGAGGTGCCTGCACACCAGATTACTGCCATCTCAGGAATATGTCTCTTTTTTTCCCCCATTCTGTAATTTTTTTCTCAATGAGACTTTTGGACTTTTGCTGCACCACTTTCAGGAAATATTTTGCTTTTTCTGAGCTGCTTCCCAAGCAATTCTAGTCGCAAATGCTGCCTTAAATGGGAAAGAAAAATCTTTTATTTTAATGAGTCAGTCTGTGATTATTTTATAATGGTGCAGTAAATACCAGTTGAGGTTTATAAATATGTGAATGAATCTCTTCGTTCTGGTCTCAGGGACAGATCTGTGAGCAATGTGCTGCTTTTATTCCCATCCTGAGCTGCCATCTAATGGTGAACACGGTGGTGGCTGCTGGGGTGAGAATTAGACCCGGTTGTTTTAAAGGCCTTTACCAAATGTAACAAATCTGTGCTCTCAGGTGGGGGCCGGGTTCTGCTCCCTGACAACAAGGGACAGCACAAGAGGAAACGGGTTCAGGTTATGCCAGGGGAGGTTCAGGTTCAACGTCAGGAGGAATTTCTTCATGGAAAGGACTTGGAAGGGGCTGCCCAGGGAGGTGTTGGAGTCCCCATCCCGGGAGGTGTCCAAGGAATGCCTGGACTGGTGACACTGAGAGTTCTGGGCTGGAGACATGGTGGGCACAGCTGGGACTTGATTAACTCAGAAATCTTTTCCAACCTGAATGATCCTGACTGAGTGAACCACAGAATATTCTGAACTGAAAAGTACCCATAAGGGCCGTCGAATCCAGCTCCTCAACAATCCCACCCTGGGCATCCCTGGCAGCGCTGCCCAAAGGCTCCTGGAGCTCTGGCAGCCTCGGGGCTGTGCCCATCCCTGGGGAGCCTGGGCAGTGCCAGCACCCTCTGGGGAAGAGCCTTTCCCTGATATTCCACCCAAAACCCCCTGGCACAGCTCCAGCCATGCCCTGGGTCCTGTCAGTGGTCACCAGAGAGAAGAGATCAATGCCCGACCTTCCTCTTCCCTCACGAGGAAGTTATAACTGCGATAAATCTTCCCTCCCTCCAGATGAACAGACCAGATGCCCTCAGCCGCCGCTCATAAGGCTTCCCCTCAAGGCCTTTCACCGCTTCCGCAGCCATCCTTTTGGCGCTAACAGTTTCATATCTCTCTTATATTGCAGTGACCAACACCGCTCACAGCGTTCAAGGTACTCAGCGCGGATCGGCGCGGGGCAATCTCCGCGGGCGGGCGGTGGTGCTGTGCCAGTTGCACGCTGATCTCCTTGATAAAAGCACCTGCACCATGAGCTGAGGCTGAATACCCCACTGCAGCGTGAATGCCTCGATGTCTTCCCCCAGAGCAGGCTTTATTCACAGACTTGGCGAGGGGGCGGCTCCGTGCGCACGCCGCCCTCACAGCGAGACCCGCCGCCATCTTAAGGGCGGAGCGCTAGCCGGGGGGCCGTCCCCGCCGGAAATCTCGCGAGACGCGCGCGCGCTGGCGGCGCTCCCCGCCTTTCCTCTTCCTCTGCGGCCGCCGCCCCGAGGTGAGCAGCCATGGTCGGCCCGGTCCCGCGCCCGCCGTCTCCATCCGCCCCCATCCCGCCCCATCCCCGCCGCTACAGGCGTCCTGGGCACTGGGATCGCTACGATATGCCCCGCACCCGCGGTATTTCCCGGGATGGAGTGCGGGAGGGCGGGCGCGGATGCGGGGAAGGGGCAGGCCTGAGAAAATCCATGGCTGCGATGATGACTTTCTTAGGACACCTTTGGATGTAACTGTGAAAAGAATGCGTAAATTCTGAGCAGCTGCAGCGGTAAGGGGAGTAGTCCGGGCCCTGCGTGCCAGTGTTAGAAGTTTAATATGTTTTAATTGGTGTTTTTCAGCTGAGCTCTCAAGATGGTGCGCTACTCCCTGGATCCGGAGAACCCCACGAAATGTGAGTTGCTGTTTCAGGAGAGTGCGTGTGGGATTGCCCGGAAGCCAGTGAGGTTTTGATTCTAAAACTTGGTGTTTTTTCTCTCTTGCAGCATGCAAGTCCCGGGGATCTAACCTGCGTGTGCATTTCAAGGTAAGGGGGTGTGTGATGAGCAGGAATCGTAAATTCATTTTCTGTTCTACGTAGTTTTTGTTAGTTTTCCTTGTTGTTTTTTAAAAGAAGCCCAGACTGGCTTGGATTGAAAGGGATTGTAAGGATAATCTCTTTCCACCCTCTGCCATGTTTAGGGACTAAACTCCCGTCCAGCGTGGCCCTGGAAACTTCCAGGGATCCACGGGCAGCCACAGCTTCTGTGGGCATCTTGTGCCAGGGCCTCCTTGCCCTCACAGCCAGGAATTTCAGACACTGGGCTAGTGTTTGGTGTGAAATTTGTGTGATTTCTCCTACACTCTTTGGTTGTCTGCTGTTTTAGACTAGGAACTCAGTACCTCTGGAAAAGGTTTAAGTGCAGAGAACAGCTCAGAAGTGTTATTTACTCATGTAAACAGAACTTAGCAGATCACTTTCTGCTTAGTGCAATACCAAGTTTTCACTTTGGTTTTCTTTTTTTTTTTTTTTTAATTATGAACAGGTAGGATTGTAGTTAGAGCTGGCTTACACAATTAGAAAATGCTGTCTAAAAAGCCGATCTTTTATCCTTAATTTTTATTTCTGAGCCTTTTCTTCTTTACAGTTCTTTTAGAAAAAGCAACATTGTTAACGATTCTCCCAGTGTTTTTTCATCAGTTCTTGTGAGATGCTGTATTTGACATTTTAAAAAAATTTATCCATCCGGATCTTGCCTTTTTAGTTTAGTGGCCAGACAGGAGCCATGAATAGTATAGGTACCAAAATTATAATTTTATTGAGAGTTACATATTTCCTTTAGCTACTAAATTTAAAAAAAAAAAAATGTATGCTGGAGACACAAATTCAGTAGTGGGAGTCATACCAAGGGTTAGAAAAGTGGTAATAGAGTAAAAAAATGTTAACTATTTTTCATTCTGACTTGGGTATTGTTAGTGAGTGGAAGGAGTTGTATCCAAGGGGGCAGAGGGGTGGTTGAGCTGGTTCAGTCTCCTGTAAGGATTTGTTGAGAGGATCTTTTCTGTGCCCTGTGTCGGCAGAACACCCGAGAGACGGCGCAGGCCATCAAGGGCATGCACATCCGCAAGGCCACCAAGTACCTGAAGGATGTCACCCTGAAGAAGCAGTGTGTCCCCTTCCGGCGCTACAACGGCGGCGTCGGCCGGTGCGCCCAGGTGAGCTCCTGGCAGTGCCTTTGCCTCTGGGTGCTTAACACAGGAAGGGGATGGGGAGAGGGCAGGGGTGTAGTCTGTCATTGCTGGTGGTAAACTTGCACTAAAACACAGAATCACGGGGTGGTTGGGTTGGAAGGGCCCACAGAGATCATCTCACTCCAGTTCCCTGCCAGGGGCAGGGACATTTTCCACCAGACCAGGGTGCTCAAGAGGGAGGAAGAAGGGGCTATTAATTCCAGAAGATTAATCTCCATGGAGTGTCTGCATCTGTTTGTCAGCATCAAGTCAAGGGGTTTAAATTTTGTGGGGTTTGAATATATTATAATCCATTCTAATCCATAAGATATGGGGTCCTCAGCACAGGAAGGATTGTGCCCTGCTGCAGCCAGTGCAGAGGAGGCCACGGAGATGCTGCCAGGGCTGGAGCCCCACTGCTCTGGAGCCAGCCTGGCACAGCTGGGGCTGCTCAGCTGCACCAGAGAAGCTCCAGGGACACCTGAGAGCCCCTGCCAGGGCCTGCAGGTGCTCCAGGAGAGCTGCACAGCCCCTGGGGACAAGGCAGGCAGGGACAGCAGCCAGGCAATGGCTCCCAGGGCCAGAGGGCAGGGACAGATTTTGGCACATTGGGGATGAGGAATTGCTGGCTGGGAGGGTGGGCAGGCCCTGGCCCAGGGTGCCCAGAGCAGCTGTGGCTGCCCCTGGATCCCTGGCAGTGCCCAAGGCCAGGCTGGATGGGGCTGGGAGCAGCCTGGGACAGTGGGAGCTGTCCCTGCCCATGGCAGGGGAGTGGGACTGGATGAACTTCAGGGTGTCCTCCAGCCCAAACCCTTCTGTGGTAATTTGTGTAAGGTAACAGGCATGGACCAGTCCAGAAGCAGACTCCCATTGTTTGCTCTCGTTCCAGGCCAAGCAGTGGGGCTGGACGCAGGGCCGCTGGCCCAAGAAGAGCGCGGAGTTCTTGCTGCACATGCTGAAGAATGCAGAGAGCAACGCTGAGCTCAAGGTGGGTGTTAGCACAAAGCAGTGGTGTCAGGCTCCCTCTCAGCACCCCTGGCCTGGGTATCACTGACCTGGAGAGCCTTTTCCCACCTGCTTCATCCACAACACTGAATTGTAGGGAGGGTTTGGTGTGGCTCCGTGTTTAAAGCAGGCTGTGTGTGTTCCTCAAGTTTAATGGCAGCAGCAGTTTTTTGCAGGGAAATACTAAATTAAAAAATTTCACACAAAAGGGCTGTTCAGATATCTCAAAATCTGTGAAATTCAAATCTACCAATTTGATCAGTCGCTGTTTTTGTTACAGTGCTTAATTTGGTAGCTTTGTTGGCAGTGTTGGAGTAATAGGTTACACCTTTGAGTAACATGAAATAACCATGGACAATGAGCCATCAGCACAGTTTTAAGTTTGTGATGTGTGAGGGCTGGACTTTGTCGGTAAGTCCTCATCTCCGTGATACTGCCAAGCTCAGCAGTTCCATTGGCTGATTCTTGGAAAACCCTGAGCTTCGCGGCACCGCCAAGCCTGGCTGCGTCAGTGGTGAATCCTTGGAAAGCCTGAGCTCCACGGCATCACTAGGCCTGGCTGTTTCATTCACCAGCAGCAGTGTCTGGGGTGATTCCTCATTCCATTTTTGCTGCAGAAATGAATTATTTAAAGATAGAAGTGGCTCACAAATTTCCTTCCTTGCCAGGGTCTGGATGTGGACTCCCTGGTGATCGAGCACATCCAGGTGAACAAGGCTCCCAAGATGCGCCGGCGCACGTACCGGGCCCACGGCAGGATCAACCCCTACATGAGCTCCCCGTGCCACATCGAGATGATCCTCACGGAGAAGGAGCAGATCGTGCCCAAGCCAGAGGAGGAAGTTGCCCAAAAGAAAAAGGTACCGGGTGTTGTGTGCCCCGTGTGGTGCGCTCTGTTCCTGTATCAGCTGTCAGGACAGCCAGGGGGCTGGCAGAGAGGGGTTGCTGTGATGACAATCTTAGGACACCTTTGGAATGCCCATGAAAAAAATCAGTTTTTTCTGAGCAACCCCCTTTTTTTTTTTTTTTTAATTTCCAACACAAGTGTTAAGCACTTGAATGCCCTGAGAACCATTTTTTAATTGCACAGAGTGTTGATTCTTTCCTCCCTCAAAGCAGCTACACCATTGTGTGTGTGAACCCTGGGTGTGTATAATAAAATAAGTTGAATTTAGAGCCTGCAAGCAATGTAGTGCTTGTAGGGGTTCCTGTTAATGTGCAGGTGTGATAAGTGTATCATTTGTGTGGGAATTCCTAATTAACAGTGAATTCCTAATTACAATTCCTGATAGTTCGCAGCACTTCTAAAAGATAACTTTGAGATGTTTTGGGAAGTCTCGTTTCACTGTTCTTTTTTGTGTGTTTGCTTCCCAGATCTCCCAGAAGAAGCTGAAGAAGCAAAAGCTAATGGCTCGGGAATAAATCTGCTTGGACAGATGTATATAAATAAAACCTTTTAAAATGTGGATTGATTGTGTTGCTCTGCTACAAGTTCTGACCTCGCACTGGGCGTTGCTGTGGGTCAGGAACAGTGAATGTTACAGAATCGGGGAGTGGTTTGGCTGGGAAGGGACATTAAAGCCCATCTTGATCCAAACCTCTGCCATGGGCAGGGACAGCTCCCACTGTCCCAGGCTGCTCCCAGCCCCATCCAGCCTGGCCTTGGGCACTGCCAGGGATCCAGGGGCAGCCACAGCTGCTCTGGGCACCCTGGGCCAGGGCCTGCCCACCCTCCCAGCCAGCAATTCCTCATTCCCAACATCGGTCCCCCAAGCCGGGCCGCGTGTTCCCGCCGGCTGCCGGGCCATCCCACATTTCCCCCTTCCCAAATCCGGGATAATCGGGAATCCGGTCCGCGTCCCCGTTCCCGTCCGCGCGGGTGGGGCGGGGCCTGCTGTGTCGCGTGACGCGCGCTGCCGCCGGCCATTGGCCGGAAGCGCCGCCCCGGAAGCGCGGGGCCGTTCCGGTGCGGGCGCAGGTGGGTGCGGAGCACCGGGAGCCCCGGGAGCAGGGAATGGTCCCTTCCCCACACCCCGCGTCACCCTGCCTGCCCCCCGCCCAGCACGGCCCACGGCTGCCCGGCCACGCCGCTAGCCGGGGCCTCACGGGCTGCACCGGCCCCAACCGCCCCCGGGGAGCGGAACGGCAACGCCTGATATCAGGCAGCCTCCTGGGCTCCGTATCCTTTATGGAAAACGGGGAGAACCCGGCGGGTTTGCCGCTGTGGCGTTTTCCGTGCGCTGGGAACAAAGCCAAGCCGTGCCGTGCCGAGGTTTGCCCGTCAGTGAGCGCGTTCCGTGCCGGGGCTCACCGAGGGCAGCGGCACCGCCCGCCGCAGGACATCACCTGCCGGCCACCCCCTCACTCCGCTTTTCTCCTTTTTGTTTATTTTCCTTGTTAAACAGCTGGCCGAACTTCGCCAGGACACCGGAGGAATTCGTCAGGACGGTGTTCCACGCTGATTTCAGGGACCACTGGTGCATCAGGCGGAGGTAGGGATGATTTTCTTGAGCAGGAATTTTTTGGACATGTAGCGGCTGCAGAGGCAGCACAACACGGGCCTTATTTCCCTGGGACAGCACCCAGGCAATGGCTCCCAGGGCCAGAGGGCAGGGACAGATTTTGGCCCATTGGGAATGAGGAATTGCTGGCTGGGAGGGTGGGCAGGCCCTGGCCCAGGGTGCCCAGAGCAGCTGTGGCTGCCCCTGGATCCCTGGCAGTGCCCAAGGCCAGGCTGGATGGGGCTGGGAGCAGCCTGGGACAGTGGGAGCTGTCACTGCCATGGCAGGGAATAAAAGGAAATGATTTTGAAGCTCTCCTGTGACCCAAATAATTCTATAATTGTATAATGATTCTACAGCCTGAGGTGTTCCCTCCAGCCATGTTCTTCAGCTGCTGGACGAATCCACATTTTGCTGCAAATTTAATACTTAGGAAGTTCTGGTGGAGACAGTATCTGAAATATATATTTTTTAAATAAGTTTAAAGGGTTACCTCATTTGTGTTGTCTCAATGTAAGATTCCTCTCAGACCTCAGAGAGTAGATTTAAAGTGTATTTGAAGCAGCCAGAGCAGAACCTGGAAGCAGTCAACTGGAAATTGATACTCTGCTTTTCCACAGGGATAAAAATCTTCAGGATAACATAAAATAAAAAGCAAAACTGGTCCCTAGTGAGGTGTGCACATCTGCCTTTTCATTCTCCATCTTGGAAAGCTTTTGTTTTGCTTCTTGGTGTGAGAATCGAGATGTCAGCAGCCTAGAGAGGGGGACTGTGAAGGGCAAAGTTGTGTGGCAGCAGAGTGTGTCTAATGTATTGCTGTCAGCACTGGCAGGGACAGGTCCAGCCCTAATTAACTGCTTCCTCTCCCAGCTGGACCTCTCTGCCTCCTTGCTTTGCTTTTCTGCTTTTTTTTTAGCATAGACCCCAAGGTGCAAATTTTGATGACTTGTGGGGTTTCAGAGAGAGGTCATGGTTCATTTTCCAGTTAATTGTGTGAGGTTGGTGTGGGATCAGGTGAGGGCAGCAGGAAGAAAGTAACCCATGTGCTAATTCTCTCAAATCCTGATTGGAATTTTTTCTCCTTTTCCACTGTCCTGCCCTTCAGTGGTAGCAACTCATTGGATGGATTTGCTTTCTGCTGTTTAGTTTCTCCTTAAATAAAAATGAGTTGAGCAAAACAAACCCTTTGGACTCATAATATAGTGGGAACTGGGCTAATACTGGCAGCTTGCTGCTTAAACTGTTTTTTGTGTGGCTTAAGCAAAAACTCTTATTTCCTGAATTTGCTTTCCTTAGTTGCATCTGTAGGACTAATGAATTAATAGCAAAATGTTTTGGTTTTTTTGTTAAAATGGCAAGAATGTTCCCTTTGTTGGAAGCTTTATAACATTGGAACACACAACATTTTTGAAGCTTTAGCAGCTGCTTAATAATTACAGAATAATCTACGTTTGAATATGAAATACGGATTTTATTTACTTTGTAAATAGTGTTTTCTCAGGTTGTGGCATACAAACACTCCCACCTAAGCTGTTTTTCTTCCCCCTCACCATCTCTGTCCCAGCACAGGACGGAGCCATGGTGTGCATTCCCTGCATCGTGATCCCTGTTCTGCTCTGGGTCTACAAGAAGTTTCTGGAGCCCTACATCTACCCCATGGTCGCCCCCTTCATCAAGCGTGTCTGGCCCAAGAAAGCAGTGCAGGAGCCACCAGGCACCAAGCAGGGGCCCGGAGGCAGCACTGGGGACCCCCGGGGACCTGCAGCTGCCAAGAGAGACCAGGAGGATGGACCGGGGGGCCATAAGGTAACATTAATTCACCTGCCTAAGCAGGGAGGCTCCGGGGTGAGCCACCCAGTGGTAGCTCAGGAGGGTGAACAGCTGGGTGTGTTCACAGATATTTCTTGGCAACAGCAATTACCACTACTGTGCCAGCTAGGAATTGGTGCTTCAAGACATAGTTAGGATAATAGTTGCTTCTTCTGGTCTTGGAGGAAGAGGAATTGTACCCGTATCCTGAAACAGCTTAATCAATATATTTTTTTTTAACAGCTGCCTGTTCTTTCAAAGAAAAAAGTCAAGTATCTGGCAAGTCACAAGCAGAAATTAAAAACAGTCCCTTTCTTCAGCCAGCTCTGCCACTTGTAATGGGGGAGGATGCTTAGTGCATATAAATTATGCTTTTATTATTTATCTTCTGTCACAATGCAAAGACTCGTAAATATTGTCGCTGCTTTCATTCCTCCCTTCCCCCTGAAGCAATAATTATTTGTAAACCTACACAGACACCACCACTTTTCATTCTTGCTCAGTATTTCTCCACACATCTTTGCTGGCCTTGCTTCTAAAAGCCATTTTTGTCACCAGCTGTTCCTGGTTTAGATGTGAAGTTCTAATTTGACATCTCATTAATGACGCTGTTTTTTGTTTGCAGTTGGAAAGCAATGGCATTGCAAATGGAAGTCCTGCAAAGGGATCTGCTGCAGTGTATGACAAGAAAACAGCTTGAAGGAGTTAATTCCTAAGGATTTTATTCCCTCCTGTCCAGTATGAACTGCTGATATTCCTCTCACTTTGAGACTTTTTTCTTTGCACATTTTAGCCGAATAAAAAACTTAATTGCTTGCAGGAAAGTCCCTTTTGCCACTAAAATGGCAGCTGTTTGTTTATTTAAAATATTTGAAAGCTGATGTTCTTGTATTTTTCTTGCTGGAACTACTTTTCACCTGCCATCTGTTTGGTGTGATTAGAGTTTAGGTTAAATAACGTAAGAATAAATCTCTGTATGGAAGGTAAATGTATCTTAGCATCTTGATGTCACTAAGTGCTAGTGCAGTACTTGAGGCTTTCACCTTAAAGGCTTTATCTCTGTTCTTGGTGAAGAACTGTGGACTGCATTGTGACAACAAAAGCTCATAATTTATCTATGGAGAATTTAGATTTTTCATGTCAAATCTATGGATGAGCTAGAGGAGTTAGGCTGCATAGGAAATTTACTTGGCTTACTAAAAGCAGAAAGTCTTGATGTGATACTTTCCTTAATTATTTTCCTTGAAATATTATGCCTTTTTTTTTCCTGAGGCATGATGCAAGAGAATGTTGCTTTATGTTCTGTGGTAGTGATTTGTAATGGCAAAGTTCTGGCTTTAAAAAAAAATTCAACATCCAACTAAAACCTCTTAACCATGTTTGTGGAATTTTCATTATAATAAACCGGGATTTTACTTAAAAATAAGTTGCTTCATGCAATTATTGCACAGAATCACAGAATTCTTAGTGTTCAGAGCTATAAACACTTCAAGTGGTAACAAAAATCTTTGAAAACCTGGAGACAGGCCCCAGGCAGAAGGAGGCCCTAAAATAACTGAGTTCATGATAAAATGAGCTGGGCAGACTTTGCCTCTTCCTGGCAAGATAGGTTCTGCTGCTGAGCTGCATCTCAGCCGTGAAGCGTTTTAAGTGTCCCTGTGCTTAGTAAGGAATAAAAGTGGTAATTCCTGCTTTTCCCTGTCTGTCAGACCAGAGAGCTCTTTAAAAGATTCAAAACTAAACCATTCCAGCAGTTTTGAATTGTTCTTTGTGATTTAATTTCCATTAAAATCCTCTCTCAGGCAGGCCTAAAAATGCACTTTTTATACGGGCAGTCCCTCACTTGTCACTGTGGTCCAGTGTTATTCTTGTGGCCGTGATTTCTCTCAGCAGTTGATTAATTACTCTGGTATCTAATTTTGCCTGGTGCCCTTGGTGAGGTGCCTTGTTTCCTGCCAGTGCCTGGTTTGGTCAGACCTGGTGTGAATTGATCTGCAGGATTCACAGATCCTGTGCCCCTGCAGCCACAGCCGTGACTTTGCAGTGAGCTCAGGCACAGACACCTCCGTGTCAGGCCTTGATTAATGCTGTTACTCTTCCTTAAGCAGTAAACTCTGTTCGGACCTGAGTTTGGAATTGCTGTTTAATCAGCTCTTGCCTCATCCTTGGAACATAACCCCCCATCGGATCAGAGTATCGCAGCTTCCTCCTAGATCACTGAATCCCAGGATCATTTAGGTTGGAACAGACCCCTGAGTCCAACCTGTGACCAATCCCCACCTTGTCACCAGCCCAGAGCACTGAGTGCTACATGCAATCATTCCATGGACTCCTCCAGGATGGGAATTCCAACAGCTCCCTGGGCAGCCCCTTCTAATTCCTGACCTCCCTTTCCATGGAGAAATTCCTCCTGGCATCCAACCTGACCCTCCCCATGCCCAGCCTGAGGCCGTTCCCTCTGCTCCTGTCCCTGTTCCCCGGCTGTCCCCTCCTGTCAGGAGCTGTGCAGAGCCACAAGGGCCCCCCTGAGCCTCCTTTGCTCCAGGCTCAGCCCCTTCCCAGCTCCCTCAGCCTCTCCTGGGGCTCCAGCCCCTTCCCAGCTCCGTTCCCTGCCCAGGACACGCTCCAGCCCCTCGGTGTCTCTCTTGTGCTGAGGGCCCAGAGCTGTCCCCAGCACTGGAGCTGCCTCAGTCACGCCCAGTCCAATCTGCAGCTCTTCAGCTAAACAAGAATTCGTGTTCTGACATCCTGAGCATTGCTGAAGAGATTGTCTCTTCCATTCTTTTTAATATGCTGGGCATCTCATAAACAGGCCGTAGTTTTAGAGTATATCCACTTCTAAACAGCTGGGAGCACAACTAAAAGTAGAGCAAGAGCTTTACAGGGGCTCCTTTAATTTGTAAATGTATTCAGTCAATTTATGAAGTCTGCATATTTTTTTTTCTTAGTTATTTATGATATTATTACAGAAGAAAATGCATTGAACAATAAAAGAGAAAATAAAGTGTATAGTAAACTAGGTTGCAGCACCAGGCTTCCAGCTGTGTGCCAGCACCATATTTAAACACCAGGCCTTCTGAAAAAAACTGCAAAAACGAAAACAGGCAGATAATGCAAGTAAGATTACACATTTATGGTCTTTGGAATGGTGTTCCACTGCTTTTATGAGCTGCAGTTAAACCCTAAAGGGAGCAATCTACATCACAAAACCTTCTGTGCCAGGCACTTCACTGGAATTCCTGTCCGGAGATTTGTGTTATAATCTTCTGCCCCTATTCTTTTGCAAGAATAGGTCAACAATCCTGTTGTGTTGTGAATAGTTAAATGAAAATCGAGTGAAAGCAAAGGCCCAGGTCTGGGCTGGAGTGCATAAGATCATCTGCAGGGATGCAAAGGAGTGCACAAAACCTTCTTTAAGGAAAACAAGCAGGCAGAAATTAAGAAAATCCTCATGTGACGGAATAATATTGATCAAGTGAGTTGAATTTAACTGAGAAAATTCCCACGTGCTTGTTACTCGCTAAAAACAAGATTTACAAAAGGTTTAGGCACCTGATGGTGGCACGTGGACATCTAGCAGAATTCCCTAGACCAAGTAGCAGCTCCATTTACACTGAAGACTTTTAGAAAATTTCAGAGTTGGCATCTTTAGGGGACCAAAGAACTGCAAATCTAGTCCTAAGTTCTTCAGCATTAAACCTGTCTGCCTTTATTTAAATACTATTGAGGAAAGATCAATAACTCAGTATTTGAAAAAATATTATTCAAATCAACTAATTTCAAGTATTTCTTTCTTAATGAGAAGGTCTTAATGGTACCTTCTGTGTGTTGGTTTGCACAGATTGCTGGATGCCAAGAAGTTAGTTGAAAAACACATTTTAAAAATGCAAATATATGCCAAAAATTCTTAAATAAAATGAATTAATTTTATGTTGCTTATTATTTTGATGGCCTGATCCTGACAGGAAAGGAAATTCTGGCATGTTAAACTGCACATGATCAGCTGCTGAGCATGTCTAAACTGAAAATAAATTCTGATCTAATGACAGTAGCACATTATGCTGTTATTGCCCAGATGGAGCAATCATGTCCCAGCTGAATTCTGGGAGCTGTTGGACATGCTGCAGAGGTTCAGTCCTCAGGCTCATTCCTTCACGATTTCTGTACGATGGAGAACATTATTGCTGAAAGAACAGTGGCTGCAAAGGTTGCAGGTGAAGGAAATGAAGAGAAATTTAATTTACACTTAGTTTTACTAAAATCTCCTTCAGCGAGAAATGACGGTTTCATTAAACTGCCTAAGACTTGAAAGAAGGGATTATCTTTGTGCAGTTAGAGAAATGCTTGCTGAAGCAAATCATATTTTGGTTGTAACAGGCTGCCATTATTCCTGTTTTCTGTGAACCTGGCTGCAGTAATTTAATTGAAAAGCTCTAGAAGGCCATGTTTGCCATTATTATTTTGTATTAGATATGCTTTTAGGTAATAGTGCTGTATCTTTACTTCACTGTTGTTTTAGACTCACTGAATGGTTTGGGTTGGATGAGGCCTTGAAACTCATCCTGTCACACCTTCAGGACACCTTCCACTATCCCTGGCTGCTCCAAGCCCTGCCCAACCTGTCCTTGGGATGACAGTGAAACATAAATTGCCATGTTGTGAAGAGATGTGTTTATAATCCCCAATGCTTGTTTTTGGCACGGGGGTTGCTGTACAAAACCTTTGCATTTTGTCACACAGTGTTTCACAGCTGTGCTGGTGCTGTTGGCCAGGCCGCGGCTCTGTGGGCGCAGCCATTGCCACCCAGCGCTGTGTGAGCAGGGCCGAGCCCCGGAGCTGTAACGTGGCAGTGTTTGCTCAGAGCTACACCCACTGGTGCTGTTTGCAGACCTGCTGCTGTTTGCAGACCTGCTGCTGGCATGCACTGCCCAGGGACAGGGATGGGGAACAGCCCGGCTGGGGATTTGCTGTCATCGCACCATGAGGAATGTGGGAATAAACTCAGGACTACACTGGGAAGAGTTTCCCTTTTAACGAGCCAAGGGGTACCTTGGAACCTGCTGCTGATGGCACAAGCCCCACTTTGGAGGCTACCCTTGTAGAAACAATGAGTTAAAGCAGCACGAGGGCTGGATGAGGCCTGGTAAATCTTCCCACCCTCAGACATTCACTGCTGGTCCCATTCGTCGGGCTTACCTCATGTCCCACTGAAAATATGGGATGCAGAATAGAGAATCAGGATGAATCACAGAATGGTTTGGGATGGAAGGGACCTCAAAGCTCATCCCATGGGCAGGGACACCTTCCACTGTCCCAGGTTGCTCCTGCCCAGCCTTGGACACTCTCAGGGATCCAGGGGCAGCCACAGCTGCTCTGGGCACCCTGGGCCAGGGCCTGCCCACCCTCCCAGCCAGCAATTCCTCATTCCCAATGGGCCAAAATCTGTCCCTGCCCTCTGGCCCTGGGAGCCATTGCCTGGCTGCTGTCCCTGCCTGCCTTGTCCCCAGGGGCTGTGCAGCTCTCCTGGAGCCCCTGCAGGCCCTGGCAGGGGCTCTGAGGTGTCCCTGGAGCTTCTCTGGTGCAGCTGAGCAGCCCCAGCTGGGCCAGGCTGGCTCCAGAGCAGAGGGGCTCCAGCCCTGGCAGCATCTCCGTGGCCTCCTCTGCACTGGCTGCAGCAGCTCCAGCTCCTTGTGCTGTTGGAGCTAGGGCTGGGGCAGCTCTGCAGGTGGGCTCTCACTGGAGCCTAGGGGCACAGGGGCAGGATCCCCCCTGCCCTGCTGCCCACGCTGGGGGATCAGCTCAGGGCTGACACGGGACGTGTCATGGACGCCCCGCCCGTCAAGAACTACAACTCCCGTGGTGCCCCGCGCGCCGCCCCGCGCGGGCCTCGCGCACGCGCAGCGGGGCAGCGCCGGCGACGTGGAGGCGGGCGGGGACCGTGAGGGGCCGTGAGGGGACCCGGGAGCGGCGCGGGCCGAGGCACCCCGGTACCGACCCCGCCACCGACCTCGGGCTCAGGGCACGGACGGTAAGCGCGGCCTCGGCGGTGCCTTCGAGGGGCAAGGGCGACGGGTGGACCCGGCGGCCGCCGACTCCGAAGGCGGCCCCCGAGAGCCCCCGGTTGCCCCGACGTCACCGTCCCCTCGTGGCGCGGGCCTGTGTCGCGATAGACGGAGAGATGCCTTGCGTAATTCGACACCGGCGCTGAGGAGAGTTGCCGGGGCACCGGCACCCGCCGTGTCCCCGCCCGGGCTGGGGCATCTCCCGGGATCCCTCGCAGGGTTCCTGGGTTGTACCTGTGTCCCTTCGGGATCCAGGAACCAATCCCGCGCTGGGTCCCCTGGATGTCCTTGTGTCCCTTAGGGATCCAGGGATCCCTGCCAGGGTTCCCAGAATGTGCCTGTGTCCCTTTACCCAGACCGTGACTGTTCCCTTACCGGGATCCTGTGATCCCTCAGGGTCCCTGGGATGTCCCTGTGTCCCTTTAAATGCACCCGGGACTGGAAAGCCAGAGATTTGTACCCGTTTTTTCTTATGCGCTCTTAATGATATTTGTTGTTCATGGCTAGATGATAAATTGATTTATTTTCCATTCTGTTCTTGACGGAGGCTTTTCTATGCTTCTGCAGCATCTCAGATCTCCTGCGGCTCACTCTGCCTCCTCACTCCTACCACATTGTTTTTATACTTATGAATGATAATATTTATCAAAAGTGAGGTTTAAAATTGAGATTGGTATCTCACCTGAGCTGCCGGGCTTTGTATTACCTCATATGCCTTCACGCCAAGCACTGTTTGTTTGTTTATTTATTCTTTTTAATCTGTGCTGAGCGTAGAGACTTTGTGGGGCATTATCTAATTTTTTCCCTTGCCTGTGCTGAGGGATAACGTGCTGGGCTGCAGTTTTAATCATTGTAGGTGTTTGCAGAAGTAAGGAAGCTGTTGATATTTCCATCGTGGATCACTTTTGGAGTGCAGGGGAGTGGAAGGAGGCTCCCGGGTGGTTGGGTCCCGTGTCCCAACACAAGGTTGTGTAATCCCACATTGTGTCGGTTCCCAACTGAAAAACGTTCTGGATGCTCCAGCTGGGCCGGCTAGAAAATTGCCATTTCTCCTTAGAGTGCCAGGAGCTTGGGAGGCCTCCTGCTGTCGTTTCCATGGGCTGTTTTCTCTTTCCACTGCTGCTGCATCAGTGGAGGCCCGTGGACAGCCCGGGGAATGCTGGACCCAGCTCAGCACTGTCACCTGGCTGGAGCATCCTCAGCTCCTCCTCTGACAGTCCCCTGCTGATGTTTTGCCAGCAGAGCTTCTAATCCCTCATATTTCCTGCTAAATCAGTAAAAAAAAATAATTGTAGCAAATTACTGCTAAACTCAAATGGATCAGGTGCTTCCTTCCAGTGATTTTAACAGATTAAGAGGAAGATTCAGAGATCATAGAATCCCAGACTGGTTTGGGTGGGAAAGGACATTAAGGGTCATCCAGTGCCACCCCCTGCCATGGGCAGGGACAGCTCCCACTGTCCCAGGCTGCTCCCAGCCCCATCCAGCCTGGCCTGGGACACTGCCAGGGATCCAGGGGCAGCCACAGCTGCTCTGGGCACCCTGGGCCAGGGCCTGCCCACCCTCCCAGCCAGCAATTCCTCATTCCCAATGTGCCAAAATCTGTCCCTGCCCTCTGGCATTTTCTGACATGCTGTGTTTTTAAGACCTTAAGATGTTTTTGACATGCTGATGACTGACAAAAGTCACTAAAAGCAAGAAATCCTGTTTGGTGGTTGCTGAACTGATGCCACAGTAGATGATTAATGATTTTAACTGTATTTTTTGAAGTGTATTCTATAGAGTAGAAAGTCTGTATCACCTTGAAGTAATCCCACACTGTGACAAGTGTAACTGAATTTCCAGTGGATCCTGAAGATAGGTGATATATTTTATATAACATATTAATATAATATTTTTAATATAAATTATGATTGTAATATAGTATAAAATTATTACTCATACAGAGCAGATTTGTCTTTCTGCATAACAGACTTTTTTATGTTGTAGTTAGGTCTTCAGCTGTGAGAAACTTCAAAAGCAGAGCCAAATAATCCTGTTGCAAAAATAGGGTTAATGCCCAAACTGTGGAAGAGCACAGATACCAAAATAGTTGGATAAACTTTTACATATACCAAAATATACCAGTATTGAAGCAAATGCAGGCCTTTTAATGAACATCTGAGCATCTGTTTAAAGCTTATAAGGTGCTTGAATTATCTTTTTGAAACATTACTGTGGCTTTTAGGCAGGTGTTACTTACGGCTGATAGTGAAGTAGGGATGAAATACTTGTGTGCAGCAGTAATCTTAGCATCCCTTCCGTATTGAAACCACTTGATTTATTAAATCAGGCTATGTTTAGCCTGACTTGTGTCATATCCAACCCACCTTCCATTTCAATTAGAAACAATTACTATAAATTGATTTTTGAGGTGCTGAGTGGTTTTTTTTTTAATAAATAGAGGAAAGGGACAAAGTCATCAAAGCCTTCTCATATTGAACCAAATTTCCAACACCATAATCCGTCATAGATTATCAGGGAGTTGGTGTAAAACTGTTTTTGAAAACCATTGCTGTATTTGTGGTAATAAAAGTCTCTTTTTGGCCTCTGGAAGTAGAGAATGTCAAACCAGCAATGTTGGTTCTGATGTGCTGTCTGTTCCTAATCTGTGAAGGCAGGTCTCAGTATGGGTTGTGCTCATTCTTGATTTGTCTTTATTTTTAAGCTCCATATCCCTTTGGTATACTTGTTTAAAGTTCAGTTTGTTGTTCTCATTTTATAGTTCCAGCACACCTGTCCTGGCTGGCAGCAGGAATCTCACTGGTGAGAGCAAACAAAGCCTTTACAGAAATACCTGCCCACTGCAGAGAGTGGAGATAGTATTTCAATTTTCACTTCTTGAAACTTTTGAAAAATGTATTATTTACCTGTAATAGTTTTGTAACAGGTGTTTTACACAGAAATTACAAGGTGTGCCTGACCCAGCCTTCTTCCCTTCTGACAGTGTTTACTAATTGGATTAAAGAATTTATTTCTGCATGTACTCCAAAAAACACTAGCTGTATTTGAGTGCTGACCTTTTCTTAGGGTGTTGGAATTGTGAGAGTAAGGGTAGAGGTACCTTCCTTCATGATTAAATTTTTTCATAATTGCCTGCACACCACCTCTCCTCCCCTCTGTGACAGGATGTTTTTATAAAACTGATGCTGTCATTCTGCTCTCAGATTTATTTCGTAACTTGTTACGTAGGAATTTCAACAGAAAAGTGATCTTTATAGTTTCTGTTGCTTTAAATTTTGTTAACTCATGATAAATTTTATAGTTAGAGAGGCTTTTGAACCTTCAGAGAGATTTGGCCACAAGTATAATGTTTTAGCATAGGTGTGTAATTGCCTTCACTAAAAATGAACAAAATTGAGGACTCCTTAATTGATCTTGTGGGATTTTGTATTAATGGACTAGAGATATGTTTTGTTGCATAAATTGCTTTTTTGTAACTTGGACAAAGAGGTCCTTAAATGCTTATTTACCTGTAAAAGTTGAACAGGAGCTTTCTGAACTTGTGAAATACCTTGAGAGAAAGGCATTTCACATGCAGGATTCAGCAAAAGCTTCCTCAAGAGGTTTGACATGTACCTGCTGCCCTGCCCTGCCCTGCCAGAGCATGGTGACTGAGGGAATAGAGGACAAAAAGCTTCATTTAGATTGGCTGTGTCACCAATGGGTATGTGCTAATGGAAAGGCCAATACATGTTGGGTGGAAATATGATAATTTTGGGGTCTAGTTTGCCAAAAGCTTGTATTTGCTTATTGGTGTTCGAGGCTATCATGTAACTTTTTAATATTTTTTAGAGCACTCTGTATCAGAAGTTTCTGTTGTGAGGTGAAAGGTTGGAGTGGCATTTTTGTGTAAATTATTTTTGATCTCTTACAACTGTAGGGAAAAGCATCTTGAGCAAGGTTGTCCCCTTGTTTTTGTCCTCCTGTGAGTCAGTAGTTCCAGTTCAGGACGCAGCTTTGAAGGTGACTAGTTGTTCACTTGAAGTAAGGTATTTTGAGATTAGTAAGTGGGCATCTGCTTATTAAAATTATTAGATTTGGTGATCAGAAATTAGCAGAGTGGATCACCAGTAACCTGGAGTTTAGAGATTATAGAGTGTATGAAAACATGTTAGTTTTCTGAGATGGCACTGAGAAACACGATCAGTGCATCTCAGTCTCATTTATAGAATTTAGATTTTCATTTTCCTGTCATCTCCTTTCAGAGCATTTATTAAAATGTGACAAACTGTGTAGGGTGAGCTGTCAAAGACAATAGCATCCCTTGTTGAGCAGTTTGGGGAAGCACCACAACATCCGGGCTCACTCACATTGGAATTCTTCTGCTTGAAATACTCTGCCTCACCATGAAGGTTTTGAAAAATCCCTTCTTCAGTTGTGAGCAGAACAACTGTACCGTAGGTGGGACATGAAGGGAGCAGATTGTGCTCTTCAGAATTAGGCTTTTATTGATGACTGACTCCCACGAAAATGTTGTGGAAAAGGAACTGGAGCAGAAAATACAGCATCGTCACTCGTTTTTTCAGCTGCTTGCCTTCCCTGTGAGGGGCCTTCTTTGCCTGCAGTAAATCTGTTGAGATTGATCCCTTCTGCTGTGTGCAAGTCTCTTCAGGCTTCAGTGGAACCCAGAAGGACCATTCTGATGCCTCTGCGCCGCTGCTCGATTCAGGTCCTTATTGTGGAAGGGGAAGGCACTTGAGCAGAGCAGGAGAACCGAGAGAGATGCTGTGTTTGTTCATCCAGCTGAGTAAACAGTGAACAAGTCAGATAATTTATGTTGGGAGCTGCCTAAAGACCTTAAGATATTTTATTTTTATTTTATTTTATTTTATTTTATTTTATTTTATTTTATTTTATTTATTTTATTTTATTTTATTTTATTTTATTCTATTCTATTCTATTCTATTTTATTATTTTATTTTTTATTTTATTTTATTTATTTTATTTTATTTTATTTTATTTTATTTTATTTTATTTTATTTTATTTTATTTTATTTTATTTTATTTTATTTTATTTTATTTTATTTTATTTTATTTTATTTTATTTTATTTTTTTGTTATTGTTCTTAGGCATTGTGGGGACCACTTCATAATTCTGTTGCATTTCTCACTGCTGTCCAAAAATACTTCTGTCCTGTTGTGCTGAGCTTTACAGGAAGATGTTTTGGTACCTGGTGAATAGTTAGTGTGCTGGGCTACTGCAAAAATAGAAATAGGTTAGAGGGTTGTATCCCTGACAGTAGCCATCAAACTTGGCAGTGTCTGAAAAATAGTGGGTAGTGGAGAAACAGAGGATTATCTAGAAAGCTATGAGAGATGGTATTGGTCTCCAAGCTGCAAAGATAGACCCTGTCATGGTCAGTCAGGTTCTCTAAAAGAGCACTTAATTTGTGTTTGTCACAAAAGCAGCTTGCCTGTCTGCTGCTTCTCATAAAACTGTGGTTTTTGTGGTTTTGGTGTGTTTTTTTTTCTGGGGGAGAGGGGATTTGGTATGTATCTGAACAGTTTCAGCATGTAAAAGTAAAAGGGGTGGGTAAAGGGAGCTGAAGGAAGGAGTGAAAGGAGAGGTTGCCAAAAAGGCAGTAGAAAAGGGGAGGAAAATTACAAATCAGTGTAAAGTGAGCAGAAACAGTCTTTCCTGCGTAACTCATTAACTTAAAAACAGTAGGAAGCTTTTCTAATTGGTCTTGAAGGATGTGTTTATTCCACTCTGAAATCTCCCAGGCTGCTGGGTTGTGGCTAGTTGGTGCATCAGAGAAGGTGGATTTTTAATAGTGGTTTGATACTGTTTGAAGATTGCTAAGCATTAAATTATAGCTGGAATATTCTGACTCATTACCATGCTTTAAAAACAAAGACTATTTCAATGCTCTTTTCTGATCTAAAATGGCAAGAATTCCTAAAGTCTGAGGATTGTAAAGTTGTTTTTTTTTTTCCTGAAGATCTCTTTTATTGGCATGAATTGTTATTGCCAGGTATTTCTGCATCATTAGTTTTGCTTAGCAAAATCTTACCAATTTAATTGGTAAAATTAAAATTCTTACAGTTTGGGACCTCTTTATGTGAAAATTAGTGAGTGATCTCTGAGTATGAATGAAGCATTTGCATAACTGCTTTTTGTCTTGTAGAAAGACAGAATCTCATTTTTGGGGAATTTTTTCAGCCTTTTTAACAGCACCAAAACTTCCCCAAAAGAGTTCCCCAAGCAGTGCAGGTAATAAACACTTAAAATATCTGGAAAGCTGCAAAGTTGCTCAGAGAAATTGAGGCTGCCCCATCTGTGGAAGTGTCCCAGGCCAGGCTGGATGGGGCTTGGAGCAGCCTGGGACAATGGAAGGTATCCCTGCCATGGCAGGGGTGGAATGGGATGGCCTATAAAGGTCCCTTCCAAAACAAACCATTCTATTTATCTATGAAATATTGCTGTAACACAAGGAGTAGTCAGAATTTGAATATATTGTGTGGACAGTAAAATTCAAATATTGGAACTGAACAATACATACTGTTTTCTGTTGTATGGAGAATTATGTGTAAATATATTGCAGTAGTCTCACACCTCTGTGGCAAGATTTATCTTAGGATTTTGTGGGATGCTTTAATGTCTCATGGGTGAGAGATGGTCTGAAACCTGCAGTTCTTAGATACAAATAGGAATCAGCCAAAAACCTCAGTGCAGTGCTTTGGTAATGCTGAATGAGCAGCATTACACCTCCTATTCTCATCTTTACAGTGATTGTGGCTCCTTTGCTTGGAAAGAAAACAGTGTCCATAGTTCATAAAGCTGCAAACTATAAAGGTAACCAGAGTCCTGCTCTGTATAGAAACTAAACTTTTGTTAGGTTTTGAGATGTTTTCAGTATTTTCATGTAATTGTGTTAAGGACTCAATCCAGTGGCCAGATCTCAGATGACATTGTAAAATCATGTGCATGACCATCTCAAATTCTTACACTTTAAAGCAATAATTAAAAGAAAATCCCACAGATATCTGTAATTTATATTATTCAAAATATCTGCAGACTAAGCCAGATGACCATGGCAAGTGTAATTTTGGAAGGGGGCAGCTGACTGTACTGGACAGATAAAATTCCAGCATTAGCAATTAAGTTGTGATACCAGTAGGAGATACAATCCTGAAAGGAACTCTAATTACTTGTCTAAACTTGTTTAAATAGAAGATGTGTAGAGGATGACAAATTTTTTCCCAAGTTCAACAGTATACATCTGTACCTTGAGTTACACTTAGGAGCTCAGACATGGCATCTGTGTACTGCTGAATTGCTTTTAACTTTCTTTCGGATGAAAAATTATATTCTTGTAAGCCTTGTTAATAATTAATACTAAAATCTTCTAGAACAAACAGTAAACTTGGGATTTATACCTACCCCTAGCAATTTGAGATTGGAATGAGTCCTGATGTGCAAAACAAACTCCCTTGTGTTGCTCTAAAGCCTCTGCTGCTGCATTACGGAGCCAAGTTCTGGGGCTAAACAGATGCTGGATTTAATAGAGAATGACACTGGCAGGCCAGGCTGTGATTCTTTGGGGGTGTAATAATATTGAGCTAAGCTAAATGAGGTGATAGCAAGTTGTGTCTGGGTTTTGGTGGTTTTTTTTTTTTTTTTTTTTTTTTTTTTTTGTTGGGGGGAGGTGGGGGAGCAGATAAGTAGATGGCCTTGTTGTAAAATCTTATATTAATGAACTGTGCATTTATTTATTTAACATATTTAAAGGAAAAGTAAATCAGATTTCATTGGTAATTTACTGCTAGAGTGAGGACTGACTTTCCTGGAGTGAATTTGCTGTGATTTGGTGTTTACTGGGGCTGTCCCACTTCAGCATGTGAGGAAGCAGAAGTTGTTTAACCTTGATTTTTGCAGTTTCTTTGGGATCCCCTGGTGCAGCCTTTCTGTGCAGTGGGGGCTGTTATGAAATTGAAGGAAAAATTGTAAATAAATAAGTAAATGTTTTAAATACTGCTTAAAGCATACTGTTGTAAATCTGTTCCAAGTACTGATGAACCTTTTATATTATCCAATAACTTGAACCTCTACTGTCTTAACCAGCATGCAGGCACAGAGGCAGTGCCTCTTAATGAAAAGCAGTGTGGACATTTAAGTGGTTACATGTTTTATTTGAGTGATCTTTTCAGCACAAGGCAGCTATTTCTAAGAGAAATACTTGATTTGACTGCCATTTAATTTAATATTATTTAGTAGCAGTTGAATTGGAAATGTGTTTGAGATCATGACTAGCATGTAATCCGCTAAGTTAAAGCATTGGGGTTAATCTGTTACTGTTGTTAAAATGCCTGGAAATTAAATGTTGATTTTTTTTTCTATTTTAAATTGTTTTTAGTCATTTTTCCAGTAGGATATTAATGAACTCTGAAGGAGAGACTTGTTTCCTGGGTCATTTGATGGCTGGAGTTCCTCAGAAATGTCTTGCTTGTGTAAAGCAGGGCCTGTGGTTCAGATTGCAGGAGCTGAAGGTGCTCAGGCTGTGTCATGAAGTCATTGCAGAGCACTTCATCAAGCTTTGGGGTAACACAAGTTCCTGATGGAAGGAGTTGGCTTTGTGTGTCTGTAGGTGTAGTCATCCACAGGAAGGATCCATAGAACTTGCTGAGGTTTTTATTTCAGAGGGGTATAGTGAGTGTAATGTACTTAGGAGAGGAAAGAAACCACCTGGGTCATAACAGAACGAAAAAATCTGTATGTTTGTTTGATTGCTCCAAGATTTGCTGGCTCTTGAGTGAGTGGAAGTCAAAGCTCGCCAAGTCTCCTTATCTACAAACTACTGTCAGGTATTTAAAGCTCAAGCAAGCAGGATTATTTTGATGTTTGGATGGCTTGATATTTATTTCATTTAGAGGAGAAAATAATCAGCCAGTGCCTTATTTTACTGTCGCTTTGGGGAAGATTGTGGAATGAAAAATGTTCTCTGCGATTTGGAGGGAGGCAGCTGGGCATTAGGGCTGGAGGGCTCTCAGGAGCTCCACAGCTTGTGTTTGCTTGGGAGCGTGGCTGTGGAGCTGGGCTTGTTCTTGGGCACTGTGATTTGACACTGACTCTGAAAACAGACAATAAAATTTTGCTAAGGCTTGCTGTTAAAGCCCTCTTTGTTTTGGATTTTGTCTTAATGGTAACGTGCTGGCATGCTGTAGGAAATCTGGAAAGCAAGCGTGACTCCTTTTCAAGAATTAGCTTGAAAGCTGTTCCAGTTGCTGTCATATTTCTGGGAAGGTGGTTTAAATGTGGGGGGCTTTGGGAGCTGCAGCAAACTGTAAGAGTAGCTTGAAAACAGAGAATACAGTGACTCATTTCAAGAGAACAGACTGAGGGTTTTGGGCACTGTCGGTGCTCTGGCGTGGAGAACTCAGAGTTCCAGGTGAAGGTGGAGGCATTTGAAGGCAGGGCTGCAGCTGCCTCTTGGTTCTCTTCACCACTGATTGTTTGTCTTGGAGCAAGTAAGCTGGAAAACATGAGCAGAGAATGGGAACTTGAAGCAGACAGAGGCTAGACTTGTTTTTTCTCCAAGAAATAAAGGTTTAAATGTAGGGCCTTTAAGCCATTTAGAGGGATGGGGTTTGTGTCAAAGTATAGGTCCAGGGCCAACAGCATCATTGTTGGCTTTTGCAGTAGTTGAACATGTTGCAAACACTTCAGGTTGGATGGGGCTTGGAGCAACCTGGTCCAGTACAAGGTGTCCCTGCCTGTAGAGTCTCCTACAAATAAAATTTAGAAAATAATCACAATTTTCTTTCTTTTTTATTTTTTATTTTTTATTTTTTATTTTTTTTTGTTAGGATCTCACATTTTAAAGATTTCTTTAATATTTTATATTTATATTTATATTTATAGTCTTCTCTATGACTGTGCTGGCACTTTGTTTTTTCTGACATATTTGTGTACTTTGCTGCTGCTCTAAATCTCAAATATGAATTCCGTGATGGCTGCTAATGTTACAGCTTTTTGTTTCTTTCCAGTAAGCTTTCTTCATATTTACACAGTTCTTTATTAATATTGATTGCTCTTAGAAGTGTCTTTTCTGGACTTAATTGCTTTTACAAAATTGATGAGTTTAGGAGTATCAGTATGGTCGTGATCCTTGTGTCTGATATCTTGTATCTGATACTTTGCATCTGTATCTTTGTAGAAACCAAGGGAAAAGTTGCTGCTGGGTAGCAGTTTACATCTTCTGATGCAGCTGTGCCTGTTCTTAATGTCTTGTGCCAGCTCAGGAATGAGTATTTAGGTTGCAGTTAATGTTGCACAACACTTTTATCTTGATGGTGATGCCTTTTTTGATACAAACTTATAAACCAATCAGTCACGGTTATTTTGTCCCAAAAGGAAGAAGTTTATTGAAGTTGATGCCCTGGAAAGATGTGAAGTGCTTGGGATCATACCTGGCACGTAGTTGATAGCGTTGTGTTGGTTTCTTAGTTAATTAAATTCTTTATAAAAATGAGAAGCAGCATGAAGATTTTAAAACTTCTCATTCCTCACGCAGATCAAGTACAACACATATAATAAGAGGTTTTGGAGTGCCAGCTTCTGCAGTGTTCCATTAAAAGGCAGTTGTGTTTCTGATGTGTTCATTTTATGACTCTTTCCCGTTGAAGTAGTTGCCTGGAAGGAACTGTGTTATTTCACAGAGGTCAGGAGATTCATGTCAGTAGTACCTTTGCTTACTTGATAACAGCATGATAAGAGCTGTTAAGGCAGGAACTTTAAAGTTGTAGATCGTTGGTGGCACACAGGAATTAGCTGCATCTTTACAGGAGTAATAATTTTCTATCTGTGCGTGTTCAGTTTGAAAACATATTTCTGAATAGTTGTCAGCTTGGCACGCCCATTAAAATTGTGAATTCTATTCTTGTAGTTTTCCCCACTGCTAGCAGCCTTGTCACTGATACAGCTGTGAAGCAGTGTTCTTGCTGAGTATAATTTATTGAAATACAAGTGAGATGATGACTGAAGGAATAGCACAAAAACTTCTATCTTTCTTGACCAAACATGTTAGAGTTGAAAGTTTGTTGAAAGGAAATCTTTCTGATATATTCCTATGTGCCTGATTCCTGCATCTTAGTAATTTTTCAAGGAGGTGATCTAAAGCTTTACTGGTGGCTAACTCAGGGTGTACGTATTCCTTATTTGTGCAAAAGACTTAAAATATTTCTTTCTTCTTTTTTTTTTTTTCTCAAAGAAATGAAAATTTAGAAAAACCTTTGCCAAATAAAGAAGATGGGAGCGAATAGCAGCAGCATCAGTGAGCTTCCAGAAAATGAGTACTTACAGAAACTGTCAGGGTCAGAGCCCATCTCTGAGAATGACCCGTTCTGGAATCAGCTTCTGTCTTTTAGCTTCACCACTCCAACAAACAGGTAAGAGGGTGTTGAAGAGCTGGCTTTGATAATATGTTTATAGAAGTGACCAGTCTGAAAGCAAATGAGTGGTTATGTTAATTATTCCTGTTTTAGGTAGCAGAGGAATAAATGCCTGTGTAAAATAGACTGTTGTCTCTAAGTTTGGAAGCGTTTTCCACCACCTCTTCCATTCCTGTGGGTTTCTTTCTTCTTCGTAATAGCTGTAATTGCTATTCATTCTCCTGGTAAAGATCAGAAATAGGGTCTGTTGTGTTGGGGGAGCCTTTTTTCCTTGTTGTTTTAGGAAGCTTTCTTTTCCTTTGGTATAGCCTTTGGGTTTACTGGAGATTCCAACATTTGATGTTTCCTCTCAATTTAGAGTGAATTGTACTTCTTGCATGATTTAATTGTAGGTTAGCTTTTGAGTTGCTTAGTCTGTATAGCTTTTTTTCACCTTCTTTGCATCTCAGAAAGAAATTTGGTGTGCATTCTCCATAAAAATATTTTCTAAATACCTAAAATTCAAGCTTTGGATGCCTTTTCATTCCAGAAAGTGGTGTAGGGTATAAATAAAATCAGTATTTTTTGGAGGATCCATAGCGCATCTCCAGAAGTAGAGAATTTAAGTTCTTGTAACTTCTATTAGCCCGACTCCATTGCTGAATTCTTTGGCCTGTGTGTAGATTATCAATTTTACAAGAACAATCTGATATTAATATCCTCAGGTATTACTTAAACTATTTTTACAGTTTTCAGCGTAAAACTGGTGCTTCTCTGTAAGTGAAAGTTCAGGCAACTGGAATGGAAAATGGTTAAGGTAAATAACTGGGAAGCGTTTACTAGGTGCTATTTTTATGAAGAGTGAGGAGGAGGAGGAGGAAGTATTTTGGCTTCTGCCTGGAGAGAATAGCCAGAGGTGTGGGAGAAGGGACAGAGTTGTGGAGGGCTGTAAAGCTGGTAAAGGGCAGGACGGGACTGGGAGTGTGCAAACAAGCGGTTAGTTGTGTTTCCTCTAAGATCCCTGAAGATTGGATTTATTTACAGCCTACCCATTACTGATAAGATTGACAGTATTCTAAAAACTGATATAATACTCTGTTGTGAGGGTTAATAATAATTACATATAAAACCACAGCAATTTCTTTTTTTGCTCTATTTTTCTTTGCTCACCATGAAAGTTAAGGAGTTTTTCTTAGCTTGTTTTGCAGCTTTTTTGTGCCTATTTCTTGAAATTCAGATCCAGTGCAGAGTAAATTTGCTAAAAAAATCCCCAAATCAACAAAGCAAAAACCTCACCAAACAAAAAAAACCTCAAGCAAGAAAGATAATTAAAAAGACAATAAGTCCAATAAAATGATCCAAATGCAGGTTGAAAGCTTTAATTAGCTGAACACCAGATGGTGCTCTTGCCTGAGAGCTAGAGAGGAAATATTTTTAGAGACATCTTTTCTGCAGCTTAGTATTGGAAGGAAACAGAAATTTCTCATTTAGTTGCATCTACCTGAGACAACCATTGGCAAGTGAAATCAGGCTCTGTTGGCTGCACAGCACCCTCAGTATTTGATTATATCAGATAACCTTGCCTTCAGGAATGGAACAATAGAGGTCAATGTCAATTTATGAGATTGAAATCTTCCAAATGACCAAGTTAACTCTTTTTTTTAATGAGGCTTAAGTGTCAGCAGCAAGATGCTTGTTTGTGATTTGTGGAAAGGAGCCAGTTTTCATGTGTCATACAGGACAGAGTTTTACCGTTTTCTTTTCTTTTTAAATTCACTTTTTCTGGTTTGTTGCAAAACTAGTGACTGTTTGCAAGTATTATTTGAAGCAGTTTAAGTGCTTTGTGTTGTTTTTTTTCTGGAGGCAGTTGGTGATACTTCAGAGTAAAAGATCTGTTTCCTGAAGTTTTTGCAAAGATGGAACTGATGCGATTCCCAGGGAAAAGAGGGCTGTCTTCTCTGGGTGCTGCTTTGGATGTAATTCTGTTCTACACATGTCAGTACCATAGGGGAAGAGGCAGAGAAAATCACTAGAATGCGGTAGAAAAGTTTATGTTGGTAGGAAAAGCAATCAGCCAAACCCAGATTATCCAAGCAAGGTGTGGAAATGGTGGGGCTGGGGTAGATTTACTCCTTTCAGCAACAGATGCCCAACAAATTCCCCTTTTTGTCAAGAAGCATTGCCCATAGCAAGGAAACAGTATCTGCAAAGAAGGATTCCAAGGGAAATCTGAATCTGTGTGTGTAAGAAAGTTTGTGGGGTGTTTAACACTTTTCCATGTATGCTTTTTCTAGTTAGGAGCTTGTGACTAGTGCTTTGCTTTACAGAAGCTGTTCCAAGTTAGTCCAGGTGCCGTAGATCCCAGGTGTCAAACAGAGCTGGATCTTTTGTGGAACAGTAGTCTCTGTGCCTTGGCTTGAGAGATGGGGAATGTCTTGTTACTTCAAGAAACATGAATACATGATACCAGATCTTAAAATAGCACCACTTGCAGCGCTCTGCTGTCTTAATTTTCTTATGCTTTGTGTCTCCTGGCACTTTGTATTTCTTCATTTGTCCTTGTTTTGCTTTTCTCTCTTTCACCTTTCAGTTTAGTTGATCTCTTCCTCCTTTTTTCCGTATCTCATCTTTGTGGTTCTCTTTTTTTGGTTTTTATTTTGGCTTTTTTGACCTCTACCTGACTGAATGGGTTAATCTCTCTTTTTCTGATTCCATGTGAAGTTGTTTAGCATTGCTTATTTCCTCAGCCATGCCTTTTTTTACTGGGTTTTATTTTTTTTCAATCCTGTTGACTTTTTGGTCAAGAACACAAGGTAGTTTCTTTTGGTGAAGAAAACAAGGTCGTTTTCTATATGGAATAAATAGTTTGTTTCTGTATGGGAAAGTTTGCCAAATACCAGTGCTGCCGACTGCAAGTTGCTGTATCTCTGTCAGCATTGATGCAGGATGCTCTTGCCGCTTCACTATCTCTTCCAGTGTTTATATTGTTCTTCTGTAGGTTTAATTATGAGCTAATCTATCTGGAAAACACAGCAGAAGTGTTTATTTTTTCAGCCAAGATAATTCCCTACAATGATTCATGGCTTGGCACCACGAAACAATTCTGGCATGATGAGGGATTGATTTTTTGGGGCACAGCAGCCTATTAAGCTAAAATGTGGGATTGCTTAAACCTGCTTTGCCATCCAAAACTGAACAGGAGAGTGTTTTCAAAGCAGAGCTTGCTCTGAGGAGTCCAGTATACTATATATATATATATATATATATGTATACTATATATATATATATATGTATACTATATATATACTATATACCCCAGTCTTCCTGGGCTGTTCATTCTTCCTCTCATACTGTTGATTTACTTAATAATTAGACAAATATTAAGAGGGACTCTCAGCTGTCAGTAATCAGAAATGAGCTGATGGTGAATTCCTGCTGGCTGCCTGTGACTCCCCTGGCATGAGGGAATAGTAACAGCCAGAGCCAGCCTGGGTATCTGGCGCATAAAGAAAGCCTAGGAGTGGGAGCAGATAAGTGGTACAGATGTCAATGACAGTCCAAGGAACAGCTCCCAGCAGTTTAGTTTTAGGTTGCCTCACACTTTTCACTGTAAAAGGTTTATTGCAATGTCATCTTCCATAAAGCAAATCATGCGTGCTAAGCAGGTACTGCTGAAGTGTCTGCTGAGGCATTTCTGGTTTCAGCCATTAGGAAGTACTTGGTACTCCAGTTTCCCACTCCTGCATGTTCCTGGTTTTTTTTCCTTCACAGGTCCTTATTTTTTGCACAGAATGGACTTGTGGGACCTGAATTAAAATCTGTATAAATATGCCACTTCTATACTTTAGGTGACTACCCTATAAATCCAATAGTGTTTGGTTATTGGAAAAATTAAATACAGCTTCTCTGGATGATTTTTTAAGTTACTGTCAGGATTAAGAGCTATGAGGTTTGCTTTGGAGTGTTAGCTCTCAGTCTAGGCAGACTTTGTGTTTGTCTGGATTTTCTGTGATTTGCTACCAAGAATGCAGCCTCCTCCTTAGTGGTGGTATTAGTTACAATTATTTTCTGATGGAAAACTTAAAGTTAACTAAAGCAGAACTTGCTGAAAATCATGTGCTTAATATTTACTGTTCTGCTTTGTTCCTTCCCCAGAATTATAAAGGAGTTGGTGGTTCAAGAATAATGTGCATGGGCCCTTAATGGAAAGACATAGAGATGGGAAGCTTTTATGTTTCCTTAGCATGGTACATTTTTTAAATGGTGCAATAAATCATATGCTGCCTTATACTCTTTGATGTCTGTCCTCCAACTACGCCGTTAAAATCAGCATTCCCACAGTATGAATTTAGTCAATGGGCTGGTTCTTCTGTTTTGTGTTCAATGGCAAAGAAAAAAGGCCTTACTTTGAGGAAGAAACTGTCAGGAAAGCTGCTTGTTTTGTTTTTTCCCCCTCTTTTTTTTATAGGGGTACTTGTCTGCTTTGGTTTGGGTCTTTTTCTTACCATGCTAAGGGCAGGTGATATGATGTGAATATGTTTATAATTTCAGCTTTTAGGCAGAATGCTTTCTCTTGCTATGAGGAGATACTATAAGAGAAGCCACTGCAACTTTGAAACATCTTCTGTTGTGGTGCTGTTAAAAGAAAAGCGGATAAAACCACATTCTTCAAAGCTGGCTGCTGCCAGGAAACAACCTTCACTGTCTTAATAATTATGGTTTTGCTGAAGACTGATTGTTAGTAAATTTAAAGTAAGGCAGCTGAATTCAACCATTGAAAAATAATCCTATTTATTATGCCACTTTTTTTTTTTTTTTTCTTTTTTCCCTTCCTTTTCATTTTTTACAAAAACATCCTGCTAACTGCAGGATACTGCTTTTTGGTTGTAAGAAGCCAGAAATAAAAATCCACAGTCTTTGAAAACAATGAAATTTTATTGGTTAATAGACTGCTCAATTTGCCATTCTTTCCCATTTCTATTGAAAAGAGGTTTTCTTACAGAAAACTAACTTCCTGATGAAGAAACTCTGCACTGTGATGAGTGACTGCAAACACAAAGTGATTAAATCCCAAAGAAATAATGATTATCCTTGATTACTCTTTACTTTCACCACTGATGTGTGATAGCTGCGATCACACAGATGCTGCCTGCATCTGGAGCAGGTTTTAGTGACAATTGGTGTGCAAAATATTCTTATGACATAGTGTTAATATGTTACAGAAAATAATCACTGCCACTGTAAAACCTCTCCTGTTTGGATACCTTTAAAATGAACAAAGACAAACCAATTTTCTTTAAACATGGCTGTGCTGTCAAGGAAGCAAATTTCACTGGTATTAATTTTAGTTTTGCTGAAGTCTGTGGGCTTAGCCTCTACATAAAAGAAAAGCAAATAAAATAAAAGATTTTTTTTTTCTTTTATTAAGTACTTTGAAAGTGCTGGCCATCAGATCACAGCATGAGGGAGGAATTCCTGTGAAGCCTGGAATTTTTTCCTAAAGTGTGTGGGAAGCAACCGTGCACCTCACAAATTTGCTTGTATCCAAGCGAGCCAGTAAAGTCTGGATAGTTAAGAATATTCTGATTTGAATCTATTCTGTTTACCCCCTATGTTCACAGCCTGTTTGAATCCCCACATCAGGTGGTACCTTTTGTTCATTTCTTGGAAAACCGTGGAACTGGTGAATATGTAAATATGTACTGCTCTGTGGAAGCGAGGTGGTTCAGTGCAGGTTGTGCAAACTCACCTGGGTCACTGTGATCCTGCTGTTAAAGGCCCGTGGCTTGAAGCTGGTGTCACAGAAGCCCAGAACAGTTTGAGTTGGAAGGGATCTTAAAAATCATCCCATTCCACACCCCTGCCATGGGCAGGGACACCTTGCACTGCCCCAGGTTGCTCCAGGCCTTGTGCAGCCTGGCCTTGGACGCTTGCAGGGATGGGGCAGCCACAGCTGCTCTGGGCACCCTGTGCAAGGGCCCTGCCTTCCTCAGAGTTTGTTCCCTGTGCAGGTGACGAGTTTCCATAGAGTGTCTTGTTCGGGGCAGAGCTGCCTGGATGTTACTGGAATGCCTGGGTTTCTCCTGCTGATGCTCAGCAGAGCCATCAAGCAGCAGGCAGAGTTGACTTTTCATACTCACTGCCTGTTTGTTACTAGCAATAGATAATCTGTTTCACATTGTGAATATATCAAACGTTTCTCATAGAGCAGGGAATGTTTTACACTCCATCCTTAACAAATCTGTCCTTACTTTTATGTGTTCTAACCCATGTTACCAAGTGCTACATCCACACGGCTTTTAAATTCCTCCATGATGGCAACTCCATCACTGCCCAGGGCAGCTGTGCCAGGGCTGGACAGTCCTTTCCATGAAGAAATTTTCCTCAATATCCAAACTGAACTTCCCCATGCCCAGCCTGAGGTCGTTCCCTCTGCTCCTGTCCCTGTTCCCCCCGGCTGTCCCCTCCTGTCAGGAGCTGTGCAGAGCCACAAGGGCCCCCTGAGCCTCCTTTGCTCCAGGCTCAGCCCCTTCCCAGCTCCCTCAGCTGCTTCTCATCAGACTTGTGCTCCAGACATGTATTTGACAACAGGGCAGTCCATATTCCTCAGGTGAGAGTTCTTATTCAGGTGAGAGTTTCAATTCAGAGAGAATTGGAACTTTTATGTAATCAGTGCAGTGAAGCTTCTCTTTATCAGTCCTTGCTCTTGTTAGGACTGAAATACAATTCAAGTGCTTATTAACAGTGTTCTCTGTGGCATAATGAAAGGACAGATGTTTCAGTGTTGAGTTTCCATTTTTACATTCATTCATTAACCAGATGTTATTTCCAGGGGGACTGTAGAGAAAAATTGGTACCACACTTGGTTGTACTGTTTCTTTTGTGCCACCTTGTGAATCTTGGCTCTGGCGTCTTGTGTCCAAATCTTAATGTAATTTACCTTCTGTCTCTTCACTGCACAAGAAAATACCCAGGCCGCTTTTTTCCGTGTCTCTCACTTCTCTTTCCTGCCCGATCAAAGGAAAGAAAGTCACTGCTAAGTTTGGCCCATGGTACTTAGGAATGAGCTGCTGTTTTTTGTACCCTTCCATGATACTGTCTCCATGAGTCCATCCCTGGGGATGCATTTCAGTGGTGTCTGTCTGTTGGGGTGGTATTTCTGCTGTAATTCCTCCTCACTAGGTGGGGGGAATTACAGCAGAAATTCCCATTTCATTTGAGTGAACTGAAATTTTACAGTAGTTGTTGCCTCATCTTGAGTGTGGCAAAATTCACTTTTGTGTTCTTGTTGTATGAATAAGAGGCAGTGGGCTGTAGTTAATTTTTAAGCGTTAAACTTCATTTTAGTATGAAAAAGAATTACCGTAGTGTTAAAAGCTTTGCTGAAGATCTGAAAGCCTTGCATGCTTTGCCACTGGTTTTGATCCTGGCAACTTGTAGGAACTAAACAACTCTGTGGAATTTTTTGAGGACTCTGTGTGGGTTTTAATAACTCAAAAGAGAAGGAAAAAAAAATCTGTAAGAATGCTGTACTTTGAAACCTAACCTTAGAAATTAGGGAGAAAATGAACCATAATTCAAAAGCTGAATGTCTGCATTTAGGGTTTAAATCCATTTAGGGTTTAAATTGCCACTCTGACTGTGTCCCCAGGATCTTTGGATAGTGGGAGGAGTCATGTTGTGTTACATTATGATTTTTCAGTACCTAAAATTTTCTACTGAGTTGTTGTCCATTGTAATATTCACCCTTGCTGCCTGCCAGGTCTTGGGAAGGAATAAATCCTGATGACAAGCAGCCAGCTGGGCAAATTTAGAAGTTTTTGTTTTTTTTAAAAGTGTAAGGTCACATAGACCTAGAAAACTGTGTTATCCGTAGTTGCTGGTGGTGTGCTGGTGGTTCTTGCTCAATACCATTTGTTTTTAATTACTCTGCATATTTGTAGTGCTGGAACAAGAGACCACCTTTGAGACCAAGCCTAATATTTTTAAAGTATATATCAAAGTGTAAGTTTGTTCTTTCTGAATCTTGTGTTTCAAAGCAGTTTGTAAGAGAAGAATGAATGCTGGTAATTGATATCAGGACAAGCCAATCTCTGTAATTTAAAGTTGTCTTAGGATATTCAGCTGTAGGTGAAGAGCTGTCTCAGCTGTCAGCTCACTGCACAGTAAATTAGTCTGATATACAATAAAATTTGCAGGCATCTTAAAACCTAATTTGATGTCTCTATCCTGAATAATTTCCTGTTGAAGAGTTTTGAAATAATTTTTTTGACTGCTCTTTTTACAGTATCTTCTAGTCCTCATGAGCTGGGGAACAGCTCAGACTCCACGGCTTCCAAGAGCGTGGCTCCACAGGGTTTTCAGCACTGAGCTTGTTAAGCAGCTTCCCACACAGCACCACTGATAATCTCAGGTTGATGCAACAGTGCTGTAAACTGGGTTACCACGTAAATTTAAAAAGGATTGTGTTATGATTGCAAGTGTTGGACTAAATTTATTGACCATCCTTTAATTTTTTGAACTTCAGAAGTCCTTGAAGGTCAGGCTGGATGTTCAGTCTGTATAGAGGCTCTACCATCTCTTCCAAAACCTTAAGCAGTAGATATGATATGTTCACATGTTCATAATATGAGCGGTTCATGATACGACAAGAGGTGATTGTTTTAAACTAGAAGAGGGTGGATTCAGACAAGATAGAAGGAAAAAATTGTAATTATGAGAATGGTGGAACAGGGTGCCCTTTAGTTATTAATATTCATATTGCTCAGTGTGGCATTGAACACAGTGTCTGATGATTTGTCTTGTTTTCCCGTCTGTTAAGGATGTTTTTGAAGATCAGTTGCCCTGCACTCATAGGTCAGAAGTATGTGTTTGATGCAGCTGGTGTGGTTTCAGTGGTTGCTGTCAGGTTTTGCTTTAGTGCTTTATTGTTCTTTTCAGATAATGTTTTTCTGTGGCGTATCACGAGGCAATTAATGAAGTTAGGAACAATTTGCTGCATCTGATGTGATTGTTGTGCTAATATAATAACATTGGTTAAAAGGAAAGAGCTGGTTAGCTTGAGATTAAATGTCAAATTGAGGTTTCTTTTATTCGTGTTTTTAGAAGTGCGTCATTTTGCGAAATTTCTTGTAAAAAAGTTCAAGTTCTTTCTGTAGGCTGCTGTTCTATTTGTATTTTCGGTAACACCAAACTGAGTACGGCAGCCCTGAAACTGCAAAACTAGCAGTAATAAAATGCACATGGAATCACAGAATTGTTTAGGTTGGAAAAGCCCACGGAGACCATGGAGTCCAACCATTCCCCAGCACTGCCAAGGCCACCACTGACCCCTGTTCCCAGGTGCCACAACTGCACAGCTTTTAAACCCCTCCAGAAACAGGGATTCCACCACTGCCCTGGGCTGCTATGCCAGGGCTGGACAGCCCTTTCCATGGAGGGATTTTTCCCAATATCCAACCTAAATCTCCCTTCACACAGCTTCTCTCATCCTGTCCGTTGTTCCATGGGAGAAAACACTGACATAATTTCACTCTGATAGACATTTCACTTTTGAACATTTCCTTTTTTATAGTTGCTGTGCTTCAAAAGAGTATTGCATTGCCTGATGTTAGGATGACAGAGCATTGGAATGAGTTGCTCAGAGAGCTTGTGAGGATACTCAAAAGACACCTGGACACAGTCAGGGTGTGCTGGCTTTATGAGATCCTGCTTGAGCAGGGAGGTTGGACAAACTGACCTCAACAAGCTAATGGATGGCTAAAATTAAGTGCTTCATAGAAAGATTTTATTACTGTTTTGTACTGAATTTTCACTTCTAGTACAGGAACCCAATTGCTTGTGTAACCAGGTTTGTTTTCTTTTCCTCTTGCGTAGTGCTGATTTAAAGCTCTTGGAAGAAGCCACGATCTCAGTCTGCAAGTCTTTAGGTGAGACATTATATCATCTTTTTTCCATATACTTTACCAGAAAAATTGGGAAACGGCATCCCTGTTCTGATCCCACATTCATGCCTTTATCATTCTATTTGTATATATTGCCCAACTAAAATTAAAGCAGTGTAAAGAGTGTGTTTATGTGTACCCCAAACCTTTACCTCCATTGTTAACTCTTTTACAGAATTTGGTATGACTGCAAGATTTAAAACAAATATTTTCATCTCTACTATGTCTTTTTCCCTTTGCCCTTTAAGCTGATCAGTAAGGGGAAGGAATTAGAGGGTGGGAGGAAGGGTGATATAAATGTGATCAGTGGTGTTGCGAGAAGGTGGAAGGTGGTTGTGAAGACCTGCCCAGTTTTCTGATGGGAGGCTGTTGTGCTGCAGACAAGTATGGGAAAGAAACAGTTTGAGTATGAGTATCCCATGTTTGGGATGTTTTAAATCTAGGATTAATGGTATTTAGAGAACAATTTTGGACTAATAAACCATGTACTAGAGAATCTTGAAAGAGGAATGCCTGTACAGAAAACCAAGACATACTGTGCTTTATTTAGAAATATTTGAGACATTGAAATTTGCTTTTTTTTCTAAATGTCATTTGAACTAGATAGTGTCAGCTTATGCATACTTTGTAATTGTATCTTTTTTTTTCTCATCTAGTTGAGAAGAATCCTCGAACAGGAAACCTTGGATCGTTGATTAAAGTTTTCCTTTCTAGAACCAAAGAGTTAAAAATTTCAGCAGAATGTCAGAAGTAAGTTCTCAGAAAAAAGCTGTGTGTGCCATTTAATTTTTTAGGTGTTCCTTTTGTTGCTAGCACTTGAATTTTTCTACACTGCTCACAGACCAAACCTTAGAATTCTCTTAAACTGCTGTTTGAAACAGAACAAGTGTATAGTACTTCTCTAAACACAGAAATTAAGTGTAATAGGAAGTAGGTTACTAGGCAAAAATGCATATTTGTATGTTAGATGAACACATTTTTATATAAATGGTGTAAGGTATGGGTACTACTGCCTTAGAAATCTTTAAAAATTATCTGAACTTCTAAGCTGAACTTAATGTATGAGCCAGTATTCTATCTTGGAAATATTTTAAATATCTATATCTATGAAGATGTAAATATGTATCAAAATACTGCTTTCAGGTTATGTCATGCAGCTGCTGTTGGTTTTGTTGGCCCCTTTCAGCCGTAGGAGAGAACTCCCAATGGGTTACTTGTGCAGCACTGTGGGGTTTTTTTTGCAGGAGGCTTTCTGTAGTTGTTCCCTCACACCCACAGAGAAATGTCCCATTTTTTCAGATCTGGGGCTGGAATTCCTCCTTGCTCCCATGACTGTCATCAAGTTTTTTGCTTGCATCTAAAGTAACAAGTTATTTCTGCCCAGATAGCTGTTACTGTTTTAATCCTAAAATACCTTGAAAGTACAGCTTTCGGCAATAATTGACTCTGTGCTGCTGCGTGGGATCCCCAGCAGGGCTTACTGGGGCTCAAAAAATTTTATGCAGCTGTATTTTCCTTTCATTCAGAAAACTTGGAAAATATTTGTGTGTATTGCATAAGAAAATTGTGCTGTATGGTGCTCCTGAAGTCCATAAATGCCTACTGTCACCTGGAAGCTGTTCACCCGGGAAGAGGGCTGAGGTTCAGGGAGCCAGGAAGCTTTCAGGTCTGAACCTGCTGGAAGTTTTCAAATGTCTGTGTGCCTTGAGTCCACAGCTCTAGAGACCTCTAGAAGTTTGCTGATCTGTTTGGTGAGTTCCTCAAAGAGTTCTGTCTACTGTGGTGTTTTTAATGGCACAAATGTAGTTAGGGATAAGGTTGTATTTTCTAAACTACTTTTGAATACATTCCCATTGTATTTTCTGTGATGTCAACTGCAGACTCCCTGCTTAAACACTTTTCCTTGCTTCAACTGTTGAACTTTGTCTACTCTACTATTTTCTTGTGGCTTTTGATGCATGTTTGCTGGTGGAGTGTTACTGATTCTTGTTTGTTCTTTTCTAGCCACCTCTTTATCTGGCAGGCTCACAATGCACTGTTCATTATTTGCTGTTTGCTGAAAGTATTCATCAGTCGAATGTCAGAAGAGGAGCTGCAACTTCATTTTACTTATGAAGAGAAAGCAGGACCAAGCTCATATGGTGGGTGCACACAAGTGCAAGTGAAATATCCCATGAAAAACTTAAATGTCCTGATGTTTGTAGATGTGGCACACAGGGACGTGGTTTAGTGCTGGACTAGTGAGTTACATTAATGGTTGTACTTGATCTTAAGGGTCTTTTCCCTCAGGTCCTTTAGGTCTAGATACCTCTATGATCTTATGTTTTTTAGACTCAGAATCCCAAACTTTGCTTTAAAACCAGAAATTAAGTCCTAGAGAGTTTGATTTAGCTTAATCTGGATTTTTTTGAGCAGTTGTTGAGATGTGGTGCTGTAGATCAGCCTGAGCTTTAGTGATTTTCAAACAGTTTGAAAGGTGATAATGGTCCTCTGCAGAGGAATTGAGGTGAAGGTGGCAATGAATGAACCTTGGAACATTGATGTTGCAATTCAATGCATCTTTTCACATATTTTTTATAAACCAACAGAAGCCACAAAGTGGAATTAATGCTATTTTTAGAGATCTAGTGAAGGAAAGTAACAGTCCTATGGTTGGAATTGACCCCTTGAGAGAGCACCTGCTAAAATTTAATTTGGGGGCAATAGCTTTTACAGAATTTAGGCAGAATTACGAAGATTGGCTGATGTCCAGGAAATGGCATGTGTATTATGCAAGATGGAAGATGGCAGGAGAGATGCTCAAGGAAGAAACTTGTCTTTGAACAAGAATAATAGAAATACATTCAAAATCAGTCGCACTGTCTGCCACAAATCTTGGTGTAGCCGTGTATCAAGATGCTCTCATGAAGTGCATGATGGATAATGCCGCCATGGGAACCTTGATTTCTCTTGCTTTGGGGTAAATCATGGAATCATTTTGGCTGGAAAAGCCCGCTAAGATCATCAAGTCAACCCAGCACTGCCAAGTCCCGGTCAAGCACTGTTCAGTGTTTAATTGCATGTTGCATGAAGCCCAAAAAGTCTCAGAATGCTGGAGCAGAGTGAGTGCATGGTGTGAGAACCAAGAGTGTCTGACTGTGGATTTCCTGCAAGGAGGACACGTGCTGAGAGCACCGAGTCACTGCTTGCTCATCCAGCAGTGAAAACTGTTCATTAAAATCTGTTTAACTCCTTGGCTCCTGCCAGTGCTCTGGGGAAATCAGAACTGTGGTGCCAAAGGATTAAGTGCTGCATGTTGAAATGGTTTAATGTATTTAAACTGTGATGAGTGATCTCTAGGAGGGAAGTCAGCTCGCTGATGCACTGCAAAGGAGTATCTGCTTGTGTATGAGCTATCCCTGCAGACTGCCTATGGGTTTATTCCTGGATTAAAGAAATGGCTCACCTCTTGCTTCAGTGTGCAGCATGCCACAGTGAAATCAGTGGAAAAGCTGAGACTTTTGTCAGCTGGAACCCCTGTGATCTTTATTCCTTGCACTGGGAGTTCCTCACAGTGTTGTATGGAAAGTGATTCTTGTCACCAGGGTAGACCCATGCTTATACCATGTCTAGCAGCACTTGACTGTAATTCACAGTGACATTTATTAGCAGTAATTCTGTGCATATTGATGGCAAATGTACTTAGCAATTACCTCTGAGCAGATTGTTCATGGGATGTTGTTGATTAGGAAAGTAATTGTGTGTGGTCTGCTGGTGAGGCAGGAAATGAGCTGCTCCTTGGCTCCTCTTTGGGTTTCCAATTGGAGATGGTTCCTGTGAACTTCCTGAGGGTGTTGAGGTTCATAACAGGCTGAGGTTAAATAGCCATTTGGTTTGAGTCCTAAAAATCTTACTTTTAAATGTCTACAGAAGGTGGTAATAAGGCTTATGCTCAGCTATAGGAAGATGAAGTATCATGAAGGAATTGTAATAAACTGTAGTTGTGCTAGGGCCTGTTAAAAGTAAGCAGAAGAAAATGAAGTGGTGTGTTTGTATTTTTGTAATTAGGTGTAGCTTTCTTGAATTTTTTGATGTCTACTTTTTGGAAAATAGAATATTCCTGTTATTGTGATATATTTTTATTATACAATTATTAATATATTGTTAGAATATTATTATTCCTGTATTGCTCCTAATTTTACATAGATTTACTAGCACTTTTATGGAAATTTTACTATCTTTGGTGAACAGGGTTTTTAAAAATTAAGTTCTTAGTCATCCATACTATTTTTTCATTTACCAGAGCTTGGCATTATTTATAATTCTTCAATTGTGAGGATAAAACAAAGACTTACGAAAGACATTGTTCTATGAACTGTTGGATGTAAATAGAATATCCAAATTAAAAGAAGTTTTAATACCATGTCTGAATTTTGAAGTTTCTGTATTTGCTTACTGCCTGATCAGTAGTCATTGAAAATAACAGTGCGATCACCCAACAACACAAACAACCTCTCTACCCTGTGGTAGAAAATCCATATGCTTTGCTCAGTCTCTTAGCCTTCTGAGAAAACGTTATTGTTCCTTTCAGGATCATCTCACAACTCCTTTGGAAATCACTATATAGTGGTGTTTGTTTCCCTATGAACATCGTATTTTTATCCTTCTGACTGGACAATATCTTCTGGTGCCATGCTCTCTGAATTAAGTGCAGCACCTGGGAGCTTATAGAACACAGCTGCAGTGTCAGCCTGTCAGGATGCTCACACTGCAATCAGCACCTGCTCTGGGATATTTGGTGTGTCAGGGAGAAGTGTATGATTATAATCTGTGAGAGTCCTGTCACTGACTGCTCAGAAATATAGACTATGTATGACACAGTCACAATTGTTCAGGTAGCAAGTTTCATATTTGCCTTATCTCAGATTTTGCAGTTGATATGCTTTCACTTTTTCTGAATGTCCAGTTCATACTTTTTCCTGCTGCGCTGTGCTTGATGCTCAGAAGACAGCTGTGCAACCTTGCTTTGTGTCATAAAATGGATTTTTTTTGAAGGCTGAGTGCATGTGTGTACTTTAGCTTAACAAATAAATTGCCCTGAGTTGAGTTGCTGCTAACAGTGTGTTATTGATTTCCTTCAAAAGAAGGCCTACCAGTAACAGAAATGTGTTCTTTTTGAGGAGTTTCAGATGGTGCAGCCTTTGCCTCTTCATCTGTAACTGAAATTTGCTTATAATTTTGGAGAAGATTTCAGAATTTTGATTGCAGGAAAATCCACAGAGAGACTAAACCCATATACTTCAAGATTCAGCTGAAAATGTCCTGATGTCAATAAATCCCAAACTGGAATCAACATCTGCTCAGCTGAAGTTGGAGTTAGTCTCACTAACACAAATCATTCATCTTTCCAATGTCTATATCCTAAATTTCTGCAGTCTTTAACTGTAGTGACTCAAAGGTGCAAGAGAGCACATGCTGAGTATTTTAGTTTAAATCAGACTATTGATTCATTTAACCTGTTCCCTGAGCTGTAGTAGGAAGCTTTATTCATTTTCTATAGAGGAATTTTTAAACATTAGGCTACTAAGGGCTGTTTGTGATGTATTAAAGCAAGTATGAGGACGCAGAGAAGGGAATAAATAAAAAGACATTTACTGCAAGCCTTAAATGATTTCATGCATGTTCAGCTATCACATCAAGGAAATGAGGAAAGGCGATCAATTTATGTACTCATTATTATCAAGCAGAAGTTGTAAGTTTTTAGGAGTAATTAGAACTGAAGACCAAACCACAAAACCTGGGGAACCTCTAAGTCTGTTTTGCAAGGAATTATTTATTTCCTTACTTGTGTCCAGGTTCTGTATGAGCAACAGGGCAGAAAAACGAGTAGCATTTAAGATGAGGATGTACCTTGTTATGCCTGAATATCTTACTGATCAGGTAAGATATTCAGCATCCACCAGATCAGGCCTTATCAATGTAGTAGTTAGGTTCTTGAGAAGATGGAGCTGAACTGGTTTTAGAACTGGGGCCTCCTGGCATCTCTGTTTTCATCTTCATAAGCCATTTAACCTGTGTAGTGTGTGCTAATCCGGTATCTGTAATGTGGGTGACTTTGAAAAAGTAAAAACAAACAAACAAAAAAAAAAGCATTATTAAAAAAAAAGTTAAAAAGGTATATAAATATATGTATGTATCTATGTATACATAATATGTGTGTATATATATGTGTGTGTGTATATATATGTATATTATATATATATGTATATATATATATGTATATGTATATATATGTATATGTTTAATATATGTATATATATGTATACATATATATGCATGTATTAAAAATATATATATTTACCAAATCCAAAACAAACAAACCCCACCAAAAAGTCAAAATCCATAAAATTTCTTGCAAAATGAAATAATCCATGTTTGAGGACTTAAATATAGCTGATGGCAAAAATGATGCTTCAGCATGACTGGACACTTTAAAACCTGTGTAATTGCTGTCACTTGTGCAGTGCAGTTTGGAAGAGACACCTGTGATTTCTTCTCCCTGCTCTAATTTTATCTGGACAGGTTCACCCTGTACTTACTTTCCCCAAGGCTTTACAGGTCTTTGATCCAAGTATGTGATCTATTAATGTGAATGAGTCTTGTGTGTATTGTCTTTATCCTGCTATTGAAAGAGGCATTGTTTATGAAAACACAGAGTGTTCCGTGTTTGTAGCTCTCTCTCACGTTATAGATTTGGCTTGCATCCTCCTCATTGTCTTGGCAAGATGAAAATTAAACAAGAATGCGTGCGCCCCCATTGGGAAAAGGATACATTAATTACTGTAGCTGAATGACATTGATTACAGCAATTAAGTTGTTGTTTTTTTTTTTAAATAACATCTTTCATTCTATGTGACTGTGCTAACCCAGTGTTTTCTTCCTTTATTTTGAATATTGTCTTGAGAGAAAAGCCTTCTTTCATATTCAAATAACCTTATTCTCTGTTCATAGAAGTTGTGCATACAGTGTGGCAGAAAAATTTATGTTTTAAAAATGCTTTCACCTTACTTTTTTAACCTTTTTCTTCTCATTTTCTTCTGTTGGGAGAAAAATTAGGTACCTGTTGGGAACTAGTAACAGTCTTGCTTTATAAGCATTTTCTAGGTCCAGAAAGCCTTAGGAAAGTGTCACATTCAAGTTACTTTAGAATATATTATCTATGCTCCATTATTGGCTGTGGTTTCTGTCCAAGGTTAAATAATCTGAGCAGTTCTTGGTTTTACTAACAGGAGCTGCATTGTGTTACTCGTGGGGGATTCTATATAAAGGAAACCACGTTTCCGTGATAAAAAACTGATTTCCTTTAGAATGTGCAGTTCACTAGGTGACAATTTTTAATGTGTTTTTAATAAACTGATTGTGGAAAGAAATAATTTTGCTTTATAGTGAATATTCCCCCTGGTGTGCTTCTTAAAATTGAGTTCTGTATTCAAGAACAAACTTGAGTTAAGCAGAGTAACACCTTTGTAACCTGGCTATAAAGCTGTGTTTATGGCAGGAGTTATTTATTTGAAAATACAAAATAAACAGGCATTTGGGTAATTATTGTACTGCAATGCTGTAATGCAGGGGATCAGCTAGGCCACTCTTCAGCCATTCAGCGCTATAAAACCCTCCACTTCTTTATGATGTTATAGGTTTCTCATCATAATTGTATTTTTGAAAGCAGAAAAATCCTGATGAGCCAACAGATTTATCTTCTGGGTTTTTTAGTACTATATGATAACTTCAAGTGGTTTAATAAGTTTTTCTTTAATGAGTCTTGAAAGTCTTTTGTTACAGTTGCTTTTAAAAATTACTCATGTAAAATATGAATAGTTTTATTGCTTAGAATAGTTGCAAGTTTTTTGATAATTCTGCATCACTGCATGCATTTTATCACATTGTATATGACTAGAGAGTAATTTCTGTTCCCTTAAAATGCACAAGCTTGTCATTGAAATGTGTAAAACTTCCTCCATGGATAAATGTGTATCCATGAAAACATTGTATCTCTGTTACTCTGGAGCAGTAGTGACACGGTCAGGGACTCCATTATTTTGACATTCTTTTATGATGTTGCTCAGTGAATCGTAGTCAAATGACACTGTCTCTGATTGTCCTTCTCTTAGATTTAAAAAACAGAGTGGGAAAATATGTGAAGTGCAGGGGATTTTGAAAGGACATTTATCTGTGGACCAGTGAGAAGTCACCGGTGATTAGTTCAGCAGTTAGTAATTACACTGTTTAATATGATCTTCTGTAAGTAGTAAAGGAAGGCTTGTTGTGCTAAATATTAGCACATTCCTACCATACTGACATCTCGTTTAATTTATGCATTTGTTATTAGTTACTTTTTTATGTAAAAAGGGAAGGCATCACCATTTTCTCTGTTAATTATCTCAAGTGCTTTCTATTTCAGGAAAAGAATCCTGTCTCCTTTAACAGCTAGAACTTGTAGTGGTTGTTCTTTAATTTAAGATATTGATAATCTGCATTTGTGTGTTTGAATCTTGGTTTTGTTTTGGTATTTGAAAACCCAGAAATCCTTTGCTGTGCTTCTTTTTTAGGAACAGAGTGCGAAGACCTTATAGAGGAGCTGCTGTGCTGCCTCATCCAGCTCATTGTTGAAATTCCCCTCTTGTAAGTAGGCTTTTTTTTTAACTTAGTCTTCTTTTATAATCTGAGCATTTGAGAGACTATGAAACCTGTAGTAACGGGTTTATAATGTTTAAATAGTTGTATTTGAATGTTCCATGTGATGGAGCAGTACAGATAACGATAAGCTGCTGCCAGTGCCAGCCCTGAATATTCTGTTGGGAGAAGTACATGATGAACGTCTCACACCCAGTTCAAACCATCAACAGAAGTTATTCCATTTGTTTCAGGTACCCCTGTCAGCACACAGACAGTAACTGGTGGAAATGGTTGTGCTCATGGTACAGGGGAAGGTACAGTGGAGGTGTCACTTCAGCTCTGGGGTATGCAGTAAGGTGAAAACTAAAGTTCTTCTGCAGTTCTGTGGGGGTTTAAATTGAAAATAAATCATACTGTGCTATTTAATACTGATTTCTAAAATTCTGGTGAATTGATGTCCAAAGAAGGGACAAGAGAAATTAATAAGTGGAATGTTTCTGTAGATCTCCAGATTTGTTTACATGGCTTTTTTTTCATGCATCTGTTGTATTTGAGAAATGTTGATTCCATGTCTTGTTGGGAAATGTGTTGTAAAACATACTTCAGTGTTTTATGTAGGAGAGCATGCTTTGTTCTTTGGAAAAAAAAAATGTTCTTCCACTTTTGTGGAAGTGTTCTGATGAGTTTTGACTATTGTCCCCATGATAAACTTTACTAAACGTAGAGTGAGCAGTGTCTTTAGTGTTAAATTTCATTGTAGTCTGTGTCTAAAATGCAGCGCCCCAGCTGAAGCATGGCAGCTTTGGAGGATTTCAGATTGTCTGTTGCAGTGTAGTATAGAGCTCTGCTATCTCGTGGCTGGGATTGTTCTTTTGGCTGGGAAAACTGACAAGGATGCAATGTTTTTTGAGACATTGCTGTCATTAAATGCAGCTCTGTCAACGTTAATGCAAGGGGTTTGTGTAGGTAGAGTGTAATGAATTAGTGGTGTGATTCAAAGTGTCATTCCACAGAGCTTGTCAGGACTTCCTGGAACACATCCAGGCTTTGTTTGGAGCAGACTAGAGGAAGTACAAAGGGCTGAGAGGACTGTGATATACGGGCAAGTTCATAAATCCTGCAGGGTTTTATTTTTCTTTCTTGGAAGCACCCGTGTGTAGTCCAGTATCCTTCATAATGCCTTTCCAGCATGATAGTTCCTCACCCACTTCCACAACTGAGGCTCTCAGCAGCTCTGTCTCTGTGTGAATCTGGTTGCCACAAGTGGAAGCAGCTGATGGAAGCACTTAGATTACTGTAAAATCCAATGCTAAAATGGCTTGTTTAAAAAGAAAATTATAAAGCCTGTCCATAATTTAATATTCAGCTATATCAAAAACCTGCATTTCATAAGAGGTAGATGCAGAAGATTTTTGTTTTGTGGTTAGTTGGGTTTCTTTTGGTGAAATAAGTTTTTTTTTAGCTAACCTTCTCCTGAAACACAGTGTTGCTGATTGCTAATAAATACTAACACTTACAAAAATGTGTATTACTGTCTTGTTTATCACTAGAATATGTTTAACAGTGTGATAATGCCTTAACTAAGAATTTTGTTCCCATACATTGGAAGGGAAATAGGTAGGGGGAAGGACATACTGGAGAACTTGTGTTCTCTAATACACAGTCCAGCTATGTTCTTCAAAAAGGTGTTAAAAGGTATTACTTTAGTATTAATTTTTTTCAAGAGAGTGATCAGGATTGCTTTCATAGAGATTGTACTTCTTGCTTCCCACTCTCTTCCTGGTCAGTTATGACTAGAGATTCTTTCCCTGTTCTGTTCCAAGGGACTAGTCCATTTTTGTCTTTAGCTGGAATGAATCAAGAGAGCTGCAGGCTAGTATGTGAATTTGGGGAAGGAATAGATTGAGTGGAATAGATGAAATATTCAAACTTGTAATGATCTCTGTGTCGGAACTTAGGATCACCTGTGAGAGAACAGGCAGTTTTGGCAGCTTGCAATGGCACCGTAACAGAATGTCTGTCTGTAAAGATACTATCAAAGATTAATTTTTTTGGTGACAGACCATTAAAATATCCATGCTGAGCTGGTCTTCAAAGTATCTTTCAGAACAGCAAAGATTTTGTTAAGAGCATTCAATAGCCTTAAACAGGGGATTTGAACAATTAGTGTGTCCCTTGGGTTCTGCAGATGCAGTTTGGTGAAGGGGTGGATACTAACTGGCATCTGCTGTCTGAATAGATTGCTTGCCTGCACCCCAGTTAAAGCTTGTATTTTTCTCCTTCACTGAAGCTGTAACAATATTTTTAAAGCATGGAATGCCATTTCCGTGTTCAGAATGCAGGAACAGAGGTACCTGTGCAGCTGTTTTGCACTCCTTCCTTTTGAACTTGTTCTGAATGTCGATTCAGGTGCTTGGAATACCTGTGTGTGGTATTTTGCACACAGGTTTGCACACACAGGTACATAGTTGTTCCAGACTGGTTGGAGAGCAGCCCTGAGGAGACGGATTTTGGTATATCCTGGTTATACCCCAGAAGTTGTGAAAGGCTGGAAATGCCCCAGAAAGCTCCTGTGCCCTGGGCAGATCCCCAGCATAGGCAGCAGGGCAGGGGGATCCTGCCCCTGTGCCCCTGGGCTCAGGTGAGAGCCCACCTGCAGAGCTGCCCCAGCCCTGGCTCCAGCAGCACAAGGAGCTGGAGCTGCTGCAGCCAGTGCAGAGGAGGCCACGGAGCTGCTGCCAGGGCTGGAGCCCCTCTGCTCTGGAGCCAGCCTGGCCCAGCTGGGGCTGCTCAGCTGCACCAGAGAAGCTCCAGGGACACCTGAGAGCCCCTGCCAGGGCCTGCAGGGGCTCCAGGAGAGCTGCACAGCCCCTGGGGACAAGGCAGGCAGGGACAGCAGCCAGGCAATGGCTCCCAGGGCCAGAGGGCAGGGACAGATTTTGGCCCATTGGGAATGAGGAATTGCTGGCTGGGAGGGTGGGCAGGCCCTGGCCCAGGGTGCCCAGAGCAGCTGTGGCTGCCCCTGGATCCCTGGCAGTGTCCCAGGCCAGGCTGGATGGGGCTGGGAGCAGCCTGGGACAGTGGGAGCTGTCCCTGCCCATGGCAGGGGTGGCACTGGATGGGCTTTAAGGTCCCTTCTGACCCAAACCATTCTGGGATTGTAAATGTAAGAAGTTTGAGCTTGGCAGGGACACAGAATTCGGGAGGATTCCAGTCTTTTCTTGGGTATGTGCAGATGTCACTCACCTCTGAGCTTGCTCTGGTTGTCAGCCTTGGCGGAATAAGCTCATTTATGTGTACAAAACAACCAAAACAACCTACAGCATGCAGGTGGACTGTATTTCTCAAAATTAATAAGTAAGGTGTGGGATGTGCAAGAAGATAAATATCAGATCTCTGCCTCTTATTATGAAGCATAACTTTTTTTTTTTTTTTTTTTTGTTAGGAAAGGCCGCAGAGCCTTTTCTGGGAGGCAGAGCATTTCTGGAAGTGTCTCAGTTTTTTACAGGGAATTTAAGAGAATCTTTCTCAAAGTTAGTTTGTATTGGAAAAGGCAAATGTGCTTTAAGGCAGAAATAGGTTGCAGTAGGGACTCTGGGACTCTGCAACATTGTGGTGCTGTGTCTGAGAGTTATTTAAAATATCTTGAATTACCTTTCTGAAAAACAGGCTGAGCTGCATTGTACAAAATGCCAGGCATAAAGGTTTCAGGTTTAATTTTATAGGAAATACAGTTTTCATCAATTAGACTTATGCAGTCCCTTATAACCCTTATGTTACCATATGTTGATGTTTGATTTATGGTTCCCTTGGGTGTGCTATGGATACTCTGCTTTTATTTTGGTTTTGCTAATGTTAGCACTCAAGAGTGTACACTAATGATTCGAACTGCAGAGTCGGCAAAAAGATACAATGTTAGTATTTAATTGTATGACTGCTATGTAGAAACTATTGCTAACATTTTGTTGCAGGATGGAGATCCCAAAGCTTTAAATTATAAAGGCTTCTTTCAGCAGCTTGTTAAGAGCTGGTATCCATAACTGAACATCTGGTTGTTATCAGTGCATTTTCACTTCATTAAAAACTATAAATGCATGTGGAGGAAAAATGAAATACTGTGATCTAGTTACATCACTCCTAAGTAGCACCCTGTGGTGCCAGTACAAGTTAGCTGATATTTCTATTACATTCCCTTATTTTCTCTAGTTAGGGTTGTTTTAGGGTGCAGTCTTAGTTGTTTGGAAATGTTGACAATGTTGACAAAATTTAAATGTTGACAATGTTGACAAAATGTAAATGTTGACAAAGTTTTGACTCATTTAGGGATGCTCTCTGCATTTTATGGGAGCTTAAAAGTCAAATGTAGGAGGAAGAAAGGCAGTATAATTGATTAGAAAGCTCTACAAAGTAACTGCAGTGTAGGAAAAGTGCCATGTACAGATGATTAGATGTTTAGGCTTTTTTGCCAGTTGAGAGTAGCAAAGAGATTAAGAAATATTTTCTGTTCTAGCTAGGAGCGCTATATTTTAATTATTTTTGTTGCTTTCAAAAGAATAGGTCAGAGTAGTTCTTTGTAAAAGGAGACTGTTCAAGGAATTTTTATCAAGATTGCAGTAGCTCCATTATTTGGAAAACGTGTGACTTTTGCAATTTTGGCAACTTTGTCTAATCATCAAAGACAAACTTCCATCTGTTGAAACTGAGGTTGAAGGTAGCGAAAATATCCAAACTGAGAGAAATTTGTGTTTCTTCACTTTGAAGAGCCTCTAAGTTTTAGACTATTGTGCTCTGTTTAGGAGGGAGCTGATTCATACAAAGGGAGTTTTATTTGCTGCTGTACCTTGGGGTGGTAGGAGAACCTTTATCTATATCACATATTCTTACTCTGTTCTAGTTTAGTTTTTATTTTAGACTTAGATCAGTATTTTTCTGTGACCTGTTCTATCTGTTCACTAGGTGTGCTTTAATTTGTAATGAAATTCCTCACCTCAAAGCACGGTATCAGAGGTCTGTAGAGTTTTTTTGTACATTATTCTGTGTATCATATTCCTAATAATCTGCTTTCATATATGGTTTTCAGCCCTCTTTCCACAAAAGATGGTGAGTGTTGAAAAACCTCTGTTTGCAGGGATTTGGGTCTCAACAGCAAAGACAGAGAGAGGCTGTGGAGCAGGTTCACTTTCACTTAGGCTGCATCACTGATGTGATTCCTATGGTCTGGCTCTGTGTAGAACTCTCTGATGGTCTAATGTAGTTGTTTGGTCACCTGGGTCATCTCCTCTTGCCTGGAAGCTGCACCTGAGAGTCTCTGCAGCTGTCCATTTCTGTAGGAATTTGGGCTGCTCTCTTGGGAGCTGTTGTTTGAAAAGTAATGTCTTATAGTTAGTGGATATTTGCAACAAGACATGGTGATATGAAAATTAAATGGAGAATAATACAGCTTCTGTGCAACATTTAGAAGTCCAAAATTTATTCTAGGATTTTTAATCTGTAGAGGGAAGAAATAATTATCAGTGAGGCGACAATATACACAGTCACATAGTCCCAGATGGTTAAGAAACAGGTGTGTGAAAAAAGGCTCTAGAATAATGTTAATCCTTTAGGTATTACTTCAGAGTATTTCCGTACTGTTGATGCTGCCAGGGCTGGAGCCCCTCTGCTCTGGAGCCAGCCTGGCACAGCTGGGGCTGCTCAGCTGCACCAGAGAAGCTCCAGGGACACCTGAGAGCCCCTGCCAGGGCCTGCAGGGGCTCCAGGAGAGCTGCACAGCCCCTGGGGACAAGGCAGGCAGGGACAGCAGCCAGGCAATGGCTCCCAGGGCCAGAGGGCAGGGACAGATTTTGGCCCATTGGGAATGAGGAATTGCTGGCTGGGAGGGTGGGCAGGCCCTGGCCCAGGGTGCCCAGAGCAGCTGTGGCTGCCCCTGGATCCCTGGCAGTGTCCCAGGCCAGGCTGGATGGGGCTGGGAGCAGCCTGGGACAGTGGGAGCTGTCCCTGCCCATGGCAGGGGTGGGATGGGATGATTTTTAAGGTCCTTCCCACCCAAACCATTCTGGGATTTTTTGTTTTCTCACCCTATTCTTCTAAGACCCAGTTTAGAATGCCTGGCATGGGGGAGATGCAGTACAAAATGTAAGAGATTCTTTCTGCTTCCAGTCTGCGTTTGCTGAGTGCCCCCCAGGGACATCTCCCAAATGTTTGGAATCAGCTGTAATGACTGTAGAACATTATCAGCTGCCACAGTGTATATGTGCCATCAGTGAGTGTAAAATTAGGAGTGTTTCCAAGAGGAAAGATTATGTTCTCTTTGAGTTGTTGTACTTGTATCCTGAGGCTGATAGCCAGATATTGTACTTGCTTTTCAGTTTTAAAAACTGATCCTATTCTCTGTGGTGACTCCTCTTTCACCTTTCTGGTGGGCCCTCAGGAAGCAGGGAAATGAAACCTGGTTCCTGTATGATTTGAGACTTTTTGTATGAATCAGCCCTTTTGGCAACTCTCCTAAATTAGAAAATGGGTTACCTTTTAACCTTTTAATACTCGGAGTAGACAGCTCTGGCTGGGTGAAAGTTCGGGAAAATATTTGAACAGGGAGGGGGCTCGGTCTGGGGGTGGGAGTTGAAATTTGGAGTTTGGTTTCTGACTGTTCAGGCTGTTTGCTCTGTAGGTGTGAAATAATTTATGAGCTCCCAGCCTCTGTGTGCTGATATAGAAACAGCTCCTTTTCACGGAGTAATTAAAGTGTTTACAACAGCATGTGCCTTCAGAGTGTTAATTGGAGTTTGTAACTGAGATTTTCCTCTATGGTGCCTCTGTGCTTCACCTCGGTTCCTCTGTCACAGACCTCTCTCTCACAGGCAGGGAACAAAGCTGAATGACTGGGAGCATAGAAAGCACTTGTGAGCAGTGCTTGGCCTTGGAGAGAAGCCAGCAGCAGCAGGATGGTGACACATAGGTAGATTGTTGAAGTTCTTGGTAGGTGATGCTGATAGGAGGTCATCCACATGGTTTTGAATGGATAAAGCAGATGCCAGGATACTGAGGAGTTGTGGTTTTAACAGGATCATAGTTTTTTAAAAATGTATGTTCTTGGTTGAAGACCAGAAGAGAAGTGATACTCTCTCCAATCCACGTGTTGGAAGAATTAGGTACTGCACCAATTTCTCTAAAGAAGTACTACTGTATGTCTAAATGCAGTGCTGCTTTAAAGCAGCTGTAGAGGTCCCAGAGGAGCCCAGGATCTCTGTTACCTACCTGACAACACAGATTAAAATGGAATGTGGTCTGACTCAGTAGAATTTATTTCTTAGAGGCCGTGGACTTTCCATCCCTGGAAGTGTCCAAGGCCAGGTTGGAGCACGATGGGATAGTGGAAGGTGTCCCTGCCCATGGCAGGGAATGGGACTGGATGAGCTTCCAGGTGCCTCCCAACTCAAACCATTCTGTTATTCTAATTTTTGTCTTTTGATTTAATAAGTTGTTATCTAATGGTTACTGATTTATTTATGATTATAAATCATACAGCTCTGTAGTCGTTTAATTAAAAAAATTTAATTGAAATGATCTGGCATCATTTGCTTTTGGATGGAATCCATTGATGTATCAGTTTTTCATTGAAATGTAGACACCAAACACCTGTTAAATACACAGATTTGTTATGCTGGTATTGGGGAATCTTGCATTTTGGAGTTCCTCATTCTATGAAGAATTCATTATTTAACATAATCTCGGATAGATATGACATGATCTGTATTTTCTTCAGAGAGTACATGTTTATGTATCAGGTTTGTTGCCAGAAATCAGTTTTAGCTCAGGTGTCTCATGGGAGAACCTGGGCCTGCTCCATCCAGTCCCAGGATGTCACTGCATGCCAGGGGTGGTACCAGGAGGGCATTCCAGGCATGGGGTGTTCCAGGAGGACAGCTGCCTGGGATAAGGGAGAGAAACGATTGCTGTGAGTTCTGGACCTCAGTCTGTCTCAGATTCTCTCCATGTGAAAGACTCGAGATGTCTTTTGAGAGACAGACCTGGAGTATCTGCTAACTTACCTACCTGGTATGGGAATATATCTCCCTTTGGAAAGGGGAAGGAGAAAATAAGTGGAAAAAAATTGAGAATAACTCATGAATCCCCAAAAGAGAAAATCCAAAACAAGAGAAAGAAAAGACCTCTGCATGTTTTGTTACATTGCTTTGTGATCTCCATTTGCATAGAGTGTGAGCTCTATCTGTAGATTTTTTTATTTGTTTTGCAAGACACTTGAGAATGCCACAAAATGCCACAGAAGCTCAAAACGACATGTAGCTATTCTAGCTTTCTGAAAGAAGTAGCTAAATAATTTTGACATGTAATTGATACATGAGTTCATTATTTCTGGTTTCCTCCTTAACTGCAAGCAAACAGTTTCCAGGGGAAGTTGAAGATCAGCATAAATTCCATGTAAAGTCATTCTATATGACTGATAGCTTTGAATAAAATAAAAAAAAAATCAAAACCAAGTCCTCCTATTATATAGTCTCTCAATATAAATAAACAATGTGTTCTTTGAAGTTGAAAGAAGTTCCTGATAGTTCTTGTGATCCTTTAGAAATGCCTGAGTTTCAGAAAACCATACATTTGACCCTTGGTGGAGAAAATAATTTTGCTCTGAGGCTTTATCATTGTGCTGATAAATTAAGGGTGACTGGACCTGAGGGGTTACCCCAGATATCAGGACCCTGTTTGTGTTTATGTCAGAGCAGATTTAATTTGAACAGATTCCACAGGTTTGAGTGGAGTGTTTCTACAGTTAAATGTGCCCTGTCTGGGTTTTGAACTTAGAGAAAATGAGAGCAACTCACCAAGTGGGACTGCTTGAATTTACCTTTCTGGTATTTTTCTGTCGTGAGTTATATAAGAATATTGAAAGCAGATTTTTTTTTTTCCTTTATAAAGTGCAGTAATCTCTTAGTTTATTTTTTATGCTGATTCTTGTCAAAACAGAAAATTATTTTGTAATGTTTCCTCAAATTTGCTATTCCACTTGTGTGGGTTATAATAAAAATAAATTAATGAATGATTGAAATGGAGAAAAAGTATACTAGACCCCAAAATTTGTTTCCTCTCTGAATAGTGACCCAGTGCATGCTGTAGTATGTCATGAAGTTGTTACCCTTTTCATTCATCACCTTGGGGTAGGAGACATTGTTCTTGTATTCTCAGCCGATGTCATAATGATAAGTTTCTGAATGTTTTTCTTGTAATATCAAAAAAGTATTTTCCCAAACTGTTGCTTTTATTTTGATAGAAAAACATTTCTCTTTTTTCTCTTTTTTTTTTTTTTTTTTTTGTTGCTGGTGGCTGAGCCTTTGATAATTTGATGTTATGTATGTATTTAAGTCTTCTTTGGGATGCGTGTGGGTGGCGGATTGCACAGCTCCTCTGGCTCGGAGAGGGAGCGGGCACTGTTCCGAGTGCAGCCTTGCTTCTGGCTCAGATGAATTTGCAGTGGAACCAGATCAGAGTGTAACCTCTGGCCTGATCTAATTATCAGCATTTACACTGGCGAACTTCCTCAGGAGTGGGCAAAAAGTCAGGTAACTTGCAGAGAGCAAAAGTAATTCAAAAGGACATCATGATTTTCAGGAAAATGTTACTTAGGCAGTATGTCCTTTCCCAACCCATAACTTCAAATGTTTGGGGTTCAAATACTCAAATGAAGTGAGAGAAAATAAAAGGCAGTGAATATGCACAACCTTCATTTTTAAAAACATTTTTGTATGAGAGGTGGTGCAGTTCTGTGGATTGTGATCCAGGAAATTGTGATTCCAGTTTGCTGTTGGCTTTGAGTAAATAACTGCACTCTGGAGAAACTCTGGCCTGGAGCTGCTGCAGAAGAGCTTAACTTAAGCTGTCTGTGCATTGTGATGCATGAAATTCTTGTTTTCACACTTGTCAGTAATGCGTGTTGTTTGCAGTATATCTGGCAGCACGCTTGAGAATATTAAGCTATTTGGTTGTGTTAAAAATTAGACTGATTTCTTCTAAATAAAATGCTGTGTGTTTTAGTGAGGACCACACCAGCTCTGATCCTGAGACTAATGAAAATCTAGTCCTTCCTGGGGTCAATTTGTTTTGTTTCGGGAGATTGCACTGTAGTTTTCAAATCATCATTGTTTGAAAGTGCACTTAGTTTTATGCTTATACCTGTTCTAACTGTTGAGAATAAAATTTTTGGAAGGTGACATTGTAACAAAGAAAAATTTAGCACCACTGATTAAATAACATAGATGCTGATTTGTTCTTTGGTGTTTTGACTTTTTTAAATAGAGGTACTGTTAAATATTTGCATTTGACAATAATAAACAGATTTTGAATTTTCAGTAGGTCCCAGGTCAGAAAACCTTGATAAGTGTTGCAGGGAAACCATTGTAACTTAGCAATACTGGATTGTGAAGCATACTGTGGAAATTAAATAGTGGGAGAAGCATTAAAAGAACTTGCGGTAACAATAACAACACTTGATAACAATATTTCTGGTGAACTGCAGGGTGGTGCTGTTGCACCAAATGAAGTACCTCATTTTGGGGGACATAAAAATGGTCTTTGGTTGAAAGTAGGAATGATACTGGTTCATGTCCAAGTTAGTTCATTGCGTTTTAAAAAGTTTCTTGCAGTCTGCAATTTGTTACTGATTTAGGAGGCAAATGCCGTTTTTCTCTCCGTTTTAAAAACCAGATTTGTAACAAGGTCATTGTAGGCAGAGGTGGAAGGAGAAAGCACAAGATACTTTTAATAGTGTGTCTGTCATCTGTTTTGCTGCACAGCCTTTCCTAATGAACCTGGGCTAAATGAACTGTGCTGAACTGTCTGGTGTCTGTATTTAAGCATTGCAGCTCATTCTTTGTGATTGTCTTGAATACCTTGTAATACTTTGAAATTTTCTACTTCCCTGTTACCTCAAAAATACCGTTTAAAACTGAGCAATGTGTCCTGGTGCCCTGAGCATTTTGTACACTTGAGCTGGCATTTGTAGATAACAATCTTCTTATAGGGATCCAGTTTTCTTGGCAGATGGAGCCGTGTTGGGCTAGCTGGACATTCATTCCCTCACTTAGGATGATGGCTTTGTGACAATTTTGTTTAATAGTACAAAGGACACACTTTTGAGAGATTCTTAGTATTTTGAGGAAGAAGTATAGTCAGTCTATCAATTGCAACTTGAATGCCATGAGCAATACCTCTTTTTACATTGTTTTGTCCTTTGGTGTCTGAAAAGATTGCTTATTTCTAAGAAAAACATCCATTTTTGGTATGAAAGGATTCTGAGTTTCTTGAATTTGTTGTTTACATGTTCCCAGTTGAATCTCTCTGTGCTACACAGTGTATAACTTCAGGTGAAGCTACCAAGTATTCTTGGAAATCAGCCTGTAAACAACCCAGTAGATTAATCTCTGTAATTTTCCCTTTATTCTGCAGAGATATTACATACAGCATTTCCTTGGAAGCCGTGACAACTCTCATTGTGTTCCTCTCCTGCCAATTATTCCACAAAGAGATCCTGCGAGAGAGCATCATTCACAGATACCTGATGCATGGTCGATGGTAGGTCCTGCTCTGGGGTGCTGCCTAAGGGCAAAGAAAATTCTTTTAGGTTGTTTGTACCTGAAAACAGAAGGCAGCAAAATATTATCTTGATAGAAAATTTGTTCTGCTCAAAAGAAAAGAGATCACAAAAGCAAACATCTCTAAAGGCTCTTGGAGGGATTTGGGTGGAAATCTCACAGCCCAGACTTCAGTAAAACTAATTTGGAAATAGCTTTTATATTTTGAGGTTAGTTTCATTAACTTTAAACAGTATTTAGTTTTCAGGATGGTTTTTTGATTGAACAATGAATCTTGTAGCACTGCAGCCTGGAGAACTCGGGTCCCTCAGAAATGCTAGGGCATTCTTGCCGTCCTGATAAGCAGCAGTCCTTGGAAAGATGAGTACCCATGCTGGGCTGAGCTGAAGGGAGCACTTAGCTGGGGGTAGACTTGGTTGTGTGAGTAATACCACTTGCTCTGGCAAGTTGGTGGTTGTGTTCAAATGCACGGTGGCTTACGTGCATTTTAGTCAGGCTCCCATTCATTCTCTTTCAATTTCAAGTCCCATGTGGGCAGATTTCTCATAAATGTATTTATTCTCTGGTTTCCTGAAGTTTCTACTAGGTGTAAGAGACAGATACTACTGTGACATGCAGGGGAAGGAGTGAGGCTCAGCTTGGAGCACTGGGCAGACTTCAGCCTGAAACATCAGCAGGATAGGGCCTGAGCCTCAGGGTGTGTGGGGTATCCTGCTACTTCAGTCTCTGGATGGAAGGAATCAAGGGTTTGGGAGAAAATGGGCAGTGTTTGGGGGAAGACTTAGTATGTGATCTAAGAGGTCTGATTTGGGAGTAGGAGGAGCCTGACCTCTGGACAGAGATGTAGGAATTTGGTGGCTGGGAATCGAGAGCAATGTGAGCAGTGGAGTGATACTGGTTTGACATCCCACCCCTAAGGAGAGGGAAGCACCCAGGGTTTGTAGATGTTCATGATCAAAAGGAATGACAAAAGTCAGAGGATCTGCCAAATTTTATTAGTAAATTACACACTTGGCATGGAAAACAGTGTTTGTCCCTGATATTCCAGTGTAAGCGGAGTGGGGTTTGGATGAAGGTGGGGGGGTGCTGTAAAAGGAGAAAGAAAGGGACACAGAGAGAGAGAGGCTGGATCAAAGAAGGGGAGAGAGAAAGGAAGAAAACAAGAGAGATCACCAGTCCTGACTCCAATGTGGATCCAGCTGATGGGATATCCTGGGGCCCTGGGCTTTGTGGGGCACATTTAAATCTTCCACTCCCTGGGGAGAAGTTTCCCACTTTTTGTGCAAGTCAGTTCTCATTCACAGTGGTTCCTTCAGGCCTTTCTGGAAACGGTTTGGGGCTTTGGGCCCTTGGATGGGCTCAGAGTTCCCCCTGCAGTGCCCGGCCCTTCTGGCCCTGTCCCTGTGCCAGGCTGTGCTTTCCTGCAGGAGCCACAACCAGGAGGTTTGTCCCTAGAATGCTGCCCTGCTCCCACATGGCCCCTTCTCCAGCCACATCCTGGACTTCCTCTGGTGTGTTTCTACCAAGTGCTTGCTTGTAATTCCCAAAAACCCTTGGTTGGCTCCACACCATGCCCAAGCTGTTGGTGTTTGGGACATGAACATTAGCTCCTCACCTTCTCGGATTCTACAGATGGTCAGACAGTCCATCCTAACAGAGCTGCTTCTTTTCAGTTCTAAATCAGATGGGAATTGGAGTCAGCTGTTTGCTGTTTTGGAAATGCTACTCCATTCTGGAAATGCTGTAACCTTCTTGTTAAACCCAACAAATTCTACTGGCATTTTTCAGATTCATTGATGTGAGGTTGGTTGTTTCATTGGTCTTTGCAAATTCCTAGAGTTATAGAATCTTTGAGGTATGAAAAGATGTTTAAGATTGGTTCTGAGCTGCACACACAAGCAAAAATATTGTGGGTGTGGAAAGATGCTGTTGGTACCTCTTCTGTGTTACTAGAGCATGGAGTGAAAACTGAAAAAATACAGCGTTCCTTCCCATTGCATAAATTCTTTTCCAGTTATGTCTTGAGGTAAGCGAATACAGTGCAAACTAAATGGTTTATTTAAAAGTAGTACTTAAAAAACAAAACCCAGAAGGCAGTTTTCATGATCCTGCTGTGGAAAATGCTCCTTCAGACCCTTGGTGAAGTCTGGTCAGCTTTGCATGGGCAAGACCTTGGTGTTCTTTTCCTTTCCAGTCTTGTCAGCATTGGGAGAGTTACTGACCATCTTTAATGCCAAACACTAGCATTTGCACCCTACCTGGACTTTGTTGTGCCAAATTTTGTGAGTTGTGAGTCAACTAATTTTTTTTTTCCTTTCCAGTCTCCCATACACCAGCAGACTTGTGAAAACTTTGCTGTATAATTTCATTAGACAAGAGAGAAGCCCTCCTCCAGGGACGCACGTCTTTCAGCAGCAAACAGATGGAGGAGGACTGCTCTATGGAATTGCATCTGGGGTGGCAAGTGAGTCTGATTTTCTATAAATTGTATTTCAGACCATATGAAGTATTGCCTTCTGTGTGCCCTCTCTTGCAGACACACCTGTAGCCCATTTCTTTTTCAGCAAGTGATACCAGTGTAGAAAAGCTGTCCACAGGCCTGCGTGGCCCATCTTGAGATGTGTTAGAATCTGAAGCAATTATACCTGCAGGACAGCAGATGGTAAAAGTATCACCTAGCCCCTGGGTTTTTTTACTCACACTTTAAAAAGCCCTCAACCAACCAAGTAGTGCCCTATTTGATGAATCACATACTTCAAGTTACTTAAAGTGTTGCAAGAAATAGTTTTACGTGCACATTTTATTCTTTACAATTACTCTGTGCATCTGGTGACCTGCTCTGTGGCTCTGCTGGAGCAAAAGGTTGGGTTAGGTGGTCCCAAGGGGTCCCTCCAAGGAGGGCTCTTTGATGTGAGGGAGCAACCTAGATAGGAATTTTTGTAACATACTGTGCCTTTCCCAGTAAGTTGACTAATGTTTTTTCCTGATAAGTATGACTAGATTCTGACCTTTTCCAGACTGTTTGCTGTAGAGAAATACTGCCTGAAGAATAGCAAAGACTTGATGCCATTTGTTGTTCAGAAGAAGGTTTCTCATTTTTGTTACACTATACACTCTGTTTTGTTTGGTGGCTGCTCCCTTCCCCACACCAGATGTGTTTTACTGGTATATAAAAATCTGTCCTAGAGGTTTTTTTCTTTTCCACTGAATGAGAATAAAACATAATACAGTGCTAACAGCAAAGGTAGATATTATTTTCTTTCTCCCCGCTAAACTAGAGAACACTTTGCAAGTCAGTTGCTGTTAAAACCGATACTATTTATTTAGCTCTTTTGTGAAATCAATTCACTGGCAGCCTCCTGAGGGAATATTGAAGTTCAGGCCGCAAGGGGTCTGCCAGACCTTGCGCTCGGAGGCAGTGCCCGCGTCCCTCCTCAGGGCGGCAGCAACAGCCCGCGGCTGCTGCGCTCAGCCCCGTCCGCGCTCCGGAGCCGCGCCTGCCTCGTGTCGCTCACCCAAACCCAGCGCAGAGCCGTGGCTTGCTTTGCGATTCACTTACACGCACGCCAGGTTTAATCAAATTGTTCCTTGCAGTGCTTTATTCGAGAGTCCCATCAGCTATATTCTTTTCCTTCGTTTCAGTTGCAAGGAGAAATTGCCCTTAACGTGTTTTTCTGAAACAGTTTTCAGTATCTGGATTGTAGTTTTTCAGTTTTTGCTGCATGTTTTGGCACGTAGTATTACCGGAGTAGTTGCTGTTATTTATGTTATTATTAATTCTGATCTCTCCAGTGTCTTTCTGTGTCAGTGCTGCCACAGGCAAAACACTTCTTCCCCTCTTCTGGTTACTTGACTGATTTGTAAATGCATCCATATTGCCACCACTCGAGCCTCCCTCTGTAACACTTCTTACATGATATCCCCTGTGACTTTTTACCCGTTGTATATTAAGTTTCCATTTCTTAATGCAAACTCTTAAGATTTCAGCCTACATCTGTTCTTGTCTCTTCCTACACTCCCACCTCCTTCACTCCTCTTGAACCATTCCCTTAGCAACTACCTTGGCATACGCCTACGCTTGTTTTCTTGCTTCTTTCATGAGTACCTGAAGTGCCATCTCTTAGCCCGGCAAATTAAGTGTCTTCATTTAAAGCTTTAAGAAGAGGAGCCTTTTTAAAGAGGTTTCTAATTTCCTGCCTGGGAAAAGGGAAAAAAGGAGTACCACATCCTGTTAAAAAACAGAAATGTTTTTTTCTGTCCATGCCCAGACAGTTGCTTGAGATTTTTAAAAAAATATTTGCCTGTATATGATGTTGGACTATAGGTGAAACGTGGGCACAGTAGGATTGTAGAGTAAATGGCATATTTACCTGTCTTATCTCTGAATTAACTCTTATCAAATCAATACTTTGATTCATGTAGCCTCAGGTACATGGGTAGAGCACAGCACAAATGAAGATGCAGCAATACAAGGTGACAATCTGTTAGGGAGCAAAAGGGAATTTTGAGCAATAGACACCTGTGGAAAACTTTGATGTGATTTCTGCATTGCATTACTTTTTTGTGTTTTGTAATCTTTACATGATAGAAATTGAAAGAATGGAGGAATTGAAAACTCACTTCTGTGTTGCTCAGTGCCTTTTAAATACCACGTAATGCTTAAAGTAATTTTACTGAAATAGTCTAAATACAATCTATTTAGGATGAAAGGAGATAGGAACCTGGTTTAAACAAAAGTATTTTTAATATGACTTTTCGAGGCCTAAAATAATTATTGTACATGTTAATTATTTTACTTGATACCACAGTCATCTAAATTATCATGTATAATGTTACTCTTATTTTGTAGTCACTTGCACTGCAGCAGGAGATCAACAAACTCTTACAAGCACCGTATTTTAGATCCACCCTCCTTTTCCTTCCTTGTGATTCAGCAGGAGTGATAATTATACACGATATGAGTAGAATTTTACCCTTTCCCACAGTTAACCTTCTCCTGCTTCTCATCCTTTGTAGCCTGTTTTTCTTCCTCTCCTGAGCTTCCTTAACTCTGAAACCACACAACCAGCATCCTCACACCAATTACTTCTGGGTTTGGCCTCTGTCTGGATCCAGGTTACCTCTGTGCAAGGACCTTTTTCTGTCCTGGATATAAAATACCTGGATTGGATTGTCCTGCCAATTCTGTTATGCTCCAATAATTAAAGAAACAATGGTGGTTTTGGAAGGAGGGGAAAAATAATGGTATTTATTTTTGTGACTTCATAAAGGAGATTTTTCTCTACTGAGTCAACTTTGCTTTGTCTTTGTGGTCTTTCAGTAGGTGTGCACAGTAATTGTAAAGGGCTGCTAGATCTGGGGCAGTGTTGTGAAGCATAAATGACATTAATATCCATGGCAGTAGAATTTAGATATTAGAAACTCATTTATTGGAAACCAGAAATTAATTATTCTTGGTTCACAAAGCACATTGAACCAACTTACCCTCAAACCCAAGTTTTTTTGCTGGCTCTAAGTTCCCGCTTCTTTTTTGTTGAGATTTCTTAACATTTGCCAATTCATAGTCTACAGTCAACTAAGTTGAGACAACTTTTTGTGGACAAGCAATATTTTTTTTTAAATTAGTCATTTTATTGCTTGCAAAATAGAATCCTTGTTAGAGTGAGGAACTGCCAAGCAGATGATGTGCTAAGACAGGGAAATGATAGTGCTACTCAAGACTGTTGAAAAATAAGTCAATTTAGATGGTTCCCTTTGAAATAGTTGATCCAGTTTATACTTTGCTATTAAAAACAACTCCAGACACTAATGCATCTGGCAGAAGTGAGGAGTTGCTGCAACAGTGGGATCTTATTGACTTGGTTTGTGCTGTTGGGGTGTTTATGGATGTGAGGGGTACAATGCTGTATCTGTAAGGAGCTCAAGCAGAGTCACTGACCGGATTGAGCTTCATTAATCACCCAAGTCATCATCATAACTAATCTGCCACACAAATGCACTGTTGTAGCATTAATAGAAATTGCAGAATTCAGTGTGTAGTGATCACTGATGGCTTGTTTTCTCATGTCTGTATACTTTGGTTGGAGCTAGAGAAATATTCCTGGCCATTGATGATGTTATATCAGGCAAGTATATGCTTTACTCTGCACTGTACTGTTCAGCATTAGGGTACCTGAAGGTGTCAGACCTCCGTTGTATATCTGTGATTTATATACACTATAGCTTATTCTATTTTTTTTTGGTGCTGCTCTCTGGTTAATAGAAGCATTTGAATGGTAGTTTTTAACTTTACAAGAAAACTGTTTATTAATATTTAGTGTTTTATGTTACTATCTTTTTCCTCTTCAATTTTGTGTAGCCTGATTTGTAATATCTACATTAAAACATATCAAAGTAGAGAGACACAAAAAGATACTAACAATATGTCAGTTATTTCCTATTGTTATGGTTTCACCAACCTTTACTTCTGCTAGCAGATGCTTCACTCTGCTTGCTTCTACCTTCCAGATCCTTTTTGTGATGTGTCACAGGTCTGGTGTCTGTCTCTAGTGCTTAGTCAATGCTTAATTGCCTGTTCATGCCCACCACAATGGAAATGTACATTTGAGCTTTCTTTTCCCGTTCTGTCTGTTCATTTTCCTTCTTGCTTACAGTCTGTAAGTGCTCTTGATGCTGTAACTGTGATATTTTCCCCTGTCTGAATAGGAAGATTGAGGAAGTTTCCACGTCTTTAATCTTTCACTTAGTTCCTGTGACAATGTGCCTGACACAGAGCAAAGTGTGTGGCTGCAGTTCAAGCACAGGTGCTTTGAGAACAGTTGAGTATTCTGGTTGTGTAGCTGTGGCAGGGGCAGTCTGCAAGAGCTGCACAGCAAACTGGTGCCAGAGCAGCTTCATCCTGCCCAAAATCTGTGCTTGGGTGCTACAAGGACCACAGAAGCTGGTTTGAAATGGGGTTGATGCTGCCTGACCAGTGTCTCAGTGTCGCCTTTGAGAGTTTTCAAGTTTTTATGACAAAAACTCACCTTCTGCCTTAATTGCATTGGTACAGAAATATATTGTGTCTGATAAGTATCTCTGCAGACCGGAGATGTACTCACTATCAAGCTCTTAGACACTTCTCTGATGTACACTGTGCCATGTATGTTCTGTTTCTTGTAATGTAATTAATTTATCTTTGTGTATTTGCATGGTGTGAGAGTATAGAATGGTAATACAGCAATAGCACTTGTGGTGCCGTTTGTCCCGAGCTGCACCAAGCTCTTGGGATTTGAATGACAAGGATCTGAAACCAGAACAATTGTAGTATAATTAAGAAATAATGATGCTCCAAGGGCTGGAGCGCCTCTGCAGCTGGGGGTGTTCACCTGCACAAAAGAAGGCTCCTCAGAGCCCCTGCCAGGGCCTGCAGGGGCTCCAGGAGAGCTGCACAGCCCCTGGGGACAAGGCAGGCAGGGACAGCAGCCAGGCAATGGCTCCCAGGGCCAGAGGGCAGGGACAGATTTTGGCCCATTGGGAATGAGGAATTGCTGGCTGGGAGGGTGGGCAGGCCCTGGCCCAGGGTGCCCAGAGCAGCTGTGGCTGCCCCTGGATCCCTGGCAGTGTCCCAGGCCAGGCTGGATGGGGCTGGGAGCAGCCTGGGATGGTGGGAGCTGTCCCTGCTCATGGCAGGGGGTTGGAATGGTTTTAAGGTCCCATTTCAATTCAAACCATCCTGAGAGTCCATGAAGTTGTTGATCAGTCCTGTTAGCTTCACCAACATTATTTTGATAGTAAACCACTGTTAGTCAGAACTAGCTGTACAGGTAGCATGGGCTTTGCTCTGTGAGCTCTGCTCTTTGCACATACACTGACAGTTGTGACAGCAAAGCATGGTTTCCCAGAATAGCAGTTTATACTATCATTTCCTAGGCTTGATAGTTCTGAAAAATCTTTGACTCTGAAGAGACTTAGCAGTATCTGTAGGCAGCTGTCAGAGCAGGGATCAGACTCTCTTTGTGGGACCCAGCAATGGCACCAGTGGAGCTGATGCCAAGGAAGATCCACCTGGACATGAGGAAGAACTTCACTGTGCATTGACTGAGCACTGAAACAGACCAGAGAGGCTGTGGAGTCTTCCTTGCTGGGGATATTCTAAACCGTCTGAACACAATCCTGTGCCATTACTTTGGGATGACCCTGCTGCTGGAGGGAGCTGGGACCAGATGATCCACTGTGGTCCCTTCCATCTTTACCCATTCTGATATTCTGTGAAACTGTACATTTTTCTTTTATTTTTGGACAGGCTGGTGCTCCTGGGGACCCTTGACTGCCACCACTCCACCCTTGTGACAGTGACAACATTTTTCATACTTAACATTGTGGAGGCTTATGCGTTTTTAAACTCTTTTCTGTGATGTCTTCCTGGCACTGCCCAGGCTTGTGTTGTGCAGGGAGCTGTGCTGTCGCTCTGTCAGCTGTTTGGAGCAGGGACCATCAGTGCACAGCGCAGCAAGGCTGTGGTTCATGACTAGAGCTTCTGATTTCTGTGGTCATACAAACCCTAATTGTAACCATATGCTTCAGCTTGTTTACTGAGAGTGCAGCAGCAAGTTTCACGAGGTGTGTTGGTGATTTATCTCCCTGACATTTATCCTGATATTCCAAAACCTGAGCAGCTTCAAATAACCCATTATAAAAGAGAAGAGAAAACCTATTGGCTCAAAAATGGTTTTGCTTTAATTCTTTAGGGGAAATTGCTTGTTAAAGGAAACCAAGAAGCAAGCTGATGTATTGTAACAAAGTTTTAAAAGTTGATATTTTGCAAGGATTAGGGCTAGAAAAAAGGAACTTTATATGGCTGAGAAGCAGGTATTTCTTGCTTTCCAAATTCTTCTTTGCTCTAGAGAATTATGGAAATAGAATTGAGATAGACAGTATTTATAATTAAAGAATGTCAATAATCAGCTATGTAAAAAAATGAACTTGAGCAGCAAAAGCAGTTATGTTTGACTTTTTCTTAAAGTCCTATAAATTTTTTCTAGTGGATGGTAAGAAATCCATACCTCTTTGCCTTATAATTGAGTGTCAACAAGAATGTTCATTTCCTACCTAATCTTTATTTTAGCAATAAATGTGAAAAGGCTTTAAAAAGTATTTTTCAAGTTCATTTTTGAGCATATTTCAAATGACAAAGATGCTTGACCATCCATGCTGTCTAAGCAACAGTCCAAACTCTGTGAGTTAAAGGTTTGGTACCTTCTTCCTGTGGGCTGCCGCACTTCTTGTACAGTGTTAACAGATACTCCTCTCAGGTGAGAGCCCACCTGCAGAGCTGCCCCAGCCCTGGCTCCAGCAGCACAAGGAGCTGGAGCTGCTGCAGCCAGTGCAGAGGAGGCCACGGAGATGCTGCCAGGGCTGGAGCCCCTCTGCTCTGGAGCCAGCCTGGCACAGCTGGGGCTGCTCAGCTGCACCAGAGAAGCTCCAGGGACACCTGAGAGCCCCTGCCAGGGCCTGCAGGGGCTCCAGGAGAGCTGCACAGCCCCTGGGGACAAGGCAGGCAGGGACAGCAGCCAGGCAATGGCTCCCAGGGCCAGAGGGCAGGGACAGATTTTGGCCCATTGGGAATGAGGAATTGCTGGCTGGGAGGGTGGGCAGGCCCTGGCCCAGGGTGCCCAGAGCAGCTGTGGCTGCCCCTGGATCCCTGGCAGTGTCCCAGGCCAGGCTGGATGGGGCTGGGAGCAGCCTGGGACAGTGGGAGCTGTCCCTGCCCATGGCAGGGGTGGGATGGGATGAACTTTAAGCTTTTCCCTTTCAACACAAACCATTCAATGGTTTTTTGATCTTGAAGTTTTTGATGGCAGATCCTTCTGGATGGCAGATGCAGATTTTGTGGCATTAATGACTCAGAGTATTAGGTTCTTTTGCACTAATATTGGATGTTAAAATAACACCTACAACTTACAGCTCCATAAGGGATTTATTCTTCATAATTTTGACAACACCTGCACTAAAGTGCTCAGGCTGCATTGTTTAGCTGCATGATTTCTCATGAAAATGGATAGGTCAGGAAAAAGGATATCTGTTTGTTTCCAGATGCAGTGATGCCATGTTATGAAAGGTCTAAATTTGATGTCTAATAATTGACAGGTGCCTTGGACAGATTGGATGGATAGGAGAAACTGAGCTGCATTGCAAGTCAGGATGGAAGAGCATTGATAAAGCCCAACAAATTTCATTGGCTTTCTATTGTTCTTTCTTAAAAATTGTTTTTCAGGTCTGCTCATGGATTAAATCCATCCGAAGCTGCTTTTGTTAATAAATTACATGTTACTGAATAACACATTAACTGTTTCCCTTTCATTGTCCTGCCAGATGTCTGTGCCATATTTTGGAGTGGGAGTATTCAGACATCAGATCACTAATTTTAACCATTGTCCATGTTCAACAGAGCAGGGGAGTTACATTGTCTGGCGTGTGAAACTCCTTTTAATAGTTAAATTTTGTGGTTTTTTTGATTGGTTGTGTGTGTAAAGACTAAAGGCTTGAAAAGGCAATGCTGTGCACTGCCTGTCTGGAAATATTGATTAGCTAGCTCCTTTTTCTAGGGGTTCTGTTTGCTCCAGTAGGCTGCTGGAGTACCAGTTCTGTGAAGTTGTCATGTTATTTTGCATTTTTTAAAGGTTTTATATATATTTTATTATTGATACATTATAGGTAAAACAAGGGTAGAGGAAAGGGTGTCTGTGCTTTCTGTTTAGTTCCCTGTTCCTTCTCACCTTTAGCTTCTGCTCCTTCCCTGAAATAAATGATGATAGATTTTTTTTTTAGTGCATCTGCAAGGAAAATCTGTATTTTAACCCATTCACTAAATAACTCCTGATGTCTGGTAGACTTTTTGACATGTATTAGGTTAAAGAGAAGTTTATGAAATATGTTCAGCATGGAATGGACTTGTGATAGGAGAGGCACATTTTAGATGTGGAAGTTCTGTTTCATGATCAAATTAGTTCAAGTTCTGAAACAGTTTCATCTGCCTTTCAATATTTTTGTCAGGAGAGAAGCCTTAATTTGTGATGTCAGTCTACTCAACTACAGTGCTTAAATGTGAAGATATATAAATTAAATACAATTCTTACTTAAGGAGCCTGCAGGTGAACTCTGATTTAGTAAAAGTACTTAGGAGACAAGAATATTCCCTGCAGAAAGTGGTACCTGTCTTGCCAGTGCTAAGCACCTGTCCAGAAGGAGATGGGTAATTAACTGCCTCCATAAACGAGTCATTAATGCAAGTAGAAATTGTTGTTCTGGCTTTTGAATGTGCATGGTGTGAAGGAGTACGGTGCTTTTTGGAGATGACTGTGGTAGTTTTTGCTGGATCTCTGAGGGAAATGAAGGAAAACAAAATGTGTTGTGGAAGCAAATCTTTGAAGAGCACCAAAACCCAGAATCAGATGGATACCTGACTCTCTTTAATCTGTAGTGAGAATATCTGTGTGCATTTCTGTGTATATTTGCACTTCCAAATTGCAGTCTTGCAGATCTCTGTACAGAAACTTTGCTCCTTGACTCATAAAATCATAAAACTCAAAAGATCATAAAACTGTGCCTTTATTTTCCTAAGCAACCTTGTTTTAAATTGGTTTATTTGCATTTTTTTATTGTGGTTGGTATGCAAAGAATACATTGAATTTGCAGAATGTGAGACAAAAATGTTTTGAAGGATAAGAGAAGTCCCATCCCTGGACGTGTTCAAGGCCAGGCTGGACAGGGCTTGGAGCAGCTTGGTCCCTGCCCATGCAAAGGGCTCAAACCAGAGGAGCTTTAAGGTCTTTTCCAACCCAAACCATTCTGTGCTAAGAGGAAATACTGTGACAGTCTTGGCTACAAAGTATTTTGTAATTTTGAGGTGCTACAACCTCTACAACCTCCCTGGAGGTTGTAGCACACACCCCCTGCATGTGGCTCGGAGTTTGTTTTCTTGAGCCTCGTTGAGTATGCTCTTAGGAGCACAAACTTGCAGTATTGACTATATGGAGTGAAGTGTTTGATTTTGAGGGCTGATTTCACAAATAATTTCATTTTCACAGCTAATGATCATTAGTTTCTAATGGATAATTTTTGTTCAAAAGGGGAAAATGTTCCTCTACTTTTAAGCATAAAAAACTTGGAAGTCTTTCCATCTTTCTTTTATTTCTATGGATTATAGTTGTACTTCCTTGTTTTTGTAGACCCACAGAGGAGCTAAGCTCTGCACAGAATGATCTAAGATTTAATGAGGCCTTTGACTAAAATCTTTGTCTTAAACCAACAAAGACAAACCCTTAATGCGATTATACCATCGTTATTTTTTACCTAATGTTCTAGAAGACCCAGTGGTAATTGAATGTGTTCTGCCAAACTGTAGTTTCCAACACAAGTATGAGATTTTTACATAACCTGATAAATGGCTATTTTTCCTTTTGAATAAGCCATCAAAAACTTTTTCCGTCTTTCTGCGAAAGACTTCCCAGCCAAAGCAGAGCAAAGCCAAACAGATCATGTGCTTAGCAGTGTATTAGTAGAAACTATTTTCACAGTTGCAGATTTAAGTTTTATTTCCTTGTCCTGAGGCCAGTTACTATTGTTGAGTAATTTGGTACTTTCGTGATTGAGGTTTAAGTTATTGGTATGTGGTAGTTGTAGCACTGAGCATGAACATTCATTTTTGTGACAGTTGGGGTTGTTTGTCAATTTTTCTCTTTTAAGCGAATGGCATTTTCCAGAGTGACTCACTTTGGGGAAAGAAAAATACTATTAACAAGAAAAGAATGTGGCACCTAGGAATAGACATCCTGGTTGAAAAGAATAGATTTCCATTATTGAAAAATAAATTTTCTGCATTACATGGAAATTCAATTAGCATCCTTACAGGAAAGTGTGAATTTTTGCTCGCTTCTAAGCAATTAGATTTCTGTTTGGATTTTGAATATATATGAAGCCCAGAGCTGTGCTGTTGAGAAGCTCTGTCAGTGTCTGGGTGGTGGTGATTGTCACAGATGAGGGGATGTGGCTCAGGCTGAAGTGACATGCTGCTTTTGTGCAGGCTGACTGAGTGAAGGGCTAGAGCAAGAGGGAAAAAATGTTACCAGCACCATAGCTGGAATGCAACTTTATTCATTTTATCTTTTAGCAAATATTGGAGTTTAATAAAACTAACACTGTAAACTTAAGTGCTGTGTGAAGTAAAGGAAAGGACTAGATAGATGAGAGGCTGAGGGACAGGCACAGAAGCAAATCCCTTGTTGCCTGAGTGTCCCATATTGTCTGCTGGTCCTTTCCATCTTTGTTTCTGTCCTGCAAGACAAAGAATGGGGATGTGTGGAGCTGGGAAGGTGGAGCAGCTGTGGGTGGGAGGATGACTGGCACCTCTAACCCAGGTGTGACCTGGCTGCTGACATGAAGCTGTTGCTTACATGTAAATGGCTGTTGTGATGCAAACCCATTCCTGATGTGGATGTGTATCCAAGAGTTAATGTAAAAGACTTCCTTTGTTAGATTATTGTTTGGGGCTTGTTTATGCCAAGTGGAGAGCAAGTTGGTCTGATAGGCTCTCACACGTTATTTTTATTTAGCATATTAAACAAAAATGCTTTCATATTTGTCTTTCTAGATAGTATTTTGTCCAGTGTTTGTGCCAAACACTGCTCTCTTTCCCCCTTCATTTTTCAGCATTTTGTGAGGTTTGAGGTAGACTATTACTGGTAGAAATGCTGCAGTACAATGGACAGATTTTCCTTGGCTGGGATCCAAACCCTGTATTCCTTTTGTGGATATTAATAATGACAGAGTTAAGACCTTGTCACTCTTGTGCTGAATTGGGTAGGTAATAAATTTAAAACTAGGTTTCATAAGAGAATTGTGGTCAGGAACAGGATAATATTTTCTGTCTAAATGAAAAATTTCAGAATGAGTCTGACTCTGGAAAGATTCCTTGTAATTGTTAAAAGACTGAATTTCATAGCATTCCAGCTAATATTTTGGATTTTTGTTCAGCAGTATGAGACTCTGATGCTGATAAATACATAGACCTATACTCTCAGCCTGAACTGAGAGTTTTCACTTTCCTGTTGGTCTTAGTTCACACAAAACATGTCAGGAGCATGGCCTGAGCTGGTCTTCATGGTCCCTTCCAACCCAAACCATTCTGAGATGTCTGTCATACAGCTGGGTTTGAACCTTTGGGGAAAGGTGGATTTATAGATTCGTTTAAGCCTTTAGAACAAGCTAGTTTTCAGCAGATCTGAATTAGGGCTTAAATGAACTAGGACTTCGCAGGCAAGAAATAGCTCTTACACAACTAATTCTCACTGTACCACCCATGTAATATCTGCCTGAATACAATGCTTTGTGTAGTTAGATTCAAAAAAAATGGAGAGAAGGTTAGCCAGTAGAATAAGAGAGAAGTGAATAATTTGTTGAGAACCATCTTTGTTGTTCTTTTTCTCTGTGTTCTCAAGGAAGGTCTTGTATTGCAGTTATCAGGCTTGCAAACTTCTTTTGGACTGGCAAAGCTCTTAAACACAAATCTTACTAGGGGCTGCATGTCTAAAGAGCTGTTTTTTCTAAGTGCATAAGCTGGTCTTGCGTTACTCTCTGAATACTTCTGAAGGCTTTGTGTAAACATATCAGGATCTGTACCATTCTTTGGAAACAGAGCAAGCCCCCAGGACTGCCACGAATCATCAAATCACAGAATCACAGAGTAGTTTCCATGGTAATGGACCTTAAAGTGCCATCCCCTGCCATGGCAGGGACAGCTCCCACTGTCCCAGGCTGCTCCCAGCCCCATCCAGCCTGGCCTGGGACACTGCCAGGGATCCAGGGGCAGCCACAGCTGCTCTGGGCACCCTGGGCCAGGCCCTCAGCACCCTCACAGGCCATAAATTCTTCCCAAGTAAAGAATTATTTTGGAGATGATGATAGCAGATTGTGTGGTATAAAAGTGCTCATGTTCCTCTACGTGGCAAAAGATGTGTATTTATAGCTTTGCAGTGTGTGGTTCTGGGGTCTGGTTATGCACAGAGACGTTGTGTGCTTGTGCAGAATCCCAGTAACTTCAGAGGAAATCTTCAGATGAGACCCTGAACTTTCAACCTGTCAGTTTTAGCAGTGGTGCGAAATGCTCCAGGGAAAGAAGGGACGCTTCTTGATCATGCTCTGAATTCATAGTGATGGAGCCAACAGAGGAGCATTTGATTTTTCACAGAATACTAGGTGAACTGTGTTGGGCTTTTTACACAGTTTATGCTGAAAACAATCAGAAAACCACAGTTAGGAAAAGTGCATAATTAACATATTTAACCGTTTGAAGGAGAAACGTTGGTGCAACGTTCCAGATGCAAACCCAGTATGTCATGTGGTGCAGCACATGCAGAGCACATTGATGTCTGGTGGGAGTGTTGAAATAAAATGTCCCCAAGCACTTCCAGTCCTGAGGAAATACATGACATCTTTCAGATGAAAAAACTAAAACCTTAATATGTAATTTTAGAATTTCTTTATATCTAGTTATTTAAATAACATTATGAAGAACTTTAATTTCTGTGGTCAGCAAAACAGACACTTGGGTCTTTTGTGTTAAGTGTTGTTTCACAGAAAAATGTGGCAAGAGGAACAAAATAAGTCAAAAGAAAACAGTTTTACTCAACAGGGAATTGAATTATTTTTGAAATACAGTGTTTGGAACTACCTTGGATTTCTGTAGTGCTTGGGCAAGCCAGATGTGATATTCATGAGAAATTGCCTATACAGGAAACTTACATTTTAGAACCTCTGAAATGATAAAAGAACAACTGCTATAGAAAAATGTCTGGAAAATAAAATAGTATTTGTTAATTTTAACAATGTAATGAGTTTTACAATAAATTGCATAAAGAGTACTTTCTAGGATATATTAGTAAACTGTTTATGATCTTGGTGGTGGTGGCAGTCAGGCACAGCAGCTTGAATGCCTGTGACATCTCTGATTGACAGAGACCTAGTGACTAGTCCAAAAATGATATGTATAACTGCATGTATCTACCCAGAAACACCACCCATACTGTGTAATGGATTAAAGTTTCCTTTGGTTTGGAAAGGCTCTCCATGGGGAAAAGGTAGTTGTAAATCTGTAAGTACAGTGCTAAAAACACATGTATTCTCTTCATCCAGAAGGTTTTCTTGGAAGCCTTATGTCCTAGTATGGAACCCGTACTAAATTCTAGCAGGAGAGCTTGTTCCCAGACATCCATTACCAACAGCTGATCAGTGGAAGTAGAATAGATGCCCACAAGTCTTATCACCTGCAATGTCCTGGAGGAAAAAGTAAAAATAAAAGTTCCCCTTCCTAGTAATTGGTTGGCCTGTGGTCTCAAAGTCAGATAAATCGAAATTTCAAGTGTCTTGAACAATGATTTTGGACTTCTTGATATTAGTACGTGGTTGAAGTTGTGTAGGCTCGTTGGCCCAGGAGACCCTTCAGGCACTGGGAATGAAGCAAAATCACTGCTTGTCTTGCTGAACTGAGTGCTGCTTTTCCACATCACGTATGGGGAGCAAGACATGGACACACAGCCTTCTGTCCAAACGTGTGTGCCGGACGTCAGAGCTTTTCAGACAGTAGTCAAGACTTGCCAGGAAGTTCTCTCTTCACTGAGGAATCTAATTTGGTGGAAATTATGGATATTGGAAATAAATTATGTCTTTAAAAGCTGTTAACTTTCAACAGAATTGCTGGTCTTTGTGGTGAGCCACTCTGAGTGTATGGCTGCTCCCCTTGAAGTGTCCAAAACCAAGTTGGACAGGGCTTGGAGCAATCTAGGCTCATGACAGCTGTCCCTGCCCGTGGCGGGGGTGGAACTGAGTGATCCTAAAGGTCCTTTCCAGCTCAAACCATTCTATGATTCTCTCTGTGTCTCCATGCAGGAAAATTACTTTTTTGTAAGTTTTCTCAATGATCCAATAATTTAGTCTCAAGAAAAATGAATAGCAACAAATTTATGGTTGGACTTGACCTTAGAGATCTTTCCAACCATAGTGATTTGATGGTCTGTGAAATCTGGAGTAGTTTTTTTGAGTTAAAAAGCCCACCTGATGAAGCAGAATCCTTAAAACAATACAGCAAGTCTAGGACTCTACCAAACAGACACATTCATTTTTGTGACTAAACAGGGGACTTCATTGCTACTAAGTCTGACCTTACTTGTGATTCTTCATGAACTTTCCTGTTGCCAACTATTTTATTAAATGAATCAGATGACTGTGATGAGAAAGCTTTTGAGATGACTTCTAGTCAACCTCTTTAAATTGTCTTGGGACCAAGAAGTGAGAGGTGGCAAGGTGTTCCGTTGGCATTTCCAGAAGCAGCATTGCTCTTCCAAGGTTTCTCTCAAACAGCATCTGGAGCATCTGCTACTAAAATCAAATGTAAGATCTGCACACAAGTTCTAGTGGCAGGTCTGCTGTTTCAGCCAATCTCAGTAATAGTTTGGTGATCATCGAGTGGAGCTTGCCAACATGCTTAAAGATAATCTGACTTCGCTATGGAAAAATCTGTTGTGGTTTCAGGCTTTTTCCCCCTCCTTGACTTCCTCTCCCATTTTTCAGTTCAGGGATTTTGAGTGCTGTCTTTTCTGTAAAAAGTTAAATTTGGGATTTGCTGTACATCATCACCCTCGAGGTGGTGTTTGTTGTTTCTTGGTGCAAGCAGCCTGGGAGATGGACAGAAGCTATAGAGCCTCTGGTTGTTGTCCCTGTTGTTTTTGGACAGGAATCACATGTGATCTAGGTTAGAGAACTGCTTGTTATGTAAAGGCTTTATGCAATTGGAAGTGTAGCATTTTACATTTTTGCAATTAAGAGAGCTGTCCTGAAATAGTCTTAGCCTAGATGGAAAATGTGCTCATTAGCCACGTTCCTATTCTTGCCCAATGTTCTGTTTAATTTTTCTACAACCTTTTAACATGCTGTGGCTGCTGTCAGTGCATTTTTTCTGTAATTGCTGTATTGGTTCAAATTGCTTATTAATGAAGATTTATATAAATTTTTCCTTTTCTGAGATATATTTGCCTTCCCTATCCCAAGTTCGAAAACATTCTGAAGCTTTGCAAAAGTTGTACTCTTTCCCAAACAAACAATTTTAAACTGCTGTAGCAGTCACAAAACAAAGTCCTGGTGACAGCACTTGGTAGAGCTGAGTGATTTAATTGCAGCATTAAAATGAACAAATGCAGGGAAAGCTATTGTGTGTGGCTGGTCTGGGTGTGTTTGCCATTTATGCTGGTGCTGCTTTATGAATAGAAAATACATTATGTTTAATATGGGCTCTCAAGGGACTGTGGAAGTTTACTGTCTCAGTGCATCAAGCGATAGGAAGAAAATAAGTAGCTACCTATTACTTTTGTCTCTTCCTCCATGGTTTTCCTGTTGCCTTGGTGCACTCTGTTGACTTATAAATGTTTTCTTAGAACAGAAGGTAGACTTACTTTGAACAATGTATAGGCAGTAAAATTTAATAATTATTTTCCTGAGTAGTCAACTAAAATGTTTTAAATGTAATCCTGTGTAGCTTGTCTAGTCAGGATAATGATTTGTCATATAATATGTAGCTACTTGGGGAATTTTTGTCCTTGCTAAATAGAAAACGTTTATCTTTGCCATTTGGCTTCTTAGTATTTTCACTGGAAGAAGAAAAAATAACCTTATGAGCTTTTGCAGTTTGTGTATTGGAAAATAATGTGTTCTCAATCACTCTTACAGTGTTTCTCTTCCTGTCTTTTTAATAGCATCTTTTTTTCCCTTCTGTGTTTTGCACTCTCTCTCCCCACCACAGCCACCACCAGTCTGCTGAAACTGATGGCATGCTCAAATATTTGGAGTAATTTTTTAAGTCATTCCAGCATCCTATTGGTATGTCAAGAACTGGCATATTTGCAAATTGCAGAAGTCAATTTTTAAAGCATAGAAGCTTTGTAGAAGTTAGCTTCGGCATGTATGTAGAGTTCTCCAGTTAATTAATTTTAAATTAGATTTTCACTGTGGTTTGGCACATACTTGGGACAAGCACAATGCAATTACTAAAGATGGAAAATAAGTACTAAATAATCATTTCACCTTATGTACAAATCAATCCCTTTGTCTTGTCACTTTTTCTGCCTTAGGAGGCATGCTTTGAAAAGAAGTAATGACTGTAGAAATTAAAACATATAGTTCTGTCTGGTTAGTATGGGTTTTGTGCTTGACAGAATTCTTCATGGAGCATGGTGTCCGTAGTGGAGCTGTCATTGTGTCCTTCCACAAGCGTAGGAAGGGATTTTATGGTAGGATAGAGTGCCAAATTCTTTCAACTACAATTAAAAGTGGTCCACTATCCATCAATTGCAATCATGTGTGTGTGGGGGGTGTGTCTTTATCATTAAACTCTTACGTCTGTGTGAGAGGTGTGGGAGGAAATAAAAGCTTGGAACAGAATAGTTGATCTATTGTACATTTTTTTTTCCCAATTTGCTCTGGATTTATTTTGGAGTTCTTTAACTCATGCTTTCCTCAAAAAAATTGATGCTGTGCTTGCTTAAAAGTATATTAATTAAGCAGTATCTTGTTTTGTTTTGTTTTTTTCTTTTGGGCTTGTTTCAGATGATAATTAATAACTAGTTAAGAAAGTCCATAGATGCCATTTGGATGCATAAGGCATGTTTACCCAAATTCATGCTGATTTTAGATGTTTGAGTTAGAACTGGAGCTTTTATTGCTATAACTACATTGGAATATTCCTTAATGAGGAGTCAGGTGTTTCTGCAACTGCTGATGCTTGTATTAATTACTTAAACTTGAGCAAGAGAAGTTTGGCTTACCTTTAGTTGTATCTGTGGTGAGGATTCTTAGGTGTGAAATTCTCAGACTTAATGTGGGCATTGAGTCTTATGGGACAATATAAGAACGCTGCATTTCTTAAAAAAAATCTGAATTTCCCCCTGAATTTATCCTGATCCTTCATTTGAAGGCTGTTGCTCCAAAGGCAGCCTCCTGTTGGGCCTGCAATGTCTGACGCTTTAGGGGAAGGGAGGACCCAGATGTTTGGGGTCAGAAGGAATGACAAAAGTCAGAGAATCTACACAAGTTTAGGAAGCTTTCCTAATGAATTATAGACATGGCATGGAAATTGGTGTGTTAGTCCCTGTCCTCCTAGTGTGAGCACATGGTGGTGGATTTTGGATAAAGGAGTATAGTGAAAGGGAAGAGAAAGAGGGGGATGGGTTAAAGAGAGGAAAGAGGGAAGGGAAGGGAAGGGAAGGGAAGGGAAGGGAAGGGAAGGGAAGGGAAGGGAAGGGAAGGGAAGGGAAGGGAAGGGAAGGGAAGGGAAGGGAAGGGAAGGGAAGGGAAGGGAAAAGGGAAGGGAAGGGAAGGGAAGGGAGAAGGGAAGGGAAGGGAAGGGAAGGGAAGGGAAGGGAAGGGAAGGGAAGGGAAGGGAAGGGAAGGGAAGGGAAGGGAAGGGAAGGGAAGGGAAGGGAAAAGGGAAGGGAAGGGAAGGGAAGGGAAGGGAAGGGAAGGGAAGGGAAGGGAAGGGAAAAGGGAAGGGAAGGGAAAAGGGAAGGGAAGGGAAAAGGGAAGGGAAGGGAAAAGGGAAGGGAAGGGAAAAGGGAAGGGAAGGGAAAAGGGAAGGGAAAAGGGAAGGGAAAAGGGAAGGGAAGGGAAGGGAAGGGAAGGGAAGGGAAGGGAAGGGAAGGGAAGGGAAGGGAAGGGAAGGGAAGGGAAGGGAAGGGAAGGGAAGGGAAGGGAAGGGAAGGGAAGGGAAGGGGGGTTTGTGCCAGAAAAGTGCTGCCCTTCTTCCAAATGGCCTGTTCTGCAGCCACATCCTGGTCTTTCTCATGCTTGTTCTTACCAACAACCCTTGGCTGTTGTTCCCAGAACCAGCTCTTGGCTGTTTCCACAGCCATCCAGCTGTTGATTTTGGGATCTACACGTTAGCCCCTCATCTTCAGGGCTTCTGCAGAGCCCTCAGCTGCTGGAGGGGACCCGTTGCCAAGGGAGGACACCGCAGCAGTTGGTGTTGCTTTTGCAGTTGCTTTCACTGGTCATGCATCAGATCTGTTGATGGAGTGTGCAGAAAGTGTTGGGAAATGCACCCAGAGTAGTTCATTTGCCAGACCCTGACCTTCCCAGAGTGCTCCCTAAAGGCTTCTATGGCTTGTTGGCCTCTTTGAGGAGCTGTCAGATTGTTTGGAAAAGCTTTTACTGTTGATTTTTATACCTTTAGCAGGCTGTTCCCAAATTACTTTTGGCTCAACTTGGTCTGGTTTAGCATTGAACCTTGCCAAAGCTTATATACCTTTTTTTTTCCTGGTTTGGAAAAGACTTAATCTTTTTACATTTTGTAGTCTCCTTTCTCTGCAGTGGAGTCATGGCGCTTTTCTGTCTATTCAGGGTCTCTAACAGAGACATCCCCTCTAAGCCCTGATGTAGTGACTTGAAGTTGTCTTGTTTCCACTTAGGAATTCATAAGCTGAACCTATTTTCTTACCTGTTTCTTAATCTTTAGGATAAGTGCTAAAAAACTGCTAACTGGGAAAATAAATCCCATTTTGATACAAAACTTGGAAACTGGAAGAATCCTCTGAATGTTTTATAGTTAAAGCACTTGAATTATGAATTGTGGACAAATCTGTGTGGGAGATTGTGGGATCTCAGCACCTCAGGACTGAGGTGCTGAGTCACCGAGACCACCCTTGGGGGGCTCGGGAGTCCTGGAATGTTCCAGAAGTGTCTGGTGGCTGGACTTTGATCCTACACAGGAGACGACACCTGTATGAGGATAGGAGGGTTTCACCGGGGTGAATGGTGAAGGGATAAGTTAATTAGAGGGTGAGACACAGGGTTTAGGATTTCTGTACAGGGGGGTTTAGAGAAGTAAGATGGAGGAATTGGGGCGTGTCCTGTCCTTCTTCTTCTTCTTCTTCTCCTCCATCTTCTGTGGTGATGGTGGCACTTTAGGATTGGTCATTACTGAAAGTGCACCGGACAATAAAAATAAAAAGGATTGGGGAAAAATGATAAATATTGTACACGTAACTTTGGGTATAAAGATAGGTGACCGCCCGGAGGGCAGGGAGTGTGCTCATGGCTGACTGCTGAGCAGAGCTCTGTCGGGCCGAGAGAAAATCTTTTAGATAAACAATTAATAAACACCGAGACCGAGAAAAGATTTGAAGCCTCTTCTCGTCCTTTGATACGCGGGCTGCCCCAAGGCCACCCGGGCCTTTCCAGGCCCTTTAAACAGCCGAAAACCGGACAGGACATGGATAGGCGTTTTTGTTTTTAGGAAAAAAAATCAGATCATAGAATTGTAGAATCTTGTAAGTGTTTGGGTTGAAAGAGACCTTAAGAATCATTTTGTTCCACTCTCCTGCCATGGGCAGGGACACCTTCCACTAGACCAGGTTGCTTCAGAGCTCCATCTAGCCTGGTCTTGGACGCTTCCAGGGATGGGGCAGCCACATCATGACCTTGGAACAAAGATCTTTTTCTTGTCTGCAAGAGAAAGGGAAGTAGATATATGGGAGGTTTCAGCAGAGTTCACTCTCAGCTGGAAGGTAAATCTGGATCAAATTAATTCTGCCAAGAATGAGAGATGTTGTAGACACCGCACATTTGACAGTTATTTGGTACTCCCTAGTTCTGTGTGTGGATGTGTATGTATATAGTAGAAAAACTATAAAATACAAATAAAATACAGACTGTACAGAAACATCTGAACATGCTTACATTTAATAATAGAAATATAAATGACCCAGTGTACTGCATCTATATATTTAGTGTATTTATACAAAAATATACCATTTAGGGATCAAAACACTTGGAGATATAAAAATGAAATGTGTAAGTTACATATGAGAATAAATTGTTTAATGAATCTAGAATATATTATATCAATATGACATTTAGTTAGGAGTCGTGCTGTTTGCATGTGGTAATTTGTAAGATTCCCACTTAAACAATTTCAAGTGGTTTTATAAGATGTATGTACAGCATATACAAATATGACATATGTAAATATGTTAAAGCAAATGTATATGTAGAAATGTAGATAATACAAAATATAAAAATTTTTTATATTTTTCCTAGGAAAAAGCTGTTTTGGCCTGCAGAATTTCAACTTTGGCATTGGGTTTATCCATCTCATTCACTGCTGGCTTCTAATTTCAGCCTCAATAGTTTATATTTATTGAACTGCTTCTCTCAGCAATTGCCATTCTGAGAGGATCTGTCAAGCAAAGATCTGTCCTTTCTATATCTATATAATTATATCTGTATAATTGGATACATTCTATATATCTATATCATTAGCTAGTTGTATGTAAATACAGAATGGGTGTGTAATCAGTCCCAGTGTGTATATAATCTGCTCTGACTCTCTTCAGTGGGTCAGAGATCTCTTAGGAAATTGGGACATCAGCTCAGGAACAACGCACATTCAGGCCAAGGGCATCAGGATGTAAAGGCCCTTATTAAGTAGAAAATTCTCATTTTTATAGATAGGGGAAAAAGAGGAAATAACATGCTTGAAGCTTGGCTAAAATTACACAATCAGTTGACATTGCAGCTGGGAATAAAATTCCACTGTCCTGATCCTTATCCTCATGTTTTAAATGCTGGGCCTTGCTTCAAGGTTAATAAAACATGCCGTTTGCATGTGATAATGTGTGTAGGATTCCCACTTACCAAATAATTTCAGGTGATCTTATAGGATGTAAATACAACACATAGGTGTTTCTCATTGTCTTACATTGCTAATTGTAATTGTTTTGAACAAGGCTCTGCTGTCAGCTTATGCCAAATAGTTTAGTGGCATTTGTGATGTTCCATCAAGTGTTGGAGTAATTGTTGTGGGAATGTGGAGTGAGTTTCACCCTGGAGAAGAGAAGCTCCAGGGACACCTGAGAGCCCCTGCCAGGGCCTGCAGGGGCTCCAGGAGAGCTGCACAGCCCCTGGGGACAAGGCAGGCAGGGACAGCAGCCAGGCAATGGCTCCCAGGGCCAGAGGGCAGGGACAGATTTTGGCCCATTGGGAATGAGGAATTGCTGGCTGGGAGTGTGGGCAGGCCCTGGCCCAGGGTGCCCAGAGCAGCTGTGGCTGCCCCTGGATCCCTGGCAGTGTCCCAGGCCAGGCTGGATGGGGCTTGGAGCAGCCTGGGACAGTGGGAGCTGTCCCTGCCCATGGCAGGTGGGGGCTTGGAATGAGATGATCTTGAACGTCCCTTTCCTCCCAAATCATTGTGTGATTTTGTCTGTTTGGGATAGCAGAAATGTTTCTTATAAAAAATACTGTAATATTCAAATGAGCCGCTCAAAACCTGGTAGCCTAAAATGATGTCTCTGTGCAGCTGCTGATGGTGGAGGCCTACACAGCTTGTTGGCATCATAGGGCTTGCCTGGGGTACCTTGGGATTGCCAAGGAGCTTCCACACAAGTGAGATCTACGTGCAGATCTGGAGGCTGTGGTACCACCTCAAGGGCAATTGTGCTGCTCAAATTTTCTTTTTTAACTCTTAGATTGATCTCATACAGAATGAAAATTGCTTTGTACATTATATTAAAAAGTTATATGAGCTCCTTTTTCTCAGGCACGGGCAGAGCCCTGTTGTGGGTGATGGCAGAGAGGCAGGAGTGGCTTGTCCTCACTATTTCCTAATTGTGCTCCCAAAGAGCAAACTTCTTTTCCCTTTATGGCTTGGCGCTATTGCAAGATGCTTAGGAACAGGAAAAGCCCAGAGGATTCCCTTGCCCTGTGGTAAAAACATTTTTACATTTTTGGGTACTGAAGATGAAATATGGAACTGAATGTGCACGCTAGAGAAAAAATAAAGTGCCTCTAAATATATTTTTTCATATAAATGCAAATCTTTATGTAATTCATTCCATAAACTGGCAAATCAGTGTTTGGAACCAAAACTTTCTCAATGCTATATATGTAATTTTAGTCTTTAATAGTAAAGTTAATGAGTGTTAGCACATGTTTCTGTATAATTTCAATGTTAACTATCAGTTTTTGCTGGGAAAAAAATATGCAGGCAGAGTCAGTAATATTTAGTCAACCTTTTTCTCCCCCCATAGTATTCTGTTTTCATAGTAAATTTGACACACCAAAACCTTTCCCTACGCCATCCCCTCCACGCTGGCCATCGACCCAAAAGAGGGGGAATTCAGTTGGATCCATGAGCGGGCTCCGAGCGGCGTTCCGTGAGCGGCAGCGCTGCGGAGCTGGTGCGGCTCCAGCCGCGGCGTCTGGTGACAGAAACGTGTTCCTGTCTGATGTCAGTGCGAGAGCGGAGCCAAAGGGCAGGTGCTGACATAAAACAGCTCATCAGCCTTGGCAGCAGCTCACACCCCGCTCTGACACGGAGCAGGGACACTGGGTTCTTTGAGCTGAGGAGGCATTTTCTGCTAGTCAAGATAATGAAAAGTTTTGCCTGTGGCACGCTTGTTCTGGGGGTAGGACTTCATTCCTCAGCACTGCTGCTTTCCTCAATGCTTCATCATTAAAACTGCCACTTTAATAATGTTCGTATGGCTGGAGCTGGTATTGATGCCTCAAGATAAGCTTATAGAGCATTTTCTGTAGTGAAATCCAATTTTCATTGCTCCTAGGTTTTTTTTCAGACTTAGTTGTTTGTGGTGAAACTTTTCATGCTGAGTATCTTCCTTAGGCTCTTTTTTTTAGATTTTTTAAAAATTTTTTTGGCACTGCTTTAATTGAAAACAGTTCTTCTGTTTCTGAGAATGAGGTTAGGGAAAAATGTTACTTAACCAATGCTGAATTCTTACATCTGTTTTATTGAGGAGTTTTAGAGCCTTCATGCCTTGGAACAGGCTCTTGAGATTTGGGAAGCGGGGCTCAGGGAGTGAAGTTGTGGATAGAGATGTGCCATTTACAATCCCTCTTAAAGTTTGATAAATCTGGCCAAGTTACAGGGTCCCAAAACTTGCCATTTGCGTACATTGAGCAGAAACTTGTTGAAAAACTGGCAGCAGAATTGTCTGAATGCTGAGTTTTCATGAAGTGTGTTCCACAGAGTGTCGTGCCAGTGAGGCTCAGATGCTGCGCCCCTCGTGAGGTCCATGAGGCTGTTCCAGCATCCAGGGGGGACTTTCCCTGCTCCATGCAGTTGCTGGTGGACCAGGTTTCAAGCAAGAGAATTAAGACTTAGAGTTTTCTTTGTCACTGGAGTAGCAGGTAGTGTAGAGGAAGAAGTTACCTCACATAAACAAAATGTTACCTCTTAAAGGAAAAGTAGGGGTTAAGAAATGCTGGGTTTAAAAATAACATGTCCATTGCACTGTGGAGAGGTGACACTCCAAGGAGTGTGAGCAGATCTCAGAAATAAGGGTGGCAGCCAGAGCATTCCTAAGCTGTGGAACTCCAGGTCTTTCAGCTGTGCTTATATTAGGAGTTTTATTTAATTGTTTTTGAATGCTCTCCTGAAGGCTGATAGAGAAGCTGGCTGGAATTGCTGCAGGTACCATTGGTGAGGTGCTTCACAAGTTTGGAGGAATGAAACTTAGGCCTAGGAGGGAAGCAGCAGGTCTGTGCTGACTTTACTGTGCTAGCTATTCCTTGTTCCTCTCATAGGGAATATGAGTGAATTAAGTGCCTGCAGTCATGAAAAACCAAAAGGAGCAGTGTGCTAAACTCACTAACTGATACAAAAATCTAACTGCTCTGCAAAAGTAATTTCTTGGATGCCTTGACCTGTCTAGCAACTTTACAGGTCACTTCTTTCATTGATTGTCTGGATTTCTTCTTCCCCCTTCCCCACTATGTGTGGGGATGAAGTTCTCCTGAGGGTCTTACATCAAAAGCATTAGTTAATATCAATACCCTGATCAGCACTATTTAAAAATAATACTGACAAGATGTTTGCTTTGTAACATGTTTCAATGTTTGTTTCTGCCTCATATTTTGCCCGATAGAGTCAACAGAAGATGTTACTGGAAGTTCCACAATTGGTTGAATTATACACATTTAATGTGTTCCCTTGCACTCTGACAAGAACAGTAAAATACCAGGAGGGTACCCTGGGCAAAAAAGCCAGAAAAGTTTTCTATTAAAACCAAAAATAATTAAATGAATAATAATTTAAAAACAAAAGACTGAACAAAACCCTCTCCAAGAACTAAATTTCTCTCCCCAAAATCCCACCAAAATAACCCAAACCAAAACAAGGCCCCAACCCCCACCATCCAACAACTCCTTTTTAATGTCTCTATGTGAACTTGTTGTTGGCGTGAGGTTTGCTGTTCCAAGGTTGATAGATGATTGAGTCAGACAGTTCCTCTAAAATTAAATACAACACTGGGTGGATTTGCAGTTTTTCCCACATTTCTCATTCGTTTTCTTCTCTCTTGCTCTCTTCAAGCTTGCATTTAGTTTCCCAGGTTCCAAGTAGTCATAATACTGTGGTATTTTGCTCTTGTATAATACCATAAAACCTTTATTTATTTTTTCTTGCTATTGTGGTCACATTTGCAGCTTCACTTATACTGGACAGTCTTCAAATGTGCAGCAGGAATATTGTTCCATCTCAGAAAATGTATCACTTGTGTCCAAAGGAGTTGAAATAGGTATTGCCAGCAGCAGGCCAGGACTTGGTCTAATAAAAATGTGAAGATTTCTTGCTTAAGATGTTCTCCTCCTATAGTTATTTTTAATCTATTTCTAAAAGTGAGTTAATGGCTCGCTAGAGTTATTCCCAGCCTTATTTGGCCTTTTGATTCAGAAGTGTGTTATGTAATTTGCTTTGCTTAATTCTTCAAGGTGTCTGTCTCTGGGTATGTCTACTACTCATACTCCAATTACATATAATAAAAATGTCATCAGGGATTTCCAGCTAACAAAGCTATTCCGTACTTCAGCATCTCTGGGCAAGTAAGAGAAGTAGATCCCATCTGGAAATGTTAAATTTATCACAGACTCATGGAAACATCAAGTTTGGGAAAGACCTTGAAGACCATCAAGTCCAACTGTAAATAATATATATAGTTACAGGTAATATGATTTCACTGAGTTTACAGGTATTGACTTTGGTTCTTTATGTTTTTGTAGTTTTTCAGATTAAATACTTTTTAGGGGGTGTCTTTTTACATTTCTGATTTCTCTGTGATGGCAAAAGCTTTCATGAGAATGCAACACTGTAGCTGAGCTTCATGGTCTTGGGAGAAGGTGATTTTCTTCTTATTTTAAAATCCAAAACAAGAAAAAGAGTAATAATGCAGTAGTTAAGGTTCCTGCCCCGAGGAAGGCTTGGATGTTTTCAAATTTCACAGTAAAGATCCCCTGAGATGTAGTGATAAAAAGGGAGATGAATGGTTTAAAATGAAATAAACACTGTTTCTGCAGTGAAATGAGGGATATGCTTATTTATCAATCTATGCAATTTAGTGTTTGCAATCTTTTTCAGTTCCGTGACATTTGAAAGGTCATGCAAAGTATTGGAGCTGGGATTAATTGCAGGAAGCAAACTGGAAAAGACTTTAAAAGAAAAGAAAGAAAAATGTGTGTATGTAATTTGGCTGGGCAACAAAGGAGACCTGACTGTGCCTTTTATTTAAGGGCTGTAAACACTGAACTGGGGCAGAAATGTTTTATGGTATTACATAGAACCACTTAAAGGAGTAAGCAGATGAAGCTGAATAAAGCAATGTTTAGCTGAATATTAGGAAAAAAATCTTAACATTGAGGTTTATTAGATTATGGAACATGCTTCCCAAAGGATGTGGTTCATGCTCCATTACTAGTCCATTAAAATTAGTCTGGATAGAATAACAAGCTGTACTGGAGGGAGCACTGTTGCATGGATAGGGGATGGACACAGTTACCTAATACATCTTTGCATTTCACTTGCTTCCATGATTCATTTCCCGAAAAACTACTTCCAGAATGTGTTAATGACATCACAGCCCTGGGCACCTCAGACTCATCAGCGCTTCTCTGGCTTCAGAGGGTTTGTGTGGAGATTCCCTGGGCTGTCTTTTTGTCTTTTCCCCACTGGCTCCTGTGTTGCTCCCCAGCCATTTGCTGTGGTTTTCCCGTCCTGCTGCAGCACTCGGAGCAGTGGTGACATCAAAAAGTCGAGTGCCTGGGATGTATTTGAAATGTGTGGGTACAGGGACATGAGCTTGGCTATTCCTGGAGAGGCTGGGACTGGGGCTGGAGCTGGTGTTGCAGAGCTTGGCTCCACAGAAACAACTACCTTGTGCTGTTCTTGGCAGGGAGGATGAAATACTGGTCTCCTTTACAATAGTGTTATTAGGTGTGAAAACCCTCAAACAATTAAGTCATACTCAGTCATGTATTTCAATGAGCCAGTTGAAATCTGTGAAATATAGAGCAGTTGTTCTGTTGCAGTGATTTGTTGAGAAGAAAATAACTTGGTTTTTAAATCACTTCTATAATTCTTTTTGACATTTAGAGAAGTAATCTAAAACATGCACTTAATCTTTCTATAGCATTTCAGTCACTTTCCTGTAGTATTTAGGAATTAAATACTTAAAATATAGTAGTAAAGCAACTGAAATATAACACAGCACCTGAAATAAAGCCATGGCAGTCATCTGTGTAAATTGTGTGCCTTTGACCTTGCACTAAGGACTCAGTAGTAGTTCAATGGGATTTTAAGCCTGAATATGGAGTTCCAAGTGATCACACATTTACTCTGATACACATCATGTGCCATTCCTGTGTTCCAGACAAGAAATAGAGTCAAGATGGGTTGGTACATGGCTGTTGTCTTAAAATGCTTTTAAATTTAGTGTCTCCCATGTGTGAATTCTTGCTGCAGCCTGCTAATGACTTTGAGAGCAGCTAGCCTACCAGTATTTAAAATACAAATTTATTTTGCTAGACTGTCTGACATCCAGAAACTATTCATTTATTGCTGTTTGTGGAACTTCTCCTGTGTCTCATGCTAGCTTGGGTTAATCCTGCTAGTCCAATGCTGGACAATGATGACCATGAAAACTATTGCTGAAAATTAAAAATTGTTACTTTTGCCATTTGTATTATCATGCTAGGTGAAATGTTTCAAAAAAACCTATCATTTATGGGAACTTGTGTTAGTTGAAAAAGTTACTGCAATTAAAAAGTGACTGCAAACAAAAAGTTACTGTAGTATTTAGGACAGACAGCCATTTTTGTGCTTCTGAGTTTTTACTATTTCCCTACTTAAAACGTCTACAGTCACCAGACTGACTTTTTCAGTCACAGGTTGTAGTTTGTGTGTATGTCAGTGTGTTTATGCTACAGATGAGTTTAATGTTGCTCAGGAGTGGAATATTTAACATGCAGGTTCATAAACCATGTAAAAATGATTCCATATTTCCTATACTTCAGCTTTGCTAGTTTCTTTCTGTAATGAATCTTCACAAATCTGCAGTGGGACTTCCCTAAAATTAATGGAGCTGCTGTTTTTATAGTCTCTTAAGCAAGTGTACCCGGGGTTCTTCACAATTTGCTGTTTAAGTTCCTTAACTAGAGATCTGAGGTGTTGGAGATGTGCTTTATAAAGTATAAAATGCCCCTAAATAAATGATACAGCAGTTGCCTCACTGATCCCCGTTCATGATTCCATGGACCTCTTTTTCCTCTCCCATTCATTATCACATAACATCCCCGTGGCAACTTGAGAAATTGCTTGCATGGAAAAGTAATCGTAGGAAAGTATTTATGTATTTTTAGCTTTCTTCTAACACAATGTAGCAGCTGGAAACAAGGACAAGAGCCAGCACAATGTGAACTGCCAGCTCTCCGTGGGCCACCAGAAAGTGTTCATCAGACCACAGTGTGAGAACTATTGAATTGACTTAAGAAAAGTGACACACATAATAAGCGTTAAAAAACAACACTCAAGTTCCCAGTGCTGCTGCTTGAGTATAATAAGAATTAAACAGTACTTGTAATGTTTTTTAATAATATGCTATTTACTGGTTTTGGTGGAGGAACTACATGATGGTACGATTAGATGCAACGAAAATCACTTTTGCTTTAATTCTTCATCTTCTCTATTTAGTGATGCCTTGGACGGGACAATCTTGCAGCATTGCAAGCATTGGACAATCTTCTGGATGCTAAAAGTTTCAGAAATAGGAAAGCAGAATGTGCAACTAGGGCTTGGATGTATTACTAACCATAAGTTAGATCTGTTCTGTTTTGGGCTTTTTTCTTTGTGGTTGAATTTTCTTTCTGATATTTAACACTGGCTTTGCCAACTTCTGTAGCCTCATCTATTTGTGTTCTTTCCATTTTTGCAACAAGGGAGCAGGATTGTTGTTTTGGAAATGTCAAAATGACAGGGGGAGATTAAGAGACTTTTTGAAAATTTTCATGTCTGCTAAACTCTTATTTTGTCCTATTCAATCTCAAAAGCAGCCTGGGAGCAGCACCTCAAGTTGGTTTCCTCAGCAAAATCCTGTCAAAAGTAATAAAAAACTCAATAGGAGGGTGCTAAATATGTTTGAGAGGATGTGGGGTATGTGATGGGGAATGAGGGAGGGATCTGCCCTCTTACCAAGCTCCAGTGAGGAGAGACAGGACCATACTCAGAAAGGCTTTGCCAGTATTAATTGCAATTTAATGCCTATATTTAAATGCAATGAAGGATGTTCAAAGGAAAGGTTGAAGTTCAGTGATTACTTTAATTGAATTTTTGAGCTACTATTAGATTAAAAAAAAAACCTAAACAATACTAATTTCCTAGAAAGAAACTTGGAAGTAAGTAACTCCAATTTCCTTGGCATTAATTTAATGCTCTGTCCAGCATGAGAAGTCAGAGAGTTTGTCTTCTGAGCCTTGACACTGAATGTTGAAAGGTGAATAATACATTTTGATGAAGAATTACAACTAGTTTAATAACTAATCCAGGAGAGCTCAAAAATCAATTACAGCTCACAGTCGGTTGATCTTCTGACTTAAAGTAATGGTAAATAGTGTTAGAAGTTGTTGATTGAAAGTTGCAATGCTTTATATGCGTGTGATGAGTTTTAGAGTACCTTCTGCACCCTTAGATTCAAAATATCTTCATAGTAAAACTCCTAAAATTCTTCTTATTCTTGTGAAACTATAAATAAGTATGTTTAAACTTTTCCAAAGTAGATACAAACATGAACCTTACTTGTATCTCATTGTGTAACAGCGACCAGGCATTAGGCTGAGATTTCTGCAGAGTTGTGTTTACATCAAATAACAGTCAGGTGAAAGAAAGTTCTATTTTGATGACTGTGTCATAACTTCATTTTGCCATTAAGTGTTGTTTCACAGACTGTCAAACTAGATTAAAGTGCTGGCTTTGTTTTCATGGCTGTAAACTGTGTTTCCAGCCATCTTACAGAAAATCTCAGCTTCTCTGTTGCAACATAACATACTTTGCTCTTATGACCTGCTTTTCTTGCTCTGCCTTACATAGAGTTGTATGGACAGGGAAAAAAAAGCCTGTGGTGCCTAGTTTGGTGAAAGAAAAGGGCAAAAATGAATCTGTTAATTTGGTTTTAAAGGTAAAAACATCCAGCTTCTTATTAAAGTATTCAAGTATTTAGCAGAAATAATTGGCAGAATTTTACAGTTCTCCAATTGACAAAACTTCTAGCAATGTGGATCCATGTGGGACTGAGTGAAGAAATAAAGTTAAATCAGTGAATCCCAGAGCTGGTCAGGCTGGAAGGGCCTCCCTGCTGCAGCAGGGCCATCCCAGAGCACAGGGCATGGCATTGTGTCCAGAGGGCTCTGGAATATCCTTGGTGAGGGAGACTCCACTCCTCTCTGGTCTCTGTTTTTGTGCCTCCTGTGAGGAGAATTGCTGGGCTCAGTCCCTGCCCGTGGCTCTGGTGCCATTGCTGGGCCTGGAGCAGATCCTGGGCCCTGCTCTGTCCCTCCCTGCACCCAGGGACAGCCAGGGACAGCCAGGGACAGCCAGGGACAGCCCTGAGGGCCCTCCCACAGCCCTGCACAGCCCCAGCTCCCTCAGCCCGGCCTGGCACAGAGATGCTCCAGGCCCTGCAGTGTATGTGTGTGTGTCGCTCTCCACTGGGCCGCTCCAAGAGCTCCATGGCCCTCTTGTACTAGGGAGCCCAGAGCTGGACACAGTTAGAAATGATGGACAAATATTAGAGAAATGCAATTGAAAGTATTCTGCAGTAAACAGTAAACTGTGTTAGTGAAGTAAGTGATCCAAATACCTAAATGTTTGTCTTGTTTTCAGCTTGGATGCAGTTGCAGTGCTGGGTAATGTTGATACCAGCCTGATGTTTTAGTTGTTGCTAAGTCGTGCTTACTCTGCATCAAGGACGTGCCATCTTCTCATGATTTCAGAAGAAATTTTTGTCTGTGAGGGTGGGACACTCTGGCACAGGGTTCCCAGAGAAGCTGTGCCTGCCCCATCCCTGAAAGTGTTCCAGACCAGATTGGACGGGGATTGGAGCAACCTGAGATAGCAGAACGTGTCCGTGCCCATGGCAGGGATTAGAATGGGATGAGCTTCAAGGTTTCTTAGGATTCAAGAAGCTGGGAGGGGGCATAGCCAGGATGGCTGACCCAGCTGTTGAAGGAATATCCCGTATCCTGTCATGCTGAGCAATAAAACTCTGGGGGTGTTGCCCAGGGGTGGGTGGGCGCTGCTTCAGGGTCTGCAGCAGGTGGTGAGCATCAGTACTGTGCGCCACTTCCTCTGTATATTCTTTTATCATTATTATCATCATCATAATTTTCCCTTTTTTTTTCAGTCCTCTTGAATTGCCTTCTCTCAACCTGTGAGTTTTGTGTTTTCTCTCTGTTCTCTTCCTCATCTCACCGGAGAAGAGAGGATGATTGGTTGTGTGGTGTTAAACCACAGCAACGTTGAAGAAGCTGTTTTAGGGCTGTGGATTATTGACTTCATCAGACTTATAATTGGGTCCAGAAAGGTAGTATTTGGCACTGTAGAGTTTTTTGAAGATTTTATAAATCTTCAGAAGCAGTGTACCTCATGACGCTGTTTCAGATAATCTACCCTTTCCTTCTTTTTGTAGTTTAGTGGTTTAGTTTTGAAGACTCTCACTTACCTTTGCTACCTCCCAGAGATGTAGAAAGCTTTACAAAAACATCTGGAATTTGTATTTCTCTTGTGCTGTAGAAAAAGATGACAAGAAGATAGAAGTAAATTTAAAAAAACCCTCAATGTGAAAGAAATCCAGTCTATATGTTGACACATTTAGACAAATTTCACTTCATGCCTGTAATGATGCCTGGCAGAACTAGTACTGTTGCAGTCATCTGTGCCTATCCTGTTGACTTAAACAAGAATTTTCATGGAATCATGGAATCGTGGAATGATTTGGGTTGGAAGGGATTTCAAGGCTCATCTCATTCCTACCCCTGCTATGAGTGGGGACACCTTCCACTATCCCAGGCTGCTCCAAGCCCTGTCCAACCTGGCCTTCATCCCTTTTAAACATGAAATTTTCTTCCTCTTATTCTGGTTTTTTTTTTTTTTTCCCTGCGATGTTCTGAAGAAGCAGAATCTGAAATATTCCGTCCACGCTGTATCAGTGTCTATATTTCTATGTTTTCTGTTAAATTCAGATCTGAAAAGAATATAAAGGAAAGCTTCTAAGAGAGCCCAGCATAAGTTACTTTGTTTTGTGTGTTAAGTTAAATATAGTCTTGTAATTTTCAAATATGCATAAATATAAAATCAGATTTAACAAAGTAATATTTCAGATATTGTGAACATACTGCTGCACAGAGCTAGAAAATTCCTGTTCCTCTGTTGTCCCAGGCTCTTTACCTCTTTAGCATTTTAATGTGATGTTTATGATCAGAAATAATATTTTCCTTTAAAATGTTTTTAACTTGAGTGTGTTGGAAGCATCAGCCAATACTTAGCACCTAAAGGAATTAGGTGCCCTTGCAACTGAAAGGAATGTTATGAACCTGTAACATGGGGTTGGCTTTCTGGAGGACTTGCCAACGCACAAGAGAACTTCAGGAGGTTACTTGGGCCACATATTCATGTGCAGATGTCTCTTGGACATCATGACCTTGTTCTCCCTGGTGGAAGATTCAGATTAATCACTGGTGTTTTTGGCCATATCCTTCTTTTCCTAACTATTGAGGAAAGACGTAATGGCAGATGGCAGCCACAGAAGGATGGGGTGGTAGAAAATGAAAACCACTAAGATTTAAAAATGGAAATCTGATGAATTTTAGTTTCTTTAACGTGTGATGATAAATGTACAGTTGTTTCAGGGTTTTTAAAAAGTTTCTTTGCATGTTACCTCTCTGGTTAACCCACTTGAAAAGCTTCATGGTGAACATCATTCATTCTGATAAAAACTGGGGGTGAAAAACATGGTGATAAAGGGTTACTAATGCAACATGAAATTTTTGCTAAGAAGGTTGCAATTATAGTACTTTTTATTATAAGAACTCTCTCAAGCCGCTTAACACTGAGTGGCATTAGTCCCCTTGCCTATGACATGGCAGTAATTGTCCTGCAATTGTCCTAATGAGGGAGCACTGGTTTGTTACATAATCTGACTGTATAATTACATGTGAAGAAGAATACTCATTGGAAGGCTTGAAATCTTGTAGGGCTGAGAGTACTTGAAATTCTTTTAACTGGTTATACTTTAGTATTTTGCATTCAAATGACTTAGAAGATTTTATCATTTACAGCTTGAAGCTTGATGACTAGAAGACCTGAAATTAAGTTTTCTTAATTTTTCTCTTTTCTTTAAGAAGCTGTATTGTATTTAATTTTTTATTTAGGCATTAATTAAAAGAGGAAATAAGGATTTACCTTTTTTTAAGTAAAACTTAATATTTTTAACCTGTATAACTCAAAGCTTTGACCTGTTAAATTTGATTAAATGCTTAGTCTGTAATAAAATTTCAAGATACACTCAAAAAAATGAACTGCTAGGCAGGCATTTGGGGTGAATCTAATACTGTGTGATTGGGAGGGGCTGCTTCTTATTCCCTTGGAATGAGTGTATGAAGAGCCCAGATGTCATAAAACGTAGAGGTTTTATCCTTTCCTCTGACTTTGTACTCCAATAATGCTGAGTCTGCAGCATCTCTGTTTCAGTTCTAGTGCTTTTCTTAGTTTTTTCCTGTGTTGTAATACACTCCCATGAGCAGTGGCAAGGGTATAAGGACTAAAGGATTTGCTGGAGAGGGATGAGGGGAGTCCTTTATTCCTCCTCTGATGCTCCTTCTCCTCTAATCAATATTTGGGCATGTAGCTGGTAATTTTTTTTACCAACACTGCTGTAATTAGGAACAGGAATTTCAAATGCTGTGGTTTAGTATTGGAGTTAATTTTTTTCAGTGCTGTAAGTGTGAAATGACTCTGCATTTGAGTCCCAATCATCAAAGTTTAAGCAATGTGATAATGAGAATTTTTTCAAGCAGCCTCTGGGGACGTTGCATTGTCTTTATACATTATGCAGTTATTACTGGAGCTGTAAATGCACAATGGACAATTGTGTAATCAGAGAATGGTTTGACTGGAAGGACCTTAAAGCTCATCCAGTGCCACCCCTGCCATGGGCAGGGACAGCTCCCACTGTCCCAGGTTTCTCCAAGCCCCATCCAGCCTGGCCTTGGATATTTCCAGGGATCCAGGGGCAGCCACAGCTGCTCTGGGCATCCTGTGCCAGGGCCTGCCCACCCTCACAGAGAAGGATTTCGTTCCAATATCTAATCTAAACCTACACTCTAAAATAGCCTTGTTTATTAAAATATGACCAAACCTGTTATTTGTTGTTGTTTTCTCTGCAGCTGGCCTGTGGACAGTCTTCACGCTGGGTGGGGTGGGCAGCAAAGCATCGGCACAGCTGGAGCAGTGCTCCCCTCTGGCCAGCCAGAGCCTGCTGCTGCTGCTGGTCCTGGCCAACCTGACTGACACTCCAGACACCCCAAACCCCTACAGACAAGCCATCATGTCCTTCAAGAACACACAAGGTTTGTATCTGTTCTTACTTCTGAGCCTGAGCTGATGGAGTGGAGTTTTAAGATGCTGTGATTGCTTGGAGCCTCTCTTTCCAAGATTTGTTGTCCTTCCAGCACACCCATTGAAGAGCAGTAATAACACATTTTTATCAGGGGTTTTGAGGTGGAGTTCCTCAGCTGCTGGGACTTTGTGGTAGGGCAGAAGGAGGATACTTTATTCTTCTGACTTGAGAAATACTAGAAAGCTTCATAGTCCTGGTCCAGTTTACTTCCTGGACTGGAAGTTTTTGAAGATTTCTGCTGACCTTGATGATTCTGTGACTCTATACTTTCATAAAATATACGTAAAACTAACCTGTAAGTAGATTGATTATCCAAGAGTCTGCAGGAGTCCCCTAAAAATTTGTAGCACTTTTTGTACTGGAGTCATGGTCCTTAGAGAGAAGGTAAATAAATAAACTGCTGCCTGGGTTTGCTGACTGTATTCTTTTATTTCAAATGTAAGAAAAAACGTTTGACATAAACACTTCCATGAGTTTTGTATGTATGAGAGGTTTCAGAGTTGTTTTGGTGCTTGTCTGGGTTTTGAGAAGGCAGAATCCAGTGTGTGTGTCAGGTAACTGCAGGTGCCATGTGCCTGACTCACAGAGGGTCTTATTTGAGCATGGGAATGCCCTAACACAGCTTGTGCTATCTAGAGAGCTCAGGACGCAGCTGTGCCTTTCACAGAAGCACAGGATCATTCAGGTTGGAAATGCCCTCCAAGTCCAGCCATTCCCCAGCACTGCCAAGGCCACCACTACCCCTTGTCCCCATGTGCCACATCCACATGGCTTTTAAATCCCTGCGGGCATGGGGACTCCATTTTCCATGCGTACTTTATCCACACTTGAATCTCTGAACCTGAGCCATGTGGTTTTACCTTTCATTGGCTTTGTGCAGGTTGGCACTGTGCACAGGGCTCAGGAGCTGTGTGACAACCTGTGAAGCCACAGTAATATCCTGAGTTATGCACTTTCTTCTGGGGAGTTTTTGTATTCCTTTGTCCATTAAGTTTTAACCAGGTTGAGCTCTAAATTAATTCACCATTACCTATGAAAATTTATTGGGTTGTGAAGGTGGAGGATTGTTCTCATAAGAAGAATTCTGAGTCCTAACATGCTTCTTTGATTTATTGGGTACCATTTACAGGTGGTTGAGATCAAATTGTTGATAAAGTTTTTGTTTTGTTCTGTGTTTAAACTGCAAGCTTTCTTTAATGTTGTATTTTGGTTGACTTTGTTTCATGCCACCAGTAGCCAGTAATGTATTTCAATAAAGTGCGCTATACATACATCATTATAACATTTCAAAATAACTTATTTTGTGTCAAATGTAGCATGAAAAGCTATATTTTCTCTACATGTGTGTGTTGATGGAATGACTTATTGTTTCCCAGAAACTTGTTCCCGCTAGCAATACTCATAATTGAGCTTAAATTTGATTTCTGTGAACATTCTAAGGGGGTTGTAAGAGGAAAGTAATGTGGAAAAAAAGAAGCTGGTTGCAGTAATAATATATACTATAAAAGGAAAATTGGCATTTTTAAAAAAATAACTTCTATAATTTAATTGGGACAAAATTAGAATTCAGGATGGGGGTTTTTTGTTCATGGTCTAGAATAGTTTAATTTTTCTGTTGATCAGCTTACTGTTCTACAGAATAATACAGGATATGCTGGTGTTGCTGGTAAGTTTCTTTTATTCCGTTTAGATTTTTATTTTACTGGACTTTTTAGTATCCTTTAATAAAACTGATAGTGAAATGCTATAAATCCCAGTTGGCACAGCTTAAACATTCACAAAAGTGAAGCTGCAAAGCCAAGGGGAGCTTCTCAGCTAATGACCTGTGGCACCAAGGACTGAATTGTTCTGGTTTTGCTGTCTACATCCATGTTTTTCCTCCTGAAGGGAAATTCCTGCCCAAAGCAGGAAGGTTTTAATCCAGCTGCTCCATAGTCATGGTCAGTAGCTGAGGAAGGCCAGGTTGGAGTCTCTCCAGCGCCCGCGGGTGCGTGGGTTTGGGACGGGCAGGGTTTCCATCGCCGTGGGGCTGCTCCTCTGTGTGGTTCCCAGCTCCTGCAGGCAGGGGTTCTGTTTGCCCCAGGGCCTCCTGCTGCCTCCAGCTCAATGGCTGGAGCTGTCCCCCCTTGCCCTGGCCAAGAGGAGTGATGGCTCCCCAGCGCGCTGTCTGCTGGGCCCCACAAAACCAATGGCAGCCAGGGCTCCTGCAGGGCTCCTGCAGCAATTCCAAGCTCTTTTTCCATCCAAAGTGGGTGGAAATGTTGTTCAAAATACATGACGACTGCCATGCTCTTCTGTGTTGAAAGCTACTTAGCAAACTTCAGTAGGAATATGGTCTTAAAATCATAGAACCACAGTGTGGTTTGAGTTGGAAGGGACCTTCAGGATCACCCAGTTTCAACTCTCTTACCTTGGGCACAGGCACCTTCCACTATCCCAGCTTGCCCCAAGCCCTGTCCAGCCTGGCCTTGGACACTGCCAGGGATCCAGGGACAGCCACAGCTTCTCTGGGAAACCTGTGCCAGGGCCTCATCAGCCTCACAGGGAAGAATTTCTTCCTGATCTCTCATCTAAATGTCTTCTCTTTCAGTTTAAAACCCTTCCCCCTCATCCTATGGCTATTTGCCCATATAAAAATTGTCTCACTCTCCATCTTCTTCAAAAGCCCCCTGTAAGTACTAGCTTTTTCTGTTTCCATGGGGAATTTCTAGACCTTAGGTATCTGTGCAGATGGATGTTTTTGTTGAGGCTGGTAAAGGTTCTGTGAACAGAAATCTGTTTATTTTCACTTCCAGTCCTGGCACAGAATGTATTGTGATTATGAACAAACTGCTGTTACTTTGAGGGATGTCAGACAATGTGATGTGATGTTTCACATCAGTTAACTCACCAAACTCTCCACCACACACCTCTAAAGTCCTGACACCTACCTTTCACTGAGATATCACAGCAATCTTGACCTGTGCACATCCACCCTTTATACCAAAAGAGCGGTGGATGGGAGAGACTCTGCCTTAATGGCAGAGAACTAAACCTGTAAGTTTGATGTGCAGGGTTTGTTAGTTAATCACTGGTATATTGTTTGCAGAGAAGACTTTGTGTCTGCCCCCTTGAAGCAGCTCCTGGGATCACATTCCTTCTTAGCAGTGGAAGTGGTACGGAGGAACAAAATTGTTTCATGAAAAAGGATGAATGTTTTGTGCAGGTACTGGGGGTCTTACTGAAGTTCATATGGGAGGATAACCTCAGCTTTTTGGCACAACTGAAGCTTTATGAGACTCTGTTATGGTTTATGACCATTGGTAATAAGAATCATGGGTGATTTTTGTTTCCTCCTTTCTGTGGTGTATTAAATATTTCCCCCAGAGATTTTGTAAAATTAACAAATAACTGAATGATAAATGTATTTTTTAAAGACTTTATTTTATTTCTTTATTTCAGATAACACTGCTTTTTCGTCATCAAATCCACACGCTTTCCAGATTAACTTTAACAGTTTATACACAGCTTTATGTGATCAGCAGAAATCTGATCAAGCCACTCTTCTCCTGTACATGCTTCTGCATCAGAACAGCAACGTGCGCACCTACGTGTTGGCCCGGACAGACATAGAGAATCTGGTGAGTCTTGCTCTGCCTCCTTTATTCTCCTCACCAGGGATTGTCCCTGTGAACTTGGGTCTCACCAGCTGCCAGGGGCCTCTGTTCTGCAGTGGGAGCAGTAGGTTCTGGATCACTCATTTGCCAGTTCTAGCTCACTTAAGCATTTTTGTTACATCGTCTCAAGAGTGTGCTGCTGAGCGTGTCGCTGCAGTCAAGGGTGGTACTGCTAACGCTGCAAGACCACCTTGGATTCCCCCTTTCTCTGTGCCACTATCATGACTCAGGTCAAACCTGCCCACTTCTGATCATTGTGTAGAGAAACTGGTAGCAGATATCATTCCATTCATTATTTTATTTATCACTTTTGGATATTCAGGCCAAAAAGTTGCACAAGCTGTCTCTGTGCTTTCAGGAGTAATAGCTAACAAAGTGAGCTGTGACTGGACTAACATGCCAAATGTCTTACAGGGTTGACCTAAGACTGAAACTCCTCAAGGAGCAGCTCACAGATTTTATAGAAATACAACTGTAGTGCCTTTTAGCTGCTTAAATAGGATTGTGGTTAATGGCCAATATAACAGACACCTGGTATGGTTTTGTAGGTTATAAATTAGCTTATGGTCCCCACTTTAGTAATGTCACAAACCACTTTAACAAATCTTACTTATTAAAAAGCATTCCTTTAATAAGATAATGGCTGTCTAGGGGATTTGGTAACAGAATAGAGGACCCTTTCCATTTTAATATTTGAAATCTTGCCAGGTAATTAGATCCATTGCCTGTTTGATGGCAGATATGGAGTGAGTTTGGTTTCAGTCCAAGTCCTAGCAGATGTATTGCTAAAATCAGAGTTGATAGACGCCACTGTTGGTAAACTGGGGTGAGATGGTGATGCTGAATTGATTCAAGACTGAACTCCTGTGTCCATGGCAGATTATGTGGGCAAGGGCTGAGTCATTTCACATGAATTCTGTGAACAAATGGCCACGTATAATTTTTGGGGCTGCTAGTGTGTGATTTGACAAGTTAACAGCTGTTAACCATAACAATTTGCTGTATCTTTAGACTCACAGCATATACTAGAACGGTTTGGGTTGGAAGGGACCTGAAGGCCCATCTTATTCCAGGCCCTTGCATGTGCAGGGATGCCTTCCACTGTCCCAGGTTGCTCTAGACAAGTGTGTGCATTGTTTAATAATTATGGTGTCCGATGCACTGTAAAGCTTCCAGAAAAACAGTGTGGTGCATCTGTCAAAATAAATCAAGATGCAGGTACTCAGATACTCTGCAGTGCAGGATATTTTCATAAATTATCACCTAAAGAAAATAGTGAGAAAATCCCAGACATTATCAGCAACTTTAAACACTTGGGAAAAGCTGGAAAAATTCAGAAAAGCATCACTGAAAAGTCAACAGTATGTTTTTGTGAGTATTTTGATTTTTTTTTTCAGTACCAACATTTAAGACTTCTCTTAATTTGCTCTTCATGCCGCTTTTTTGTGATCTCTACTGACAAATAACTGACATCTTTGTTCAATCCTCTTTTTTCTATTGGGCCAGTAGGTAAGGATAAGCAGCAGCCAACTGAGAAGAGCAGTTTTAATTGCTCAGTAAGGCAGGCTGAGCCAGACCAAAAAGAACTGGGAGGGCTGGGAGGACTAGTGGACGAAGAAATTATGACCTCCTAACTACAGTCCTGTGGTGAAAAAGGATAATTCAGTCTTAGACCTGATAATGAGATAAAGGGACTTGAGTACTGGAGCTGGCTTCCCTGTGTGGCAAGAGTGGTGCTGATACACTGTGCACTGTTCTGGTGTTGTACTTCCAGACTGTACTTCCAATAATCTGTAGCTAAAAATTGTTACAGACTGCTGAAAAATGGATCCCTGTTGAGAAACATGGAAGTTTTTTTTTGCTTTAAAGTTAGCAATAACACTGTGAGAGGGCTAGGAGGGTGACTCTAGCTGGTCAGAGAAGAGCTTGGGGAACCTTGGGATCTGTATGTGCCTTCATAAAGGGGAATCCTTCAAAAAACAGGAGTCTCTGCTTATGGAGAGGGATGGCAAGAATTAAAGCCTGGAGGTTTGATTCCCACTATCCAGAGATATGGGAGGAAAAAGTAAGGTCATTAATCCAGAGTCAAAGTGATCTTTGAATGGGGGTGGAGGACTTTTTAGAGGCATGTGGTGTAAATCAGTGGCCTCTTTGTGCAGAGGCAGTTGGATGAATGGGGTGTAAGCTACACAGGTGCTGTGTGGGAGATCACGTCCTCAGGCAGCTCAGAGTTCATCCTAAACTTTAGGGGGTTTTGCAGGTTCTTCCTGTTTCACTGCACTCAGTGCATCCCGTGTGTTGTGTTTTCCCCTGTTTTAATTTGTCTCCCTTTCTGTGCCCAGGAAGCATCACCAGAAGGTGCTCTGTAACATTTCATAAGGATTTTTTGAAATGTGTCTCTGCTCTTTTTCAACTTTAGTGTAACTTGTAAATTAAAGTTTGTTTTTCTTAGCTGGTATAACAGATAACTGTCTCAACTCACTTCCTCATTTGTATGATTCTGCCTCTGCCAGTTGCAGCTAAATACATTCACCCTCTGTTGGACTTTGTGTTTTATTGTTAATAAAGAACCTTTTTTTGCTTTTAATATAATTCTGCTTGGCAAAATGATTAGGATCTTTATGTGTCCTTCTTTACTTCATTTTTTAAAATAACTGATTAAATGTCTGATGTTAGAGAAGCTTACATGTAGTATTGGGCATTCCTTTTCAAAGTGCTTGCAGGGATCCTCCAGAAAGTGGCGGGACAGGTGAAATAGAGGGCAGCTAGCACATTTTTTGATAAGCATAGTGTTCTGGTCTGTGGATGGGAGTCTGTCAAGCCTTCTTCTGTTTGAAAGAGCAACAAGCACCAGTATTGCAAGTAAATACACCAGTTAGATTTCTGCGTGTAAGAAATGAGCTATTCGATGTGTTTTCTTTGGCTGCTGAATGGAGATTTTGTTGCTGTTCAACATCATTGGAATGAAATAACATACATGGTGATGTATTTATATCAGCTGATACTACAGCAATATTTTTTCCTGTAGTATAAATTTGTCTTCAGCAGGTTGCTGCTTGTATTTTGTTGAGTACTAAAGACAATCTATTTTTAGACTTTACTGGGGAAACCAACCTTGGACTGGATATAGCACCTGCAATTTTCAGTCTCTGTTTTTACCTGCCACTTGTTTTGGGGGTTAAAAGTAACTTTTTAACGGTGGCTGTTTCTTGCCAGTTAAAAGCTGCTCCTGAGGGAGGAGAGTTAGTAGTGATGCAGTAGAGGTGCTGTGATGGCTGTGAGAAAAGGGTCAGCAATGCAAAAGAAGTTGTGGCTCTCTGCTCAATATAAGGTTGGATGAAACCATTACATAAGAAGGTAGGTATAAAAGTTTTAATGTGTGCATGCAGCACACAAGTATAAAAATGTTTTTTTGGTTGAAAGTCTAGATAAATTTTAATATAATTAAAATATTAACTGAGAGGATTCGTCTCTTTTGGAGGAATTTGTCTCTTCCAGAATCCTGCTGGACTCCTTCCAGGCATCTCTCAGGTTCTTTGAATTCTTTTAGAGACCTGAGACCCAGGTTTCAGACCCAGACTTCTTCAAGGAAACTACCTAAAAGTCTTCCTCTTTCGAAGAAAACTGTCTCATCCAGGTTCCACCCAAGACTCCTCTTCCCCAGAGTATTTAAAATTTTTAATTTTCATATGATTAGAATTTAAATTGAATCTTTATTGTAACTTTTTAATAGAAGTGGTTGCTTGTTAACTAGTTTTTGTTTTGAGACAGTAATACTTGTCCAAAAGAACTAGTTTTTGTTTTGAGAACAGTAATACTTGTCCTAAAGAACTAGTTTTTGTTTTGAGAACAGTAATACTTGTCCTAAAGATGTGTGTGCACCTCAGCAATCAGTATACAAAGGAAGAAGTGTTGTAAGGAGGAAGGATTATGAAAAGTGTACAAATTGATTCTGGATCCATCCAGAAATGGCACATGGGAGAGAATTAAGTTACCATATGCCTCCCTGAGTTTTGTCCAGTGTGTAGATGGCACAGAGCCTGAAAGAGGGGTGGAAAGGGAAATGTGGCCAAAGGAGTGGAGGTTTTGGAAGCAGCAGAGGTTTTTTTGGGGCAGGAGGACTGATTGCCATGGTCTGGAGTGCCAGACTACTCTTCAGTAGCAAGTGTGGAGCTTTAGTCACAGCACTTTGACGTATTGGCTTGTAGGGCAATGACTGCAATGTCTCAGTATCATGTAATTTTAAATGTAGTTTGTAGCCACACACTTGTAGGACTTGGAGCACTTGAGAACATGAATGGACTTTTTCAGTTACAATTAGTATTAATATGTGTAGACAGAGGGGATATTTTGAGCTATTCTGAAGGAGTATGTTTTGCCAGAGTGGTTTGTATGGTTTGACACAACCAGACTGAGTCACAATTATCTTTAAAGGTCCCTTCCAACTCAAACCATCCTGTGCTTCCATCTGGGATCTGTCTGGAAAACTAAGTTTTTCCAATGGTTACCTTCAGCAAGGCTTTTGTTGTTCTCACTGCAAAGTTGTAAATGCAATTCTTCATTAGTTTTATGTTGCTTCCAGCTCTATCCAGCTTATTTTAATAACTCTTGGACCTGGAAATGACAGAGCTTTTACAGTGCAAAGCTACATGCAAGTGTTGGAGATGGAAGCAATTTGAATGGTGGACCAACACACGATGTTTGTCTCTCTCTCTCCCCTTCCAACAAAAAGGGCAATTTTTTTTGTCTATGTGCTAATTAGAAGTTCTAGGAAAACCTTGTCTTTACTCAAGACTGATATTCAGAAAACACAAAGATGGTACTCTGGTTTCCAGTGGGGAGAGAGGTTTCTGAAGGATCCTTTGAAACAGCAAGGTTAGGATGTTTGCAACATGTAATTTTAAAAAAATATTTTATTTTAATATTGATTTAATATTAATAAAGATGTTACTGTGAGCATATTCTCCTTCAGCTTCTGTTGTCATCTTCTCTTGACCCTGACCAAAGCATGTGTCAAAAGGTTTTGTGGCCTGCAGTATTCAGAGCAATCTCATTTCATTCTAATAAAAACTGGTTTAGTATGTCCCGACTGCTTCGAGGATGGTTGACTGTAAGAGAACATTTTGGTAACTTCAGAGCCTTGTGAAGCACTTGGTGTCCTGGCTGCTCACCAGAATAGGTTTCACATGATTCATCCAGCTGCCTTTGGCCTGTTTTGAAAAACAGCAAATTTTTAGGTGTCTAGAAGCTTCTTGGAACTGAGGGCTTTCTCCAGTTCCTTTTTCCAGGGCTTTTTTGTGATTTCGGCCTATTTCTGCAGCCCAGGGAAGCCACGTTGTACTGAGCCAGTAGAAAGCTAATTTTCATTTGGTAGAGAGACAATGTTTGCATCTGGATTAACTTTAGACTAGCATTCAGGTATGCTTGCTGTTGCAATGAAATCTCATTTTCATTATTATTGCAAGGCTTTGGCTTAAGCTGTTCATCCTGGTGGAAATGTTGCAAGACCTTGGGCTGAACTCTAATCATAATGATCAGTCAGTTCTCTTTGGCTGCATATTATCTAAAATTGGAAAAACAGGCCTCTTCTAGTCTTAACCAAACCCAAACTGGGGTTTTTTTTCCTGGTATTGTCTTTACACACCAAAATGGAGTTTACTTTCATGTCTCAAAATGCCTCTGTTCACCTCAGCTTTGGTGTGCTTGGCTAGGTTTGATGAGGAAAGGCTTTTCAGAAGAGGCTTGTGGTAGCACAGATGGGTAAACACAACTGTTTTCCTGCTTGGACCAGTGAAAATCTTGTTTAACAATTCTCTTCTCCCTGTAGTGTAGAGAGGAGGACTGAAGCATTTGGAGGTTATGGTAACTGCTATGGCTGGGAATCTCATTTACTGGGGATTGAAATTCCATTTCTGACCACAAGGAAACACTTGTTTAGGCTCTCTTGTGAGACAGAAGGAAGCAGATGGAAGGTGTTTGGACACTGAATGTCGCTGCTCAGGGGCAGTTGTTTCCAGAGGGAGGAGCTGGTGAGAATTGTCAAGGGCAGGGCAATACATGGGACCTTTAGAGCCTCCTGTGTTTAGTGTCTGAGGTATTTGAAGACTAAACTGATACACCCCTTTTTCCTTCCCTAAAGGTTCTGCCAATTCTTGAAATCCTGTATCACGTGGAAGAAAGGAATTCACACCATGTTTACATGGCCCTTATCATTTTGCTGATCCTCACTGAGGATGATGGCTTCAACCGATCCATTCATGAAGTGGTGAGTTGCTGTTTTGGTAAATAATCCTTCGGCTCTAAAAATAATCTAAATATTTACTTCTAAGAAGATACATGGGCAAATCTGTTCCCTCAGCAGAGGCTGTATGAGTTCATCCAAATTTGATGGCATACGCATCTTTCTTTTGTAAGAAGAAGGAACCTGAAGACTGCTTTCAAAACTTTTCCCAAGTGAAATGAACAAACACACTCCCTCCTGTAGAGAAACTGCTGCAAATATCTCTTTCTCTGTCTTTTTTGGTGTTCCCTGTTACAAATTAGCCTAGTAATAGCTGGGCAGGCTGCCTCAAAGGTGCTGAATGTTTGCCATGGAAGTGGAGGGCCTAGAAGAGGAAAAAAAACAGGAAACCTTTTTTATTTTTTATTTCTCTTGAAAAACTTTGCTTAACTAGTGTGATGCAGCCTTTAGCCGGAGTTGTATTTTCCGTACTAAATGTTACTTCCTTACTTGGCACTTCTTTTTCTGTCTCTCTGTTAGATTAATTTCTATTTTATGTTGTCAGTATAGCAGGAGCCAAATTTTTACTAGCTTTGATGGACTTTGACCATCTGTGCAGGAGAATACCTTGGACAATTATGTCCTAGTTTCCCAGCTTCTAAAGCTATGATACTACGTGAGATATTTGCACTGATTTAATTTATTTTTTTGACTGAGACACAGAAATTCTCTTTTGGGGAAATTATTATCTTTGTGAATTATTATCTTTGTGAAATTGTTGAAATGCAAAGTACTGAAAGCAAGTTTCAAGGTTCCTAAACAGAACACTCTCCCAGTTGAATTTCCAGACTTACAGTATTTTTTCTCTGAAATTCCATATTGTTTAGTATAGCTTGTGTGTAGAAAGCAGGAAGAGATGATTTTAATGCAGTTTCCTGGGAATGCTTTTTTGGAAGCAGCTTTTAGGAGCACCTATAGTAACCATACAGATGACTGAAATATTTTCTTGAAACTTTTTCCTGCCTTCAACTTTGTGTGCCTTGAACCTGTACATGTATGTGTGATGTGTATTTTTAGGCTCTGTGTCACACAGACATTTATCCTCTCTCATAAACTGGGCTTGTGTAGAGTTGGAATTCAGCAGGCAAGGTGTTATTCCTGCCTCAGTCTCTTCCCCTGTCACTCTTTGTTCATTTTAGAGGCTTTACACAATGCTCAAATTCAATAAGTCGTTCAATAAATTCCTTACTGGATGAGTAAAAGTGGAAGTTTTCCCTAAAATTCCTTAATGAGAATCCAGCTGTGGAATGAAAACATAAATCAAGTTTTCTTGTCTGGTTTATCCTGCCTCTCAGCTCACCCTGCCAACAGAGTTGTAGTGTTCGCCTGCAATGTGGATATTGGTTTACTACTTGTATCTTAATAAAAACACAAACCCCACCTTGTTCCTTTAACCCTGCACTGATCTTTTTTTCAGTTGTGACTTTGCTTCTGCCATTTTCTTCACAGTTATTTTGATTTTACTTCAGATGTTCAATAACTGCTTCTTTCCTCTGTGGTTGTGTTTTCCTGCCCCGTAGTGCCTGGTTCCATTTGTTAATAGTGCTGTGAGTCCAGAGTTTTGCTGGATTTGGTTCTTGGGTGGATAATGAGAGGTGGCTGTGAGGTGCTGCAGGCCTGTCTGTGTGAGCTTCTCCTACACATTCCTACAAAGATCCAAAGGAGGGAGATAAGTGTAAGGGAAAAAAAGGTTTCAAAGTCATACTTACAAATGCGTTCCCCTCACCCATGTGTTTGAATTAATTAAATTGATGTTTTCAGGTATGAATGAGCAAGTTGCTGTTCAAAAACTCTAGTATTAAGTATGAAATTAGTCTCATACTTGCTTAGCTATTGACTCCACATCTCCTAAAGCCTAAGAGGGTATTATAGGTCTGCAAAATGGCAGGAGTCAGAAAATCTGTGTAGGCTTTTCTGTAAAATGTAAGCATCTAGCCTCAGTTTGATAAACCTCATTCATGCAAGTACATACCAGATTTTAGCAGTTACAGCAGAACTTTTTTATTCCCTCCATCACCTGGTAGAAGATGAAGAAAAAAGAATGTGCTGTATTTTAGATCAACCTGTTTTTCTCTCTGCTGTGTATGCTGTGTGCTGTTCTTATAAGAGCCATGACTGTGCAGTTCATTTATAGGCTATTTTCCTTTGTGGCATTCAACCCACATTTATTTATTGATTTTTAGGATTAATTTTAGTGAGCAAAGTTTTATAAATCTGGTGATTATACCAACTGGTAAGGAGCTCAGGAAACCACAGAAACTCTTTTTGACTGCTGTAGGATGCTGAAGCATTTTTTTATTTAAAATGAATGTGGTCTTAACTGCCTGGAAAATATGATCCAAATCATAGGTCCTGTCCCTGCAATTGGTTTAATGCAGTGGGGTCACTGTAACCACACAGAACTCAATTTCTTTCACTAATAATAACAATAATTATAATAGCAGAGTAAACAAGTAAATGTAAGAATTCTCCAGAGGGACAAGTATTGGTGATCTTTTGTCTCTGATTTATGAAATTCTAAATAAAATTACATCATACATCAAAATAACATCATAAGGTATTTTAATAACATCATAAGGTATTTTATGTAGCAGTAACCTTATTGTGCTACTGTAGCACTTTATGCCGTAGTAAATGGTGATACACTGTAAATCACGATTTAACTGTGTTTATTTTTAGTGTATCCGAAAATATCTCATGAGTAAATTTTTGGGAAACTGAGAATCTCACTGCTTGGTGTACGTAAAACTGAGCTCCTGCTCTTTGCATCTTTGCAGTTTGTGCTCCCTAAATCGGAACTATCCAAGAGCCTGGTATTCAAAAGAATAATCAATCATCAAAACATTTTAATTTATTTTAAAATTATTCTTGCAAGACCACCTCAGGGAGTAAGCCTTTTCTTTCTTTACCTTTTTAAGTGTTAACTTTCAAACCAATGAGATTGGTCAGTGGGGGCACTGGTTCCAGGTAAAGGATTTTGAAATTTAAGGTATTTTCATGCTTCATGCCTCTAAAACCCAGAATGGATGGTGGTGGTTGCTGCTGTTGTTTTTGAAATCGCCATTTCAGCTCAGGTTGCTTTCCCCAGTGTGGAGGAGAGCTAACAGGTTCTGGTATGTAACTTTATAACTGTGGATTAATATATATATTTTTAAGAGTATATTTCAAGGACTAGTTATCTCAGTAACTACCTTTTTTTCCCTAGTCTGATATTTTCAGAGTTTCAAGGAAGGTTTCACTGAAGGTTCTGGGGTGAAACTGGAGCATTAACATGTCTTTGTCCATGCTTTCAGCTGACAACGTGTTACTTAATGAACCCTGGTAACTTCATGTGTTGCATTAGGAATCTGAAATTTGGCAGGTGGCCTTTGTGCCAGGGCTCTGCTGCTGATAATATGACTAAATGTGACCAAATTATCAGTGTCTGGGCACAGGGAGCAGTCTGTTTCCATCTGCGCAGCAGGGACGCAGCCGGAGGTGGCCTGACGTCTGTGGAAACTGAATATTCTCATTTTGCTGCTCCCAGACCCATCTGAGCTGTGTGCATCCTTCCCGTGCCCAGGGATCATGTTATCAGCTGAGATAGGCAGCGACGAGCTGCAGCTCCCAGCTCCCATGGGACAGGACTGTGCTCACAGGGGCGTTTCTGCTGCTGCTGGGCAGGGGTTGAAACCACACAGAGCCCTTTGGCTTGGAAAAGCCCTGCAAGGCCATCGAGTCCAGGCATTCCCCCAGCACTGCCAAGGCCACCAATGACTCAAGTCTCCAAATGCCACCTCCATGTCTTGAGGAAAATGTGTGAGAATGGGAGAGCCCTGATGTGACAGCAGTTGGGAGAAATTTGAAACAGGCTGGGACTGGCTGTGCATGGAACATGGGATGAGTGCAGTAGAGGAGAGGGACAAGAGTTAAACAAGAAGTAGGTAAGATTTTGGGATGCTGAGAAGAGAGGTGAATAAAGACGGAGGATAGGAGCAGTGACAAAAAGCTGAGGAAGGTGAAGTTAGGCTGGGATGGGCAGGGTAGGACAAAGGAGAGTAGCTTCACCCTGACAGAAGACAGGATTAGATGGGATATTGGGAATGAGGAATTGCTGGCTGGGAGGGTGGGCAGGCCCTGGCCCAGGGTGCCCAGAGCAGCTGTGGCTGCCCCTGGATCCCTGGCAGTGTCCCAGGCCAGGCTGGATGGGGCTGGGAGCAGCCTGGGACAGTGGAAGGTGGGTTGAGCTGTAAAGTCCTTTCTAACACAAACCATTCCGTGGTTCTGTGATGATAAGGTGTGGGTAGGGGGAGTGGAAGCAGGTGAAAGAAAGAGCTGAGAAGGAATGGGGTCTGGGAGGGCGAGGAGGCAGGAATAAGCTACAGGGAGGGACAACAGAAAGGGTGATGGCTTCTATATACAACAGAGATCCATGGTGGATGAGAAAGATGTGTCTGGAGATCTTTGAGGGCCCAAGGTACTACTTGAGACTACTTAAGTTGTCCCAATCCCATTCCTCTTATCCCACTGGGACACTGTGTGGGAGAGAGCACAGATGGAATCTGCTCTCAGTTCCAGCATAGAGTGAATCATGAGCTTCCACTTTGGTTGGTGAAGTGCAGGGATGTGCCCCACAAAACAGCAACAAAGAGGGTGGGAGGAAGCATAAGGATTATTTATTTGTGGGAGGAGGTTGCTTTGCTATTTCACTCATAAATCAGAGACTAGAAAAATTAACTTATTAGAAATTTAATAAGTTAAGTTGATGGTTTTTTGGCCAGAATAAGTGTATTTTGTCTAAGAGGGGAAAAAACCCCAAACCTAAACTCTTGGGTATCATTTCAGAGCAGATTGAGTGAAATTAGTTATTCAATAATCATCAGGAAATACATTCCTTTATGTACTATTGGTTTCAATTTACATTGTGTGTCATGTCAAAACAAATAGTACTTTATACTACCCATTTTCATTGCTGTATTTTTTAAAAGGTCTGTTACATTTTCAATAAGCATTTAAAAGTCAGGAAATTAAATGTGCAACCACAACTTATCCCTGCTATATTTATGTATTACTGAGAGTAACCATTATTTAATGATCATATACTGTATTCTTCATATAACAATATGTTTTTCGTTTGGAAGGTTTCAATGCTGAGCTTCAGATATTTGAGCTTGAAATATTTGCTTGAGATACTTGTCAAAGTGGTTAATTTATTTCTTTATATAAAATCTTCTCTTGAGAACAGGTATATTCACATAGTCATAAATAAGCTGTTATTAAGAAATTATAATTAAGGCAACCAGGATGGATGTCTACACTTACGTTAGCGTTTTGCATTTGTGAGGTAACCCATGAACTTGCTGTATCTTGCCATATGTTTATTCTTAGCAGCCTTGGGATGATCAAGTTCTCCACTAGCAGAGTATCTTCTTGCAGTTCATACGTGCAATTCATTAATTACTTATACTAACAGCTTTTAGAATTTTCAGCTGCCTTTTTTTTGTGGAAATATTTTGCTTTGTCTTTCAGGCATTTCCTGTTAATCATCAATGTTGTTCATCCCAACTAGTTGTCCTTGTTTACTGAAACTCCTTGGGTGACTTGTTTTCATTTATACCATCATCACTTTGTTTTAAAATAGTATTAGTAACTTGCTATAAACCAGAAATTATATTGGTTTCCGCATCCACTCATCACCTGCTATTTGTGGAAACCTTTCTTGTAGTGATTTCATGTTTCCTATTTGTTCCTCAGCCTTGACCATTCTCCCCTTAAATACCTCTCAAGTCTTTCCATCTTCCCCTTATTCTGATTTTTTGATCCTTTTAGCAAAAGGTGTTTGCTACACCTCAGCCTGTACCTGAGGATGTTTTGTCACCCTTGCCATAAAATAGTGTAACCCATCTGTAGGTTACAGTCACTGGCTTCATTTTAGCTTCCTTGTGGGAAATAGAAAGGTGCTGACAAAGATCCAGGTACTGGGCAGCATGTGAAAATGGAGATGCTTTTAAAAAAATATTTTTAAATTTATTTCAAAGATCTGAATTTTTATTTTGTCTCATCATATAAAATAAAAAGATATTTTTATATCTCAAACTTTAGGCTTACTAATAAACATGTATCATAGTAAGAATGCTGTTTCAAATGTCTCTTGTACTGTGAAAGAGCTTCCAGAGGTACAGACTCACAGAATGGTTTGGGTTGGAAGGGACTTTAAAGTTCATCTCGGGGTTCCACCCCTGCCATGTGCAGGGACAGCTCCCACCATCCCAGGCTGCTCCCAGCCCCATCCAGCCTGGCCTGGGACACTGCCAGGGATCCAGGGGCAGCCACAGCTGCTCTGGGCACCCTGGGCCAGGGCCTGCCCACCCTCCCAGCCAGCAATTCCTCATTCCCAATGGGCCAAAATCTGTCCCTGCCCTCTGGCCCTGGGAGCCATTGCCTGGGTGCTGTCTCTCCAGTCCCTCTGCAGCTCTCCTGCAGTCTCTCTTCTCTCTCTGAAGTTACACAGGGCAATAGCTTTGTGTGCAATAGTCCTTGTTAAACATATTTATGTTTTGACCGGGAATAACCCTGAATTTATAGAGGATCTTTTCCATGTTTTTAGGACAGTTCCTGTTGAGTCATTTTTACCAGTCCTTCAAGGCAGGGTGTTGGGTACATGTGTTTCCTCCATGTAGGTTGGCTGGCTACAAGGAAAGAGTGGATTGATTCTCCTTCTGCAGTAAACTTGGAAATGGTGATTAACTTCATCCACCCTGATAGTGGAGGGCAGTGAAAAACACGAAGCTCTTAATCTAGCTGATGACTTTCTCATAGTCTTAGGGGAAGAGACTTCATGCTTTTCAAGGGAAATGCTTCAGTGTGAAGCCAACACACTGCTGATCTGCCCCCGACATTCAGTGTGTGTGCTCCTGCCCATCAGTCAGAGCTCCTGTGTGTTGCCTCTTACCCAGCCAGTGATGAGGGAAAATGGCAAGGCTTTGGCAGAATTACTCAAGTGTCTTGGGTGTAAATGGAGATTTCATAAAGTGTCAAGGGTAAAGATGAGTATGTAAGTGTGGTGGCACAGGGCATAGAAATTAGCAAATGCCAAATGTAATCATCTTTCTACACTTGCTATATTTCCATGTGACTTAAAGTTGATGAGATCTACTAGGTAGTAGTAGATAATGCTGCAGAGGTCTGACTTTTTTTTGTTATTGTTGTTAATTTTGTTCTAATTATGCTTTGGAGTACAAAAATTAAGTAACATTTGAGACTGGAAACAAATTTTCGTGTCTTAAGGAATTTGAGACTCCAGACAGTTTCCTATGCTCTTATTCAGACCTGGGTGCTGAAGAGACTTTTTCTTTTAATTTTTTCTTTTTGCAGATACTGAAAAACATTACTTGGTATGCTGAGCGTGTCCTAACAGAGATCTCACTTGGGAGTCTTCTGATACTGGTTGTGATAAGAACCATCCAGTACAACATGACACGGACAAGGGTAAGAGTTGTGTTGAGCACTTGTGAATTCCTAACCTCAGCAGCTTGAATTCAATTTCAAACAGGGGGTGGGATTTTGTTAATTCTATTGCATCCAGTTGTCATCTGGTTTTGCAGAAAGGAAGAAAATAGATCAGCTGTGTTAACTAAGTGTTTGTGAACTTGAAACAATTTCTGTGTTGTCTTCCAGTTCATTGAGAATGGTTCTCTAAAGACCTTCATTCAGGCATAAAGCCCATCTTCAGTTGAGAAGAAAGAGTTCTTTAGTTTCATGAGAAGAAGTGATTCCTTATAGGCTATTTACCTCTCTGAATGACTTAAAAGTAGGAATTTCAGGTCTATTTATTGTTAGTTTTTTAGGAAGTGTGTCAGGGACTAGGCCTGAGGACCTCTTTGAGCTCTGGCAAATCAAAACTGCTTTGATTTCAGAGCCTTATAGCCTGGATTGATTTTGTGCATTTTTCAATGCACAGTAGGTTTTTTATCTTTTTTGCAAACGCAAACATAGTATCATGCATTTCTGAATATTTTCAACAATTCAAAGCACAGAATTTATTACAAAAAACCTTTTATACATTTTAAACTGCAGAAATTAAGGATGTTACTTAAATGATAAAAAGAATTGGAAGGAGTAATAACAAATTTGGCATATATTTGGAATATTTAGAATCTGTTATGTTATGTAAATGAATATTTTAGACTTGAATAGAGAAATAAATCCCCTTTGTATTGGCTAAGCAGACAAGTTTCATTCTGCGAGAACCCTTGACTTGGAAAGGGCATCAGATAAATGATTATCTGGTCAAATGGTTTCAGGGATGCTGAAATGGGGACCAGTGCTCTGAAGTAAGGTATGATTGTCCCTTACTTCAGAGCTGTGAAGTAGGAAGTTTTAGGATAAGACTACAAAAGGGAGAGAGAGAAAGGTAGAGAGGAAGAAAATGTCTTTGTGTATATGTTGCAGCTGAATTGCAACTGTAAATGAACACTGAAAGACAAATACAAACATACTTGTACATATATGTATGTATACGCTCTGAAATTTGTATGGAATCACTCTTTTATAAGCCATATGTTTTAAGAAAACGTGTTCAAACCTCACTGAGTATATACGTTTTACATTTCTTCCTGTGCTTTAAAAACAACATACATTACTCAGTCTTTTGAATTACTCCTGCCAGAGGTGTCAGTGCGTATTTGATGTGTTGGTTTTTTTATCTTTCCTCTTCTTTCTGACAGGACAAATACCTTCACACAAATTGTCTGGCAGCCTTAGCAAATATGTCGGCACAGTTCCGCTCGCTTCATCAGTATGCTGCTCAGAGGATCATCAGGTAAATATAAAAACCCTGCTGGAAAAATCATCTCTGCTGAAACTCTGGAGTAGAGAAGCTTGAATTTTGTATGCCTTAGTAGTACAGAAACATTAATTTTATATGCCTTTGTAGATACCAATGAGCTAAACAGCAGAAATGATAACTGAGTAACTAAATAATCCCAGAATAAGTCTTAATAGCTCTATATTTGAACCTGCTCTGAATGGACAGTAAAAATACTAGTTTCTCTGTCTGAGAAACTTCTGCCTTTTGATCCTCTTAACAGAACAGCTCAATATCTGCCATCAAAACAGAAGGTTTTCAGGGGTTTCTTTTAATTGCAAATTCAGTCATGTATTCAGTTATTATAAAAATTCACTGAGTGGTGGTTCTCAAGTGCTACACAACATGGATTCTCTATTTTTTCCTGCATATTTGGCAAAAGGTCTGTTTTTAAAATCAGACATAATTAAATGATCGTTTTGTGACAATACCCTGCAAATATGGGTAATAAAGCCTAAATCTATGTTTTCCAAATGATTAAGTGTATTATCCTGTATAGTAGTCAATAGTCAGTGTCTGCTCTGGTTGTAAAACAAGGCCAGAACTTTGAAGAAGCAGAGATTGAAGTTGGTCCTTCCTATTGTGTTTCTGTGCTGCAGAGCACATTGTAAAGGCAGGTAACTCTGCGCCAGGCATCCCTCTCATCTTGGCAGCCAGCCCTGCTCCACGCTCCAAGGGAAACTAGGAAGGTCCTTTTTAATGTGATCTGGAATAAATTGTTACAGGGCTTGTCAGGTACAGAGTGCGTGCCAAAAATAATAATTGTGTACCTGTACACTTTGTCAAGGACTGGGTTAACATGACATACAGCTTGTTCTTAAGGATGTAATTCTCTCCAAGACACTTCTCCTTTGAAAATGGTTGGTGGTATAAGTAGGACAGGTTACCAATGAATGCATTGTGTTGGTGCCTTTCACCTGCCTTACACTTGCCCTCTTTTCATACCCTTGGCAGAAGTAAAGAGGGTTCAGAGTTTGAAATGGAGCTATTTTCCCCTTACTTGCCACAGACATTGTCTTAAATATTTGCTGTGCTCATTTCTCAAATCATAGACTTGAAGTCTGAGTTTTCCAAGCCTTTGAAATGTTCTGAAATCAGAGATCCAGGTGTGGTGTGAGATACAATTCTCTGGCTCTCAAAAACTTGGTCTGGTTCTTACTGTGATACTTCATTTGCCACTTCAGAGCTTGGTCCTAGAATCCTGGGTTCTGATTTTGTTCTGTTTTATTCTATGGCTGTTTCTGCAGCCCAAAGTGAGATGTGTCTTTCTGAGTATATTAGGGGCAGGAAGCAGTTACTTGCTAGTCTGAAGACCCAAGAATTTCACTTTCACTCATTTGATGCAGCTTTTTATTAGGATTCTCTAATGTTTGAGGGCCTTATTCCTAATGTCTCTCAACCTGAATAGTTACAACATAACTTTAACAATGCTGCTTGATTTTTAGCCGTGATATTCTTATTGGAAGCAGACAAGACTTGTTCTGCTGCTTGACGCTGATGAATGCAGAAAGAAGGCAAGGGGGTGAATGGCAGAAAACAGGGAAAGGAGATTCTGTCAGAGTGGAAGATCATTGAGTCCAGCTGTTGTAGTCCTCATCCTTGGAGGTGTTGAGAAGCCATGAGGCACTTGGGGACATGGGTCAGTGGTGGCCATGGGCTGTGCTGGGGGAATGGTTGGACTCAATGGTCATCAAGAGGTTTTCCAACCTATAGTTCTATTCTATGATTCTGTAAATTAGTCTGAGATCTCAGTGCATTTGGAGAATTGTAGACATGTTAGTCTGGTAGGACAGCAGAGAGAAGGATGCTGGCTATCCCAGCCATTGGGTGCTGGCAGAGTTGGAGCTGTGTTGTTCTGCCTGGAAGTAATGTAAGGGTTGGTAGAGAAAATGGTCATGCTCATCAGCTGAAGAAGCAAACCAAAGGCAACAAGATCTCTATTATGTATGCTCTGACATTCTTAAATAGTCCAAAGGCATTCCATGCTGTTGGTTTTAAGCTTCTGTCTTATTGAAGCCAGGCACTCATATTATTATAAGTGGAAATTGTAATGAAGGAGGTGACTTTAGATTTGAAACAGAACCAGCAAAAACAAGAGGAGTATTAGGGAAAGAGGATCTTATTCTGGAATTAGAAAACTGTACATCTGGACAGTAGGGAAAAATGACCACCAAGGCTGGAATTTAATTTGTCGCTGTGATCATGATTGCTTGTAAATCAAAAGACACGACTTTAAAAATGTATTAAAATCTGTTGTAAAGTGTCCTGTGGGAGTAGGACATGAGCAGGCTGGAAGGAAGAGCCAGTTCCAGGAGCAGCCTGTCTCCTGTTAGACTTTACTGCATTTTCTTCTCAGAAACTTTACAGCCTTGGGCTCCTTGGCAGGTTTAATCACAATGGAGGGAGTATTTTGAGCTGATTTCCTCTCAAAATATACTAGATTTGCTATGAAGTTTCAGTTACCAAGAAAAGCAGTACAAATACATGTACTTCTTAAGGGGCTGGTATTTAAATCATATATGGTTCTTCCTTTTTCTGCCTTAAGTGTGTTATCCACAATTACTAAATTTTGGCAGCAGTGATGGACCCAGCTTTGTTTCATGATGACAAAGCAAAATATATATATGTTTATGCTCCTATTCTGCTTCACCGTCAGAGTACAAGCATCTTAATCAGAAAGCGTTTTCTGTGAAGGAAAAACAAAATAGTATTTATATTACATGAAGTATTTCAGGGTATAGGTTTCTAAATTAAGTAGCTCTGAAACACTTAAAATCTGCTTAGCAATACAACTGAATAGACAGTAATAATTTAAACCTCACCAGATGCTCTAATGACTCCTTCCTTAATGTGAGAATTAATTCCATTTCCACACAGACTTTTTCCTAATCCTATTCTGAGCAGAGACAGCCAGTTGTTTTAAATTCTGAAGACTATTTTCTGTGAAAGAATGAGCTGGGAATATTCATGTTGTGCACTTAAGAGCTCAGTAAAATACAACTTCACAATGTTGGGTAATTTGTATCACGTTTCAGCAAAGCATGAAAATTGTCTGATTTGTATAAATCTATCACAAGCAGCTGCTGGAAGTTAAAAATGGAAGTAATAGATGTTTCCTAGTAAGATCCAGGGTTCTCTTAGTGTTGGATGTCCTCTGTTGTAGATTGCCCTGACTTTGAAATCCTTGCCTTCTCTGATCCCTGTGTGGGCCATTCACTGAGGAGTTGGACTCTTAAGATCCTTGTGGGTCCCTTCTAGCTCCAAATATTCTGAGATTCTCTATGCACTGCTACCATGGGTTTGTATTTAATTACTCAGAGCTTTGTTATCAGCAGATTGCTGAGGGTGGTACTGCACTGCACTGAGGAGTGCTGCTGTTTGTAGTATCTTAAAGTTGTATTTAAATGTACCTGCACAGTAGAGCAAGTATTCAGTTTGTCACTCAGCACTGCAAGTCAGTTTGCATTGATTCCTTTAACCTATTTGGCAACAGCTTTCGTTCGTGATATCTGGCTTTTCTGCAGCTTGCCTGACTGCTGTAGTTTATGTAACACTTGGAGGGTCTTCTGCAGATCACCTGTGTTCTGGCATCTCCTCTCCATGTCATTCTAATAAAATTAGTGACAAGAAAAGGGCTGATCACTTCAGGCAAATGCTTTTCCTGCAGCTTCATGCTTTGGAATGTTTCTGTTTCCTAAGCAGGCGTATGCCACTAGAGGTTGCCATGCACCTCACTAATTAGACGAGGACTTTTAACATCAAATGATTTCATGGGGTTAGAAACACCATCCAGTTTTCCATTTGTTCTACATAACCACCACAGCTGCTCATGTGCAGGGCTACGTGAGACACTAAGAATTCTGTTGTTGCACTTGTGTTGATTTCTTTGGTAGTCACAGAGGTTTCAGTGAGATTCAGGGAATGACATGAGGAAAGAGGTTTGTGTAAATTCTCCTGATGCTGGTAGGAGTCAAATGGAATTAGAGAAGAATGTGTGCTTAAAAGGTGTACAGATCAGAGACGTGCGTAACTTGTGCATGCTGTGGGATGCAGTAGGTTGTGCTTGAGTGTCATCACAGCCCTGCTGTACCTGCTTGGAGAGCAGAGTTGGAAGCCTGTCTACCAGCTGCAAACATTCTTTATTTCTCTTTTAAAATAAGTTGTGAGGGATGTCCTTAAACATCAATGCTTGTAAAGTCTGACTGCATTGCTGTAGTTCCTCAAATCCGAGAGGAGGATGAAGCCCTGAATGCCCTTTTTACTCTTCAGTAAAAAAAAGTCTTCATCTTTTTGTAGCGTTGATTATGTTTCTTAAGCTACTGTGAAAATTGCTACCCTTGATGATACATATTGCTGTATTTGAGAAGTTTCAGCTCCCCAACCAAACCATTTATTTGCTTTATGGTTTTCTATGTTAGTAATTTAATTTCTTTGGTATGGTTTCCTCTTACAGAAGTCTGATGGGATTTTCCTGAACAAAAATGTTTATGACTGTTGTTTAGGAAAAAGAGTACAGGATGTTACTTTAAACAGTGCTTTGAAAGCCCTGTTTATGCTGAACTGAAAATTGTCTTTAAGCTGTAATGTGTGAGTTTCTAGAGGAACAATGAATTGCTACTGCAACTCATTTCATATGATCCCAGAATAGTTTCAGTGGGAATGGACCCTAAAGCCTATCTCATTCCACCTTCCATTCCATGGACAGGGACACCTTCCACTAGACTGGGTTGCTCAAAACCCTGTCCAATGTTTTCCTTAAAGTAACTGTAAATAAAATTTTTCCTCATACCTAATACAACCCTGCCCTCTGGCCCTGGGAGCCATTGCCTGGCTGCTGTCCCTGCCTGCCTTGTCCCCAGGGGCTGTGCAGCTCTCCTGGAGCCCCTGCAGGCCCTGGCAGGGGCTCTCAGGTGTCCCTGGAGCTTCTCTGGTGCAGCTGAGCAGCCCCAGCTGTGCCAGGCTGGCTCCAGAGCAGAGGGGCTCCAGCCCTGGCAGCAGCTCCGTGGCCTCCTCTGCACTGGCTGCAGCAGCTCCAGCTCCTTGTGCTGTTGGAGCCAGGGCTGGGGCAGCTCTGCAGGTGGGCTCTCACCTGAGCCCTGGGGCACAGGGGCAGGATCCCCCTGCCCTGCTGCCCACGCTGGGGATCAGCCCAGGGCAGGGGGTTCAGGCTGGGGCAGGCCCAGCTCTCACCCACAGCACCCCCAGCTCCTTCTCCCAGGGCTGCTCTTGATCCATTCTTTGCTCAGAAAAATTTGTATGAATCACTGTGTTTCAACAAAGAAGAAAAGTACTTAGAGAGCAGCAAGACCTGTGTGATCTGACCCATGTATTAGAGGCCACATTGAACTGAAACATCTGAAATTGTTAGTGTGAGTGTGATGAAATTAAAATTTGCCAATTGCTTAATATCATTTAGTAGTGCCAATAATGAGATGTAATTGCTGGCTCAAAATTCTCTAGGCTGCTCACATAGGAAGATAAACAAATTTGTCTCCCACACAACTTTAGACTCTGAGCTTTCTGGTTTTCCTGCCTTTTTTTCTTTGATGTCCACAGTGCTTTTGGGAAGCTCTTTAGCAGAGAGCTTCCTCTACGATTGGAGAATAGTAATGGGATAGTTGGAGCAGAGAACTACTGAGATGGAGTTCATAAAATCAAAGGTGCATCTTAAGGGGAAAAACTTGGAAGCATAATCCAGGTTGCTGCATTAACGCTTCAAATTTGTGTGCTTTCTAATTTAATTCTCATTTGGAAATGTGGGTATAGAACAGAAGTGTTTTTTTCTCATGCAGGAGTTGTGATTTTTAAATTATAAGATTTGAGCTAAGTTGGCATTTTAGACTTCAACTGAGATGTCTAAATTGAGCAAATAGAATTAGGTGAATAGAGTATGCTGTAATTTTGTTAAGCTCATAGTTCTGGCATCTTTCTTACAGCAGGGAAATGAATGGAGTTAAATTAGAGCAGTTTTTCAGATTAAAAACTTCCTAGAATTGTTCCAGATTTGGGAGTTGAAGTCCTTTGACACTAGGAAACCTTATTTTGAAAGGCTCTTTAATTCTGGGAATGTCAGCTTTCAGTAATCAAAAAGCAAGATAATGCTAGTAAGATGTTCAATGACTGATTTATAACCTATACATTTATTAACACACGACATGAAAGCTGATTCCACCCTCCTCCATTCCTTCTCCGTTGGTACTGTTGGAGCGTGGGGTTTGTGTTGCTTAGAACTGCAACACAAGAGATGGTTTGAAACGCACAGGTTTGTATCACCCCATGGACACCAGGAGCTTGGGCTTGGCTAGGCTGTGATGGTACTGTAGGAATGATCAGTAGGCAAGGGTTTTACAGCCTGGGTTCAGATCTTCATCTCTTAATTGGGCCATTAAATTAAATCTCAGTTTACTGATCTCTTAATCATACCAGGGAAGTGTTCACAATGGCAGCCCCGAGAGAAAAGAGGCTGCTCCTGCTCCCATGGCAGCAGACATTGAGAGACTTCACAGGTTAAATTATAACATAATAAACGATGAAGCTGCTTGGAATTAGTGCCCTGTGGCCAGAGCTTTTAAATACTGAACCCTCTGAACATCAGCTTTGTACTGCTCAATAGTGACCCCTCTGAGCATCAGCTTTCCCATTCCTTTTTTAATCAAAAGAATAGAAGAAAGGAAGGAATTGAGGGTAATGAACAGTTTCACTAAAGCAGTGAAATCTGCCTCTGCAAATAACGTGAGGGGAATAGTCAAAAATCCCTGGTTTCTGATAGTAAAACTCAAGTACCTCCAGTCTGAGCTGTTCAAGAATAAAAGATAACTTTTGTCCTCTTTTGAATCACATATAGGTTGTGCTAGAAAGAAATTATTTCAATGATAGTTTTTACAATAGTATGACTATTTTCTAAATTTTCTAGATGTGATTTTTAACCTAGGCTTATGTTAATTTCACTGTCAGTGCAGGAAGCCCCACAGCCCTACTCTCCAATTCCATGCTTTAGGGGAACCTGTTGATAAAAAAGGTGGCTTTTAGTAATTCCTATCCCTGATTATTTCCATGCAGACCTCATATCACTGAGGTGAACAGGCAAAGAGCATTTCTGTGGATATAGCTTCAGGTTTATCTGCAATTTAACCAGCTTGTTTAATTTTCTGTGTTTGCTTTAAAGCAGTAGCTGATGACCTGTTCATCCCAACAAACTTAGGTTGCCATTCTGTACTTGGACTGGTGAATTTGTTACTTTGGAAAATCTGTATTGATTTTTCTCTCCATCCTTCACCTGGGTGTTGTTTACCATGTGCTGTAATATACGGGTTCTGTCAATAAATTCTCTTCAGAATGGAAGGCTGCAGAACCGACTGATTGAGTTTGCCTCAGAAATAAGAATTAAAATCCTCAAAGACAATTTAGTGCTTCTTAACTTTGAAATAGTTTGTAACATTCTTCTCAGAAAGAAAGCATTTATTGTGTAGCCTGGACATAAAATGGCTTCTCTCTGCCAGAGGGCAGGGTTACATGGTATATTAGGAAGAAATTCCTGGCTGTGAGGGCAGAGGGTGCCCAGGGAGGCTGTGGTTCCTCCTGTGTCCCTGGAAGCATCCAAGGCCAGGCTGAATAAGGTTTTAAGCAACCTGGGATAGAGGAAGGCGTCCCTGCTCATCGTAGGGGGATGGAATGACATGATCTTGAAAATCTCTTACAACACATTCTGTGATTCTGTGGTAAAATTACACTCTGTTTATGAGAAACTGCTTTATAATGAGAATTTTTTTGACCCCTATGTAGTGCAGCAAAAGTGGTAATCCCATTTTTATTAAGCATTCCAAGGAGAGTGAAAACTAGCGTCTTCTCAGAAAAAGGGCCTTCATAATAAACTCATGCTCAGGCTGTGTTTGAAAGAGGACACTGTGGAAAGGGAACATCAGGCAACTTCAGGTCCCTGAACAACTTTAATTTGCTTTTCACCTGTGGGCTGCCAGTAGCCAAGGCTGTGTGTGCAGTAGGATACCTGGAGACAGTGTTGGAGTCACCTGGTGAAACCTTGGGCAGCTTTGCCTTCTCTTCCTTGAGCAATCCACAGGCATGGGCTCCCTACTCTGTGTGCAGTGTTTTTTATACCCCTCATTCTCTGCTCTGTCACTGTTTCTCCTCAAACCCACGGAGGGTCTTGAATCCCTGGGGTGCCTTTTATTGGGAGACAGAAGCGATTTATAAAGATCTCAATAGCGTTAAATAAAAGAAACATATGCTGGCCTTATTAGTAGCTTGTTGACCTAGATTAGCTGTGGGGAAGCTTATAAGCTGATCAGCCATTCCAAAATTAGGAGGTGTCATTGCAATTAGTGGGAAAAGCTGTGACAAAAGGGAAGACAACAATTGTTCTGACAAGGGAAAAGAGAATATTGGTAGCAAATGGGCTCTTGCTGGCATGACTTAGGGATGTAAATAGAATGAGTTACTTTTTAAGAGGAAAGAAGCATCCTTTGTTACTGAGAATTGGGTGTATTTGTGGTCAAATGTACCAAAATGCTGCTTTAGCTATGTCAACAGCAAGAGCAGTACCCCATGTGTGTGCTTGCCTGTTTTTGCCTGTGTGTAACATATGGAGGTGGGGTTTTAGGCTGATATCAGCTGTTTCCAACATGGAAATATCATTGAACTTGGTTTAAGCCTGGTTGAACCTGCTGGGGATTCTGAGTGGGCATCTGATGGGACAGTAATACCCTCGTCCCCCATCTGGCACAAGCAGTTGAGTGCCCCACATGCCGTTGGAAGTGTTTGCAGCCCGGGATCCCCGGCTCACGGGTCATGGAGGCTCCCCAGATGGACAGATGGGATCAGTGTGGGCCCTGGAGGGGCACTGGGGGAGCAGCTGCCTCTCTCTGTGTCGGGGTTTTCTCACATGGACCAGAGCAGTTAAACTATCTTACCTTCTGCTCTGCACTTAATGGTCACAGGACTCCTTTGAAATGACAGTTTGATTGCTGATTTGGCTTTAAAAGATAATTAGTATCAAAATGTGCACTACTCTGAAAGCTCAACCTTGTACAAGGTAGTTTGCTCTTTAATGGACCACTTTTTGTATCTCTGCTGACTTATAGGCACAACCAACAGGATAATTCTGTCATTTAGGGGGGGCAAGGCACTACTACAACTCATTTTTCTTCCACCATCCCAGAAAGTCGTGTGATATTTCAGAGTCTTACAGACTGCATGTCACTGCCTGGCAGGATGTATGATTCAAATCAGCATAGAACTGAGGTGTGTTGAAGCCTTTCAGGGCACCCAGAGCATCCCTTGTGTCACACAGAGCTGGAGTTAGGAGGGAGAAAGCCCCATTGTGACATCTTTAATTATTATGAATGACCCTTTCATTGTTACTGTGCCACATAAGCTCTTTGGAAACAGTATAACTTGATAGAGTGTTCAAATTGGGGAATTAAACTTTTCTGTTTTGGTGTAACCTTTGAAACTGTTGATCTTGTGAATCTCTTCTGATAGAGAAGAAGAAATATCTGAGGAAACCATGGAGAAATAACTATTTTTCTAATAGACTTCCAGTGTTGTTTTCCAGATTAATTTACAGAATAGACTGGGGTTGTTCTGAGTTGTGTCGCTTAAGTTTTCTGCATGTTTAATGCTACAGGAAGCAAAAATGAGAAATCAAGTAGGATTATTCCACTCCTGCTAATGCAATTTTGATTTCTTTTAGCTGGAAAAAAATTTTAAGGCCACTGAAGTATTTGCTGGGTTGTGTCCCATTGTATTATTTGGGATTTGGATGTCTAATAGGGGGTCATAGAATGGTTGAATCAGAAGGGACCTGAGAGATATCAAGATGTGATCTTTATAGATTTTGTGTTATTAAAAAAAAACTGTTTTAAACCAATAAGTTGTTCCACATAAGATTTTTCTGAGATTTAAAAAACCAAGGGAATTCTTTTAGAAACTATTATTTGCCATTCTAGTAGAATCCTAGAAACTGCAGTCTTGTCTTCTCAGTTTGTTTTGAATGGAACATATTTATGGGACATGTTCTTTAAGAGAAATAGAGGTGACTCAAGATAATGACTTGCTTGAACCTGTAATTTATCCTCAGTTGCAGGGTATTTGGCTCATTAGTGCTTTATTCTGATACAACATGTACTCTTTCCTGTTTAGAAATTTTCCCTTTAGAAAAAACTGTGCACTGTGATCTGAAGAAATGAATAATGAACTTTTAAGGATTTATCTGACAAACTAAAATGGTTGTAAGTAAACATTAGTATGGAACAAAAATGTAGCCAAAAATACAGCATTAATTATTTTTTTTTTCCTTGTCAGGCTGCTGCTTATTTCACATTTTAACTGATGTCATTATATACGTCTAGTATTTTTCCAGCTCTGCACTGCAGTGAACTGATGTCCCTCTCCACTTGTGTGAAGTCAGGAGAGGTACGAGTGGCTGCAGGAGGGAAGCAGGGCTGTGTAATACCCATCTGACCTCTGTCAGTGCCCTCCAAATGCCTCCCTCCTTTCCACCACACATGGAAATTTTCAGTTCTTTCAGATCCCACACTTCGGTGGGGATTTTCAAATAGGCTTTCTAATGGATTTTGGGAATAGAAAATAACAATTTATGAAATTTCTGAGTCTCTGAAGTACTCAAATGGAGGTATTTCCTACCACCGTGTATTTTCACTGGCATTTTTGTGGCTCTCAAAGACAATATTGCACATTGAATCATCTGACATTTGTAAATGGAGGGTGAAACTATAGGTACAGGCAAAAGAATCGGGATTTAACAACTTTAATGTGCATCAGGTCTTTATAACCATTGAATGACTCAGCCTATTTAATGGTAATGGCCTTCAGCAAGTTTAGGAAATAACAGGCTTTTAGGTAAAGTAAGTGCACTTAGTTTTGTAATGAATAAACAAATTTACTATGAAGTTTTGTAGAGGCACGCTCCTGTGACTCAGTTGTGTGCTGAGGTCTGTCTGCAAGTACCCCAGTTACCAGGGGCTCAGATGGATGGATGGATGGATGATGGATGGATGGATGGATGGATGGATGATGGGTGGATGGATGGATGGATGGATGGATGGATGGATGGATGGATGGATGATGGATGGATGGATGGATGGATGGATGGATGGATGGATGGATGGAGGGATGGATGGATGATGGATGGATGGATGGATGGATGATGGGTGGATGGATGGATGGATGGATGGATGGATGGATGGATGGAGGGATGGATGGATGGATGGATGGATGGATGATGGATGGATGGATGGATGGATGGATGGATGGATGGATGGATGGAGGGATGGATGGATGGATGGATGGATGGATGGATGGATGGATGGATGGATGATGGATGGATGGATGGAGGGATGGATGAGGAATGGATGGATGGATGGATGATGGATGGATGGATGGATGGATGGATGGATGGATGGATGGATGATGGATGGATGGATGGATGGATGATGGATGGATGGATGATGGATGGATGGATGGAGGGATGGATGGATGGATGGATGGATGGATGGATGATAGATAGATGGATGGATGGATGGATGGATGGATGGATGGATGAGGGATGGATGGAGGGATGGATGGATGGATGGATGGATGATAGATAGATGGATGGATGGATGGATGGATGGATGGATGGATGAGGGATGGATGGATGGATGGATGGATGAATGGAAGGATGGATGGATGGATGGATGGATGATGGATGGATGATGGATGGATGGATGGATGGATGGATGGATGGATGATGGATGGATGATGGATGGATGGATGGATGGATGGATGGATGGATGGATGGATGATGGATGGATGATGGATGGATGGATGGATGGATGGATGGATGGATGGATGGATGGATGATGGATGGATGGATGGATGGATGGATGATGGATGGATGATGGATGGATGGATGGATGGATGGATGATGGATGGATGGATGATGGATGGATGGATGAGGGATGGATGGATGGATGGATGGATGGATGGATGGATGGATGGATGATGGATGGATGGATGGATGATGGATGGATGGATGATGGATGGATGATGGATGGATGATGGATGGATGATGGATGGATGGATGGATGGATGGATGATGGATGGATGGATGGATGATGGATGGATGGATGGATGGATGGATGATGGATGGATGGATGGATGGATGGATGGATGGATGGATGGATGATGGATGGATGGATGGATGATGGATGGATGGATGGATGGATGGATGAATGGATGGATGGATGGAGGGATGTTGGGTGGGTGGGGCAGAGGGGCTCAGACACCGCTGCCCTCGCGTGCCTTGCCCTCTGTTGCCGCTGTCCCCCGATTCAGGATTTTCCAGGTTCAGGCAGACGGAGATGCAAATGCCTGTGTTAATGAGGGTGTCGTAGCATCTCTGTAATCCCATACAGAGCCTGTGAATTATCACAAGTGTCTAGCCAAAGGATAAAAGCACAGGAGGTTTCCAAAACAACATTCCCATAGAAGCATCTCTTAAGCTGCTGGCGATATGTGCCTTCCAAGTAACCAGTGCATCTGGGTGATTAAAGCCTTCGCCTTTGTCTGAAACATCAGAACTGAATAGACACTTCCTCTGAGCTCTTTTAGATCTTTTTTGCTTATGGGTCATCAGTTATTTCTGTCTGCTTTTAATATATAAATCCTTTTGTTCTTTCTGATAGAACTTCATCTCTACAGAAGTAATTTGGCGTTTTCTGTAGAAGAATCTCATATATTTCTCATTTTGTTTTCAGTCTATCAGACATCTCCAGAACTTGTTTGGCTTTCATTTCCTTGCCCTCCTTCACTATAAATACTTTCATGCATGAAAATAATACTCCTCTCATAAGCCTGTCATGTACATTTGGCCAGTACTGTGACAGAGTGCTGCTTCAGGGCATGGGAACTTACATCTGTGACACATTATCACAAATAATCGCTTCTTAAGCATTTAAATAATTTTCATCCTTTTCTGTGTTGTTATGGCACCTTTAACCCCATGGTGACCCCTCGCCACCAAACTGCTGTTTTGCAGTAATGTAATTTAAAATCCTGTCATCACTTTATGATGTAAGATATAAATTTAGGGGTACTTGCATCTGAAAAGAAGGCCTGCAGGAATGAAGTATTTTTAGAAATCTATGAGAATGTTACTTGGAAGAGGACATTCGTTGGGGATCAGGAAAGAAGGAAAGTGTCAGCAGTGGAAAAGGATCAAGTCAGGCTTACTTTAGAACTGACACATCCATGTCCACAGGATCTGGTAAAACACATCCAAGAGTGCCATGTGTGTTGACTTGTGGCAATACGAGGGATCACATCTGGAAAACTGCATCCAGGTTTTGGGCCCCTAGACATAGCAGAGGAGCTGCCAGACTGGAGGGAGTCCCATGGAGGGCTGCAGGATGGCTGGGAGCTGGTGTGGAAAGGTAGGCTGAGGACACTGGGCTTGTTTAGCCTGGAGGAGAGAAGGCTTTGGGGCAAGGCTGCAGTAGGGCGGTCACAGAAAGGGTGAGCAGCATTCCCATGTGTATGAGAAGGCTGCTGGGGAGTTGGAGCCAGGCTCTTCATACAGAAGGGTGTGGCAGGAAGATGAGAGAAGATGGTCAGGGGGTTCCAGGCTGAGGGAAAAATGCAATTTCTCATGGTCATGGCAGAATTGGCACAGCAGCACAGGGATGTTGTAGAACCTCTCCCCGAGAGGCTTCTGATAGACCTCTGTTCAGGTGTGGATACAGTTTTAACCCTGCTCTGAGCAGAAGGCTGGGCTAGAGACCCCCTAAGGTCTTTTTCATCTTAATTGTGACTCTAATGTAAGAATAATAATTCAAAAAATACTTAAACTGTATGAAAAATGAGGAATTTCTTAAGCAGTTTAACTGTGCTAACACCACAGAGGCAGAAACTTGCCCCAAAGTAGCGCAGAACATCTTTCCATGAACCTGGGCATGTTGGTCTTTCAAAATGTTCTTGGTACTGAAATACAAATAGACAATTAGATTTTTGCTGTGGTTCATCAGTACCATAGTTCATCATGTCATCAGTGGCAGTGTACTAAATACAAATGAAAAGTTCAATCCAAAATTCTATTTTTGCATGATGTACATGATGTATTTTACTGTTGCAAGAATCACAGAATCCTAGACTGGCCCATGGTAGGAAGGGATTGTAAAAATCATCTCATTCCAACCCTCCTGCCATGGGCAGAGGCACCTTCCACTGGACCACATTGTCCAATCTGGCCTTGATACAGGCAAAGAGATTATTTGCCTTTCAGCTCTTTGTGCCTTATGAAATAACATTAATTTGTGACATATCAGGCAGAATAGAAATCAGTTCTCATTGAGTGGATGATCTAATAAGTTGTTGTTACCCTGTATTTGGTGTTTGAGTACAGAATGTATTTCGCTTGGGTTTGTCTTTGGGAACAGAGGAGTAGTGACTAATAGGACTTCCTAGAACTCAAATTATCAAACATGAACAGTAATGCATGTCGTGACGTTCTGCCCACGTGTACAGAGGTAGTTCAGTGTGTTGATTAACATGTGCTAGTTTAATTAGCTTATACTTTCATTTATTTTTCTTTTAAAGACTTTCATATTGGCTTTCCTGTAGAGTCGTGTTGTAACATAACTGCCTTTTGAAAATACAGTGATTAAGTCTTCAAGCTCAGGGAAAGATGTTATTTGCTGTGCATTTTTTAAATTCTGCTGCAGAAACAATATGACCTAAATATTTAATCAGGCTTAGTAGAATTGGCTTTTTTTATTGCTGCAGATTAATCTAGTTTCTCTGAGCTAATACACATGGCATGTATGTCTTCAAGACCTTTCTTTTTCTCAATAACATTAAAGATTTATAGCTCTCATAAAATCAGGCATGTGCCAAGAAGAAGATTATGAATTACGATTACTTAAACTGGGAATTTTTCTTTTGAATCCTGTATATGCTGTTTCAGCCTAGGTTGTGTTTGTAGAGGGGTTAGTGAACACTGGTTTTATACCACTTTTCTATACCCCGGCCAGCTTGCTTCCTTTCTGTGTCATTAGGATGTTGGCCTGGTGCTGTTTACATTTTTGCCTATTTTAAAATAATAGTTGTTTTCACTAGAGAAAATATCATCTTTCTAGTTTAAACAAATAAGTGGCTTTGCATGTTTTGCTTAGTGCTGTTGTCTTGTTCAAGTCTTACATTTTGGATGAAAAAATGAATGTAAATGTGTAATGAATTTCCACAGTTCTTGTTTTCAAACTCTTATTTTTGCTAGGGGTTTAGTCTGTGGCTGTAGCCTTGTGTTCACTTCTTGAATTAATGTGGAGTTTGAGTTAAATATTGGAAGTGATATGATCACCTAAACCAAAATAATTTCAGTGGCCAATTAGATGTTTAAATGTTTAATTTTTCAGAGAAGCTTTGGAAGAATCTTCAGCAAAGTCTTACTTATTTTTTGGTTTTGACTATCTGCTGGTTTCACACAAGTTGCTTGGAGGGCTTCCACATGATCAGGGGGATAACTAAAGCTGCAGGAAGCTGTCACATCCTTTGTGCCATGGCATTCCCAGAGGGAAAACCGCATCCTGGCGTGCATCACACACAGCAAAAATAGTTGGTCAGGGGAGGGGATTGTCCCACTTGGCTCAGCGTTGTTGCAGTGTCATTTTGGGCACTGCATGCAGTTCTGGACATACCATCTTATTGAAGTCGGAGGGAGACGACCCACCTTGCGTTGGTCAGCCATCGTCTCCACTTTATTCATCAATCAGGCACCTTTTATAACAGTGTTAATTCACTTCATGCATATTGCAAAATCTGAGCTCACAATAGGCCAGAGATTACGCACCAACTCCTCCTTATGTTTCCAATACCAAGATTTGGGTTCTCAAAATTATTCTTGCTTTCCCAAAACAGCCAAAGATAGAACATCCACTTGTTATGAGAAAGCTGCCTGAGAACTCTGATGTGCAAGGCTCTCAAGGCCTTCATGTTTGTCACCTTTACTTGTAATTAAAAATAACCTGAGAACCTCTGCTGTTCACAGAAACAGGCTGTGAGAACCTGCTCCTCACAGCTGCCTTCTAGGCCATCCCTGAAAAAATCTCCAACACCATCTGAGAAGGATGTGAAGGTCCTGGGATGCTCCCAGAGAAGGGCTACAAAGCTGGCGAAAGGGCTGGAAGGAATGTCCTGTGAGGAGCAGCTGAAGGGTCTGGGCTGGCCTGATTTGGAGAGAAGGAGGCTGAGGCACAACCTCATTGCTCCCTGCAGCAGCTTCCTGAGGAAGGGAGTCACCTTTTCTCCCTGGAATCTAGTGATAGCGTGGGTGGGAATGGTTCAAAATTGTCCAGAGGAGGTTCAGACTGGACATTAGGAAGCATTTTTTTACGGAGAGGTTGGTGAAACCCTGGAACAGCCTTCTTAGAGAGATGGTCCATCATGGAATCCCCAAATGGTTTGGATTGGAAGGCACCTTTAGTCTTATATCATTCCACCCCTGCCATGGGCAGGGACAGCTCCCACTGTCCCAGGCTGCTCCAAGCCCTGTCCAACCTGGCTGGGGCACTGCCAGGGATCCAGGGGCAGCCACAGCTGCTCTGGGCACCCTGGGCTAATGCTTTAGCATGGTTTAACTTGGTCATCCCTGAGCTGGTCAGGCAGTTGGACTAGAAAGCTGTAGGTCCCTTCCTACTGAAAATATTCTCTTCTATTCACATGGCAACCTCCACCTTCCCTCTGGGTCCCCACATCAAACTCCCATATGTTTTAGAGTGTGTCTTTGATGCTCTTGCTTAACTCCTGTCATCAGAATACCTTTAGTGACTGGGGTAAGAAAACTAAATAAAACTTTTCTTTGCGTTCATCAAATCCGCACTTAATTGCAAATAAATGTAGATATGCTGGGTTAATTTTTGTGTGTGTGTAGAAATTGCATGTTTCCCCTGCATGTGCCTGGGTTTCAAGCAGTGACCAGTGAGTACAATAGAGAGTCTCAGCCTTCATTTTAACTTCTTCTGGTTCAGACAAATAAAAACTCTCAGGCAGAGGACCAGAGCTTCAGGATTACAGAAGATTGGGGTAAATGGGTGAGAGTATTCTCACAGCAGTCAGATGAAGGCATTCACTTCTTGATGAGAGCAGGCTGCCCTTGCAGGGTGGCAGAGGAAAGGACAGCACGAAGTTGGGGAGACTTAAAAGCAGGATCAATTATCCCTTTGAGCAAATTAACATTTTTTTCCTTTTTCTAGGAGGTTGATATGGCTGACTGATGTGGTTTATTTGAGGTTTTTTCCTTTTGTTTTTTTTTTCTTTTCTCTTTTCTTTTTTTCTTTTGTCAGCCAATACTGCAGCTTCCTCCCTGCCCTCTCTATACCAGCTGCTGGGCAAGATTAGACAGTGCCATGATCAGAGAAGGAATCACTGAGGGATGCCAGAAACATGAGAGGAAAAAATTCTCAGGTAGCAGGTAGTTTACAGGCTTCATCACAGATGTCAGGTTCTCTGTGCCGTCTCTTACAGTATCAAATTACTTTAGGTATGTTTTTATTCCAAAATTCACATTATTAATGATTAGCAAGTGAGCATTTTTATGTTGGTTTTGGTGTTTTGTTCGATTTTTGTGTGTTTCAATTCTCCATCCTCAATGTGTAGTAGAGAAAATGAAAAACAAACAAGAAACCTATAAAAATACCTATGAGATTAAATCCTTGGAGCCTTCTAAATGCTGCTTTCTGACTTTATAAGGACTGAATTTGGTGCTTTGCCATGATGCCTGTCAGTTTTGAGCATCTTCTGTTATCTTAAAGATATTGTTGGGTTTTCATGTTTATGTTTCCATCCAGCTGATATTCTGTAATCACAGCGAGTCCCAACCGATGCAGTGTGAGAGATGGGGAACTACCAGGCAGAAAGGATCCTGGCACTTTAGTCTCCAAAATACTGATGCTGACCTCTGTTGCTTTAGATCTGAAAGTTTTGGGCTTTGTGGCTTTCATGGCCATTAAAGACAAAGAACTTCAATAACTTGAAGTTTTGCTGGAGCATATGGAATTTTGTTCATAATTTATACTTCTGTTGAATGTCACTGTGTATTTTGTGTACTGAGAAGGCAGGAGAGGAGTTTTATTATTTTCATTACCATAAATAGAGTGATAGTTTACTGTTATGTATGAATAGTTAACTTTTTTTGATTGGGATAACTCAAGTCCACCCAGATTTCCCTGACAGAGTTTTGTAACAAAGCATTCTACCTTTAAGCTTTTAGAAATCAATACTGTCATGTTGTCGTATCAGAATTCAAAATGTTGATCAGATGGATTTCTGTATGAGGAGATTGGAGTCTTTTGAAGTGGGATTTTTAGTACAGTGTAAGCTACAGTTTTGTTTTCTGGGTAAACAGGATACCTGAATAACACACATGCACACACACGCACACCTGAAATCAAATATGATTGTCTTTATTGTTTGCACTAGTTTTTTTCAAATATTTAGGTACTGTATTGTAGTTGAAGTTTGATCACCTTTTGCTATAAAGTAAAAGAAATTTGCCCCATAAAACATGCAGAAAATAAAAATTTCAATGAAAGTAGATGTAGCTGGATACCTCATTTCTGGTGGATCAAGTAAGCTTATTTCAAAGTCACAAGCAGTCAGTGAAAATTGATGTCAATGTCTCTTAATGTACATAGTCTTAAAGGAATTCTGCTCTTAAGCCTTGATTTTATTCTGATTTACTTCAGAGGATTTAATAACAGAAATGCTTAGTCTTCAATTTGATGTAAGCTCTGCTGGTCAAAGTGGCTGTGAAAGTCACAGAGTTATGGGGGTTGCATTGCTCTTGATGTGAGTTTAATGTCAAACTTGTCAGTAGACTAGTCCAGCTTTGAAAATAGGAATGCCTATGGAGGGCAGTGCTGCTGACACTGTGTCACCCTGGGTGTGTCTCCAGAACCTCTGGGTGATGTTTTGGCAAAACTTCTCCTCCTCCACCACGTGCTGTCACCTCACCCCATTGGTCAGTTAAGCCGGAATATGGTGATGGTGATTATGGGATCAAGTCCTGTTCTTCCCATCTATGGAGAATGTTGGCAGGGGTCAAAGACAGTTGCTATTACTTTCTCTGTGGACCCAGCCTGGCACAGCTGGGGCCGCTCAGCTGAACCAGAGAAGCTCCAGGGACACCTGAGAGCCCCTGCCAGGGCCTGCAGGGGCTCCAGGAGAGCTGCACAGCCCCTGGGGACAAGGCAGGCAGGGACAGCAGCCAGGCAATGGCTCCCAGGGCCAGAGGGCAGGGACAGATTTTGGCCCATTGGGAATGAGGAATTGCTGGCTGGGAGGGTGGGCAGGCCCTGGCCCAGGGTGCCCAGAGCAGCTGTGACTGCCCCTGGATCCCTGGCAGTGTCCCAGGCCAGGCTGGATGGGGCTGGGAGCAGCCTGGGACAGTGGGAGCTGTCCCTGCCCATGGCAGGGGTGGGACTTTAAGGTGGATGAGCAGGTGGAAGAGCTTTAAGGTCCCTTCCGACCGAAACCATCGTAGGATTTTACAAGGGAAGATCCGTTCAATTTCTTGATCAATCTAACAAGATTGAATAGCTGGAAGGAGTTTTCTAGTAAGAGGCCTGGTTAAATATAGTAAATGGTAACAGTGGACTTAGAACCATTTAGATCTTCAAAGCATCATCATTCTAAATTATGCTCTTTATTTTGCTTTTGGAAAAAAATATGTGGCCTCTCCAGGTAGCTGGAAGAGCAGGCTTGTGGGTTGAGGGTTTTCTTTAGTATGGGACCGTGTAAATCCTTTATCTTGTCCATCCCTGGCCTATGGAGTGAATAGAATAGCCTGCCTCGCTCACAGTGTGCTGTGGTCAGGAAAGCAGAAAAGGCAGGAAGGCTTAGGAAATGGCATCCTTGAGCTTCTTCATCTCCTTACAATTATCATGTCTGCAGATGAAGTGCCAAAAGGGATATTGTGTTCCTTAACTTCCAGAGCAAACATAGGACTGGTGTAATCCAGTAGTGAGTGTTGTTTAAAACAAAGCAGAGGAAGGTTGAGGGAGAGGTTGGTTTTGGTGCAGTCTTGGACTGAGAGTCCCACTGATTGCACTGATTAGCTGTTGGTGGCACTCTTTTTTGTCCTGTTTTTTTCCCTGAGGTACACAAATGTCTCAGGAAAGATTGTTTCAGGCACATGTGACTATGTCACATAGGGATCTAGAGAGACACTGGCTTGTGAAATGCAGATAGTTGGGTGTATAACCCCTGGGCCAATTTTCCACCTATGATGCCATGAAACAATGGGGTTTTTTGATTTGGATGGAGCCTAGAGTTCAGGTGTTGTTGGTTCTTGCCAAAGTTAGCAGAAGAGACTTGGTTTCATAAATCTCCATGGGAAACTTTCCCAGTTTAGCACTCCATGGCCTGGAGAGAGCCGTGTCCCCTGGCTGCAGATGAGGACAGCAGAGCCTGGTTGCACCATCATGAGCTGACCTTTTTGTCTCTCAGTATATAGGGCCAGTTGAAGCACTTTCTGGACAACTTAGAGTCACAGGATCATTAAGGTTGGAAGAGATTTGCAGGATTACCAAGTTCAGCTGTAAGATCACTGAGACACATCATCACACCACATCATCGTACTTGGCACACTCTGGGCTGTGCACTATTATGCTGTGAAGTATTTTCTGTACAAACCCTATAATAAAAGGTAGTTGAGGTTATATTTTCTATGTGCCTCAGAGTTTTCCAGTGATGCAGTTTGTTGCAGGTGAGCGACGGTAATGAATTTATTTTCCTTTCCATTATGAGTGGGAGGATATCCTGTGCATAGGCAATATATCTCTTACTCAGGTGCATTCAGGGTTGCTTAATATCAATTTTAAATGTTTTATTGCTTGCTCTGTATTTACTTCGTAGAAGTGACTCTAGGTCTTAATGGAAAAGCTGGCCAGGTCTTAATTGAGTGACTCTGTTATGATTAAGCCATTGCATTTGAGCAACTAGAATTAAATACAGGAATGCTCTACCACTGAAATCCCAGACTACAAGAGCAATAATTCAGTATGATTTTTTCCCCTTTAAGTCAACAGTCAGTTTTCATGAAAGGCGGTTAAATTTTGTGAACATTCTTAGGTCTTTTTTAAAGGTAACCTTTGTAAATCAGGGACTAGTCTCCTGCATTTATTCAGAGAGATAAAACTTCTCTTAAGATGATGCCAGGAGCAAAAAACAGGGGGAGGAGGGAGAGAAATGACACACACATCCAAAAGAAGCCCAAATTCTTGTGTCTAATGTGTGAGATTTGGCAAATTCCCCGTGCAGCAGTGACAGAACCAGCGTGTGGGCACAGGGGCAAACAGATCCCTCTGTTTCTTGAAACTGTTTGTTTTATGTCAAACCGCTCCATTGCTTTCTTGGCACCTTCCATTGACTCTTGGCACAAAAGCCAGGGATGTTGAACCATGACTTAGCTTTCTTAAAGGAAAACACCTCTTTTTTCTGTTTTGTCTCCCTCTACCCTTGTCTTTCAGTTATACCTGCCGCCACTTGCGGAGATATGTGTATGTCTTGGACAAACTGTATTTCCCCCACTCCCACTGCTCTACGCTGCAGCATTGCTTCTCGACCCTCAGTGACAATGGAGAGGAACTCTTGTCTTTAACTTGTTCTCACATTCTCAGATCCTATGCTTCCAGGTTATTAACCTCTCCTCTCCATTTACTGCATGCTGCATGCCCTGTGACTGATCTGTGCATGTTTTCAGTGAACTGATGAATAATTTTGATTTCTAAGGGGATAGTTTGTGTCTTTATGACATCCTTGATGTATATTCTAAAAAGTGTGTTAGAAATGGGAGTCTACTAATGGTTTGGTTTGTCTTTTTAAATTTAGAATACAAATTCTTTGGCCTTTTGAAGCTTTAAGTACTTTTTATGTTAAAGTATTTTAATCCATTTCCAAAGCCTTGACATAAGAACTTGAGCTGTGATTCACAAAACTTGCATTGCAGTTGTACAGTTTGTTTGGAATTGGTGCAGAGGTTACATGCAAGTGTCTAATACTTCTTGACACCCATTGTTTTTTTTTTGTAACGTTGTCTATATAATTTGCTTTTCAAGAGTAGAAACGATAGAGCTTTTGCCTCAAGTTCAGGAAGTTTTCGTGGAAGTTAATCACACGATTGTTTGTGCTGGAAAAGCCCTCTAAGATCGAGTCCAAGCATTGGCCAGCACTGCCAAGGCCACCAGTGACCCATGTCCCCAAGTGCCACATCCACACAGCTTTTAAATCACTCCAGAGACGGGGAATCCACCTCTGCCCTGGGCAGCTGCACCAGTGCCTGGCAGCCCTTGGGGTTAAGAAATTTTTCCCAATATCCGACCTAAACTTCCCGTGACAGAAGTTGAGTCCATTTCCTCTTCTATTGATTGTTACTTGGGGACAATTAAAGATGTCTCCTTTTTTTTATGTCTGATTCCTTTTAATTATACAGAATAAGAATTATGAGAATCCATCAGCCCCAAATCCTTCTTTGTGATAGGAAATTATAGATACTTAACATAAACCGTAAAAAGGGTGAATTTAAAAGTAAGTCCTACTTGCCATACCCAAAGGATTTCTCTTAGCTGTTTACTCCAAGTAAAAATTAAAGTTTTACTACTTCATTGTTGGTGCTGTGGATAATTAAATATATTAACCTAGTCCCTAGAAGCTTTGGGAAAACAAGGGAAAAATTGCGTGACAGAATTGATCAGAACATGGAAGGCATCCAGGGTGGAAATGCAGCTTCCCAGCTAAGACAGCATACAATAGCAAGGGACCACACAGTAAACATAAGTAAAACCAGCTTGATTGTCAAGGGAAGAAAATACAGCATGCAAGCTGAAATAGCTCTTTTTGTACAAAAGAAAAAAATTATAGTAGTACATAATGATGGAGGATTACTCTGAAGATCTCAACAGGACATGAAAATCTAGCTGTCCCAGGGGCATTCTCCAGATTAATTTGGAACAGGGACATGGTATTAAAGCAGTCAAAAGCCTGAGATTTCAAAGGCTTATTTAAAAATGAATACTAATAATAAGTGCAGTCTACACTACAATCTTCTTTCAGATGTAATGTTTTACATGTAGAAATGATAGCCTGAAAATGTAAAATAAATAGTGTAATTCTTCCAGCTTGCTTCCATGAAATTTTGGTAATTCTGTACAGCAACAGCACTACATATTGAGCTGACAAAATCACCCTTGTGAGACTGAGTGCTTCTCCGTGAATGTTGCATCTTTCAGGTGTTCTGTGGATGAAAATAAGCACTGATAACACTGTATGTGTTTTCATGTAAGAAGCTTGTGAAGTTTTTAGAGAAAAACATTCATCTAGTTTCTCCCCACTTACCACAACTGATGGGGATATTTTTTTGCTGGTATCACTTTCTGAAATGGGGCTTATGCATCAGTTGAGGTATACCAGAGTACATCAATTGGAGAGATTTTAAAATCTCAGATTTTCATTGCAGATTATCTTTTTCTGAGATAGGAGGAGAACAGAGGATTTGAAATAGAAATTGCTGCTGCAAAAATATAGAGGTAGCTATTTTTTATGGCTAATTCTCCATTGTTGTTTTGATATTGGATGATTAGAGAAGTACAGTCAGGAAATTTGCCTAAGTCTGTAAGTAGCATTGAATACAACAAAATAAGTGAGGTGTCAAAAGCTTTTTGTTTGAATCCATGCATCCATCCTCTGTTAAGTACTACAGTGTTTTATTGTGTGATCAGCCTGTTTAGAGAAGAGATGGAATTTACAAATTACTAAAGGCAGAAGATAATTAATTATGGTGATTCATAAATCACCATCCCACCATCCAGTATTCTTGGCAAAGAATATAAATTTTAGTCCAGAGCAGAAGGTCTCCAATGATGCTCTGATACCCACAGATAGTGTTGCCTGTCTTTGTACTTATCAAAAAAATTACAGTTTTCATTACTATTTTGGTAGATTTTATGTGCAAATATATTAACGTTTGCATTAAACATGTTCAAAAGCAGCATAGGCAGCAGGGCAGGGGGATCCTGCCCCTGTGCCCCTGGGCTCAGGTGAGAGCCCACCTGCAGAGCTGCCCCAGCCCTGGCTCCAGCAGCACAAGGAGCTGGAGCTGCTGCAGCCAGTGCAGAGGAGGCCACGGAGATGCTGCCAGGGCTGGAGCCCCTCTGCTCTGGAGCCAGCCTGGCACAGCTGGGGCTGCTCAGCTGCACCAGAGAAGCTCCAGGGACACCTGAGAGCCCCTGCCAGGGCCTGCAGGGGCTCCAGGAGAGCTGCACAGCCCCTGGGGACAAGGCAGGCAGGGACAGCAGCCAGGCAATGGCTCCCAGGGCCAGAGGGCAGGGACAGATTTTGGCCCATTGGGAATGAGGAATTGCTGGCTGGGAGGGTGGGCAGGCCCTGGCCCAGGGTGCCCAGAGCAGCTGTGGCTGCCCCTGGATCCCTGGCAGTGTCCCAGGCCAGGCTGGATGGGGCTGGGAGCAGCCTGGGACAGTGGGAGCTGTCCCTGCCCATGGCAGGGGTGTGGTAACAGATGGTCCTTCAGGTCTCTTCCAACCCAAACCATTCTGTGTTTGTCAGGTTTTCAGTGTTCCATGGATGTGTGTAAGAACCTGGTGATGATGTGGCACAAGCACACTACAACCCACACTTACTGGACAGCCAACACTGTTTAAAGCAGGGAAGAGGGAATGCAAAATAGCACATATTTATTTTGCTGTCCCTCAGGGAGCAAGCCCACAGCACCAGTTTCCAGGCAGCTTTCATTGGGATTTAGTGCCAATGTTGCTTGCGGTCTATTGCAAATTCTAGAAACATAGTGGGTACCATACCCATTTTACTATGCACAGCATTAGCATAGCATAAATATTGAGCCTGAGTTTGTAATGCAAAATTCCTAATATCTAATAATTCTGTTGTGACTGTGCTATGTAGTTTTTATTGCAGCAACTGCTTTGTGATGTGAGATATGTTTGCCACTATTACTGTTTCCTTTTGCATTTCATATTCATCGTGTGATGTTTTAATGCTCGTGTGTGTTCCTGTTTTGTTTTAGACCTCTCTGGATTGCAGTCAAGCTCAGGAAAATTGCTTTTGAAGGAAGACTGGCTTAGTGCATGTACTGACAAAGAGGCAGTTAACAAGCAATGATTAGTTCTGGGATGCTGAACAAATTATGGACAGTTTTAGTTTCATAGCAAGCTTGACACTGTGTGAAAGCAGGAAATGCAGTTTTGCTGAACCTTGTAAATTGGGTAAATATGTCTTAAAGTTGCAGAGGTAAAATTTGTAATGGATTAATTTTAATTAAGGGTTTTTTCCCCCTAAGTAAAAAAAGACCAAGAAATACGATATCAAATTGACATTGTTTACCCATTTTGCTTATCTTTTATTACTTAATGCTAGGTTTGTTTAAACAGCAAAATGTATCTCATAAGATTATAATGCTCCCTTTCAGAAGTGTTTTGGCATTGTCTGAAGGGTATGGAGAATGAGCTTTGCAGCCATCCTTCTCCCATGCCATCAGAGTCAATGGAATTATGCAATTATATTCATTTAAGAATGTGCTGCCTTATTGGGATCACGGCCTTGGAGCTTAGCTTTGAGAAATGCTGCTAATTTACTAGAAATGGTTCTGTTGCTGCAACCTGATGCTCAAGTTGCTGCTTAAAGGCAGCTTGAATTTTTTATCCAGTTTCCAGTTCCTTTTTCCTTGGAGTGCGAGCTGTGCTGGGGCACAGGGCCTGGATCCCAGTCTTGTGTCCTGGTGTGGATTACTGACCTGACAATGCAGGAAAGGTGTCTAGGTATCATCCTCAAAAACAGCTTAAGCATTTGCAACTCTGACATATTTTCTTTGACTTTAGTCTGTGAAAAGGAAAAACATGAGGCAAACATGTGTATTATTGAACCTTAAATGGCTTCTACTTGGATTAATTGGATTTGCTCTGTGGAGATGTACAGCAATTCATATTCTTTCAAATGAGGCTTGACAGATGTGAATTTTTTTTCTCCAATAATCCTGAGCATTTGTTGCCATTGAGTTTTTAGGCAGTTAGTGTGAAAAGCTCGCCCTAAGTTGGTAAAATAGTCAATGCATCAGCCTTGTTTAGAGTCATTAAATGCTTTGGGTGCGAAGGGAGCCTAAAGTTCATCCTATTCCACCCCTTCCAGGTACACCACCCACTGTCCCAGGTTCCTCCAAGCCCTGTCCAACCTGGCCTGGAACACTTCCAGGGATAAGACAAACATTGATCCTTACTTCACTGTGAGCTTAACCTGTCAGAGCTTTCATAAATGGCCCCACATTTGTCATAGAGTTAAAAGTAGAGTAATGAGGATGGCAGAATCTGGATCTGTCACAGGCAAGAACTAGCTTCACTTCATTTATCACTAAAGCAGGCTATTTTTGGAATGTTAGATAGCATAGTTTAAAATATTTTTCCCCAAAGAAAAATTTATTTCTCCAATACATGTAAAAAAATGGTAGATTTAAGCACTCTTCAGAAATAAACAAGCTTGTGGGTTTTTGGTTTTTGGTTTGTTTTTTTTTTACAATACTGAATAAAAACATTATTTTTCTGCAGGATATTTAAATAAGATTCTGCACTTTGCTTCCAAAGCTGGCATTTTACCAATGATCTTTTTCCTCCTCTTTTTCCTTTGTGTTCCCCCAAACACCATTCAGTGGTCTCTGCTCAGCATCCTGCCAAGCTGAAAGGCTGATGGGGACTGGGTTGGTACCATTCAGGGACTGCAGTGTCATTACATTGTCAGAAAGTATCTTTGTGGTTGGACTGGGTAATTTTTCTTGTTGTTGAAACATGGCATAGGATCTCCAGCTTTTAGTGTCAGAGTTGGAAATGGTACATTTTTGTGACAATGAACAAATTTTTTTTGTCTTAATGCTGTGCCACTGATAAATTCTAACTGCCTCCATTACCAGTGTTAAACCTGAACTCTCAAAGGTGGTCTTTTTCCTACTGGGCTTAATATGTACAGTTTTACTTTTTATTTTCAATGCTTGCCCAGTGCTGTGAGTTGCTGTAATTGTCAACCAATAGTCATTGAGTTCAGTGGTTATGGTGTATTTTAAACTTCAATCTTAGGCAGACCTTGGAACAGCTGAACAGAATTTAATTAAGTCACTTAAGAAGTAAATAGAAGCAAGAACAAGTGAAAAAAAGACAAAAGAAAAAAGACAATCAAACTGCATTAATGTTTCTTCAAGGATTCAGGCTGGTTTATTAATACCCATATGCTGATATTTCTCTAGAGTGGCCTGTAAATTTCTATGGAAACTCTGTTCTCTGAGCTTCCATGCAGGATGGTTTGTGGGGCTCAGTTTCTGAGCTGGGGCCACAGCTCAGGAGATGAGGCTTTTTTTTGGCTGCTGCGTTGGTGTGGTTCATTTCCCCAAAATCCAGCTCATTTGATAATTTTTCTTTGGGGGAAAAAATAGAATTAAAAAAAATAAAGAGAGGTCAGAGAGGTCTGTTGAATGAATATAATTTAATATTTTATTGCTTTGTGATTTTTAGTCAGCTGCTCATAATTTTGTTGGAGGCTTGGAGTTGTTTATTATGGAAGGATCACTTTACACTCAACATCGAGTGACTTGGCAGAGCAGAATTGTTTATAAATAATTCTATTACAGATTATTTATCTTTGTACTGCATAGCATAGTGATCAAGAAGGCAGTGTGATATAAAATCATTGGTGTGGGTATTCATTGGGTGAAGAACTGCCTGGCTTGCAGGTCTCAAATACAGTTTAACTGGATGCTTATCAAGTGGATGCATGTCTAGTGGAAACCCTCTGCATTGATTTGTTAAGTCCTGCCCTATTTAAAATTAAGTATCCAAAATAGTTTTTAGAGAAGGAGCAATCAGTGAAGGGAAGAGATTGCTGATATAAAAATGTAATTGTCATGTAAGCATGATGAAAGCAAGGTGTATTTTCTTGAAGCTGGTGGAATTCCACGCACATAGATCATGCAAAAAGATAAAAGGAACAGGTTGACTTTGAAAGAAATCAGAAGTACTCTATGGCATTTTTATGAGTTTGCTCCTTAAATTATTTGGAAGATTAAGGGGGAATAAATCCTTCAATAAGGGGGCTCTTTAATAAGATTTGTCGGAGGGGTTTAAGTGGGATATCAGGGAAAGGCTCTTCCCCAGAGGGTGCTGGCACTGCCCAGGCTGCCCAGGGATGGGCACAGCCCCGAGGCTGCCAGAGCTCCAGGAGCCTTTGGACAATGATCTCAGGGATGCCCAGGGTGGGATTGCTGGGGGTCTGTGCAGGGCAGGGGCTGGAATGGACGATCCTTGGGGTCTCTTCCAGCTCAGGATATTCTGTGATCCTTTGCAAAAGTACAATGCAGTCCAGTAGCTGGAAAGCAAACCCAGCTGAGACTGGTCTGTCTTTTTTTACATGGTATATGAGTTGCTGGAATAACAAGGGCTCTGGATTTCCCTAGACTGGAATTTTTAAATGAGATTGGATGTTCTCCTAAAAGATATGTCCAAGTCCAGCCAAAGCTATTGGACTTGAAGGAGGAAGTAGCTGAGGGAATTCCTATGGCTTGTGCAGATGAGTGGATCAAAGTGGCTTCTTTTGGCATAAAAAATGGAAGTTACAGGCAGATTGCCACGCAGGGTTTTGTTCATTTGTTTGCCTTACAGATTGCTTTAAAAGGATGCATTTTCATTTGGAATCTTCCCACTAAAAATTATATCGTCTCAGGTTCCCCAGGTAATTTGACCCAAATAGTACAAAACAGCACAGGTTGCCAAAACTCTGCATTCTCATGTACAAAGAATGAAATTGAATGGAGAAAAATTGCAAGAGTGAGGTTCTTTCTTTATAATAATCTTTATTCCTCCCACCCTGGTAAAAATCTATCACAGACATTTTCTAGTTGCATTCTCATGTGAAGCTAAAACACATCTCGATCAGTCAGAATTATTTTTAATTAGTTGCTTATGAGCCCACATTCCCATGAGATGAAACTGGAACAAAATTACTTTCACACATTTCCATTGTAGCAGTATGTTCAGAGTCCGGGGTTTTGCGTTCCTACGTAACGTCTGGCATTTAATCAGCATTGGGAGGGTGTCTTATTCTTTGGTAAGTATGTAAATAAGCTATTGTTTTGGGAGTAAAAGGAGAAAAATGCCATAGCTTGTCTGAAGAGTTCAGGGGAATGCTAACAAAATGTGTGTCAGTCGGAATATACTGAAACAGCTTATAGCTGAAAGGAGAAAGAATTTATGCTCATCTCAGCCAGTTTGATCCTTAGACTAAAATACCTTGCTGAGATCCAGCCCCTCTGTCTTTGCTAACTTCCCTGGATGCACCTCTCCAGCAGCTTCCTGAAGTCAGTGCCACTGGCAGCAGGGAGTGCCCTGCAGAGATTCTTGGCTTTCTGCATCTAGGTGATGCACTCATGTCTGTTCTGATGTCCCAAATTTTGCATGAACTTTGACTAGTGAAGGCAGCTTAGTAAAATATTTAATTAATGCCTAAATATAGAAAATTATTCACTTAGAAAATAACAAACATGTTACTGATTCAAAACGTCTTCCAATTTCTCAAATTAAAGAAAGTATTGACAGCAGCTAAAGTTGTCACAATTGATAATTTTGATTAAGATGTTCCAGTCAGAATGCCTGAAGCATCAGAATGTATACATTTTCCCCCCTTTTAAGTAGGAGTATCTACATCTTGATATCAGTTGAGAACTAAATGTTTAAACCACTTTTGTGGGTTTCCTGAGAGAGATCCGGGTGTCTACCCAGAGCTGGGCAGTACCCTCAGTACTAAAATATGCAAAGAACTTTGCAAATCTTGAGTAACAAATGATTCAGAGGACGAACGGTGCAGCAAACGTCTTTGCAGGTGTCTCCTAGAGACAGAGATGGATGAGCTTAAGGGATTCGAATTGTGCATATGAACAGTGGTGATGAGGGAAATTTTAAATTTTGATCAAGGACTCTGAGGAGCAGAAGCAGCAAGAAATTAATCTTGTTAATGTAGAGGACAAGAGATTTAAAGTTTTATGCTTTTAAAGTTGGATGCAAAGTGTCCCACTTCATAAAATATATAAAATTTTAGTTCGGCAGTTATTTTTAGTCAATAACCCCAAGAATCAGCAGTGCAGTTAAAAATGAGAGAACCTTACAACATACTCGTAGCTTCATAGGAGACTTTAATTTGAAATGTAATTTGGTTAGTGGGATGTTGTGCATAAGAAGGATATCTGAGTGGTCTGCTGATGTGGGGCTGGTGTGTTAGTTTAAAAGTGATGAGTCCAGGAGATAACCCTTATATAGTGAGACCCAGTTTCACTGGGTGTTTCCCAGTATGCCCAAATTGTCTCAAACCAGATATTGTGATATGTGCTGCAGAGATATTCTGCACAGGAGCCATAGGGGAAACCTGCTTCGTGAAAATACCTGAGGGTTTATATTCTTCTAATTAACTGCAGCTGTAGGTAGCATGAGTCTGGAAGTTTGGCTTATTTTGATTTTAAAAAATATTTTTAAAAATATTTGATTACAGTATAAGTGATTAGAGGCATCATCCTGATGGTTGTCCTTCTGATGTAGTTTTGGGTAGTGTCCCAGCTGTTGAATTTAAATCAGTGATTCTCCATCAGAGGGGCAGGTGCCGCCAGTGAGGGGTCATAAGCACATTACAACAGAGGCAGAGCCCTGGGCTGCTGGGTCCTGCACTCCTGGCCTGGCTCCACATGTGGCTGGAACAGGATGGGGAGGAAAGAAAGAGGGAACACTGCTGACCTGCTTATTGAAGGTGTAACATCTGAAAAACTGGAAACGGGCATCCAGATCCGTTCATACTGACCTCAGTGACCCAAACCATTCCAGATCTGCAGAATTAATAACACTGTAATTAACTCTGTAAGAATTCCTTCTTTTAATTTCTGGCTTCTATTGAGAACATCTGAAAACAACAACTGTTATGTCTTCTCACATTTTGGTATCTCCCTTCCTCACCACAGCCTATTTAACCAAGAAATGCAGAGAGAGGCTTGGGGGGAAGATTTAGTCAGCTCTTTATTCCAATCCTCCAAAGGATTGATTTAAGTTGTGTAAGGAGTTTTTGGATCCTCACTCTGCAGCAGGATGTAGGGGGTGAGAGCTGTGAGCTATTCTTAAGTGGTTTTGTTCTTTCGTGTTTGTAAGCTGAATTTATGAGAAAACATTGATGAGAATGCTCCCACTGCAGCAGCCACAGATCAGAAAAAGCAGTGGGAGAGGAAAATAAGAACAACCACAACTGGTTTCCAAAGATGACTAATCCTCCAGCCCCAGTGTAACCTCCAGGACAGTGATTAGTGTTTGGCTTTTCTTCTGCTGGAAAGGTTTTCTGGGGCGTCAGCCTAGCTGAAAACTGGTTCAATACATGTAACTAATGAAAGATTTTAAAGTTCCCATTTAATGTTCCTGCCTCGTGCACTTGGTTACTTTAAATACTTCTAGGTGCATGATGTGGAGTATTACATTTTGCCTGTATTCTGTAGTTACCAGAATATTTTATAAATGAGGAAAATCTAATTTTATAGATAAGATGTGGTAACGTACCTCTAACAGACCTGCTAGCAGTAGTGAGATGGAGTTTTTGACTTCCAGTTGATTGCTTCTCAGTTTTGCAGAAGACTTTTAAATGGAATTCGACATGGATATTTTCCTTTTCACCAGAGTGAAAAAAAAAGCAAGTCCTTGCTTTTAGTGTGACATTCATTCGGCAAAAATTTAAAATTGGTGTTTATAAAAAGCTTCCAACCTAATAAATAAAATCCGATCTTTCCAATACAGCATTTTTGTAATTAAACAACAAGCCATCCTCTTGCTACTGCAGGATTTTACCCTGAAGTATGTTTTCTGTATTTCCCAGAGTGCTTTGTAGTGCAGTTGTGGCTTTACAGGTTTCTACATTGACTTGGTATTCATTCCCAGCAGACAGTTTTCCTTGCATTTTGTTGTTTATTGAGTTGTGTTCAATGTTTGTGCTCTGTGATTTCAGGGAATCGTTAAAGTGCCTGGTTAGGAAGCATCTTTGGAGATTTTCATGTCCGAGGGCAGGGTCACCAAGAGCTGTATGCCCAAGGCTACATCCAGTTGATGTTTGCTGTCTTCAAAGATGGTGACTCCACAAGCTCTCTGTGTAACTTGTGGTTTTTCTCTTACGGTTAAATGCAATTTCCTGTATTGCAATTTGGGCCCATTTCCTTTTGTCCTTTCTCTGGGCATCAGTGTGTCTGGCTTAATCATCTCTAGACTTTCCCATCAGAATCACAGAATCATCTAGATTGGAAAAGACCTTTAGGTCATCAAGTCCTACCTATGATCTAGCACCACCTTGTCACCTATCAGATATTTGTATGTTTTAGGAGCCCTGTGAGCTTTTTCTTCCCAGGCTAATCAGAGGCTTCTCAGATTCTCTTTGCATGTGAGACACTCCAGTCCCCTCATCATCTTTGTGGTGCTTTGCTGGGCTTGCTGAGGTGTGTGCATGTCCCTGCTGCTGGGAGCTCAGTGCTCCAGGTGAGGCTTTCCGGTGCTGAGCAGAGAGGGGGGATCACCTCATCTTTGGGCTGGTGGTGCTGTGCCTCATGCAGCCCAAGGGGCCCAGGGCTTTCTTTGCTATGAGGGTCAGTTGCTGGTGCACCTTCAATTCTGTGTTCCCCAGGAACATGGGGGCCTTTGCTGCAAAGCTGCTTTGCACGTGGTTGACCCTCAACTCCCAGGGTCTGGTACATCCCTTCATTGCTGTGTTTATCCATAGTGTTTATCCAGCTTGTCCTTGTCCCTCTAGCAGCCCAACCATCATGTGTTTCAGCTTCTCCTCCCAGTTCTGTATCACCTGCAAACTTGCCAAGGCTGCAGCCTGCCCCACCAGCTGGGGCATCAGTGGAGATGTTGGGAAACACTGCTCTTGGAATCCTAGAGTGGTTGGAAGTCATCTTTAAAGGCCATCCTGTTCCACCCCCTGCCATGGGCAGGGACAGCTCCCACTGTCCCAGGCTGCCCAAGCCCCATCCAGCCTGGCCTTGGGCACTGCCAGGGATCCAGGGGCAGCCACAGCTGCTCTGGGCACCCTGGGCCAGGGCCTGCCCACCCTCCCAGCCAGCAATTCCTCATTCCCAATGGGCCAAAATCTGTCCCTGCCCTCTGGCCCTGGGAGCCATTGCCTGGCTGCTGTCCCTGCCTGCCTTGTCCCCAGGGGCTGTGCAGCTCTCCTGGAGCCCCTGCAGGCCCTGGCAGGGGGGGCTGAGGTGTCCCTGCAGCTTCTCTGGTGCAGCTGAGCAGCCCCAGCTGTGCCAGGCTGGCTCCAGAGCAGAGGGGCTCCAGCCCTGGCAGCAGCTCTGTGGCCTCCTCTGGAATCACCACATGGAGTGCACGACTTCTGGCTGGGCTCCAGCTGGACTTTGTGCTGCTGGCTGTAGCTCTCTGACCCTTTTAGTTTAGCCAGGTTTCTGTCCACCTCCCTGTCCATTTATCTAGTCTCTACTTCATCACAGTGTTACAACTTGGCTTAATTGTAAAATACCATGATTATCTTGATTTTATCTTTGAGAGTCTTTATACTGTCTGTGTAGTTGTTCACATTTACAAATTGCTTCAGTATCCGAGATAGTTTTGGCCTTGAATTAAGATTTCAGATTACACCACCAGGGTTGGGAAAACTCATCTGTGATCTGTGCCAGCACTGCTGAGGCACCTCCAGTGCTGGGGACAGCTCTGGGCCCTCAGCACAAGAGAGACACCGAGGGGCCAGAGCGTGTCCAGGGCAGGGAACGGAGCTGGGAAGGGGCTGGAGCCCCAGGAGAGGCTGAGGGAGCTGGGAAGGGGCTGAGCCTGGAGCAAAGGAGGCTCAGGGGGCCCTTGTGGCTCTGCACAGCTCCTGACAGGAGGGGACAGCCGGGGGGAACAGGGACAGGAGCAGAGGGAACGGCCTCAGGCTGGGCATGGGGAGGGTCAGGTTGGACGTGAGGAGGAATTTCCACATGGAAAGGGAGGTCAGGAATTAGAAGGGGCTGTCCATGTAGTCCCCATCCCTGGAGGTGCCCAAGGAAGGCCTGGACATGGCACTCAATGCTCTGGGCTGGGTGACAAGGTCGGGCACAGCTTGGACTCTGTGATCTCTGAGGCTTTTTCCAGCCTAAATGATTCTGTGGTTCTGTCACCTGGATAAATTGAAATTCAGAACAATGTTTGTACATGCCTAGAAGGACTCTTACTGTGTGTCTTCTGAATATCCTATTGAAATGCAATTTATGTTTGATCCTATGGCCTAGCATTTGTTTCCCAAGCGGGAGTGGAATTAACATCCCAACCCATGGTGGTTGTACTTGGTTTTTATACAGTATAGAATATGAAATTTGTTAGTGTTTGCTTTATCATCATGAAGTCAGTTCCTGGAAATGTTGTCTTAACTTTGGGAAAAACAGAGAATGACCTGGAACATCACAGAAATCTGCCTTTTTTAAAAGTGTGTTTTGGGGAGGGCAATGTTTTGGAATTGAGGAGGATTTTTAGATTGATAGAGGCAGGAAGAATTACACAGCAGAATAAGATTTATACAACTGAGTGGGAGGTAAAGCTCAACCTCTTTCTCTGTGGGAAGGAGGTTAATTTCCAAATAAATTGAAGACAATGTAAATTTAATTACTGTGCAGCTCAAAGGACTGGGACTTAAAAGCTATCATGTTAGTTTTTAAGATGGAAAAATATTGCACAACTGCAAGAGCGTTGAAATAAATAATTAAATCAAATCTTTGTTAGTTGTCCCACCAGTTCTGAGACTTGAGGATGTCTGAAGGCAATAAAATAATCTCTCTTCAAAATGACAGGTTCAGCAGTGGGTAAGGTAATTTCAGATGACAGTGTATGTGAGAAATAATGACATATTTCCTACTGAAAAGTAATGAACAATAGCTTTAAAGCTTTATCTAAATAAAACCTGCTTTTTCCTTATAGAGGCTATTAATGCCCATGTAACTTTTCTAGATCTCATTGGTATTGTCTGTAACACCTTTTTCACTGAAGAATAAAATTGAAAACATTGACAGGCAGACTAGAGTGGAGAAACAGGATTGCATTTCAGCTCTGTCAAGGTTGGATTGTGAAACTTGGGTAAGATGTGACTTTTGCTAGATATGGAAAATATTTTAATAAAAGATGAGGAGACGGTCCAAGCCGGGGATCCTTCAGGATGCTGACAAACCTTTTCCTGCTGTGAGCTACGGTGATTTTGATCACACATGTTTGTTTGGGAGAACAGTGGTGGTGATGGAGACAAAAACTGGGAGAATTCAGTACTCCAAATATTTTTCCTTCCTTAAAGGCTTCCAGATGATCCGTTCCAAGATTGTCATCTTCCTGCAATGATGAGTAGTTCAGAGCATTTCAAGCTGTAGTGTATTTCTAAATGCTTCTGTATATGCTGGAGACCATGGTATATTCTTGATACCTTTATGCTTTTCCCTGGAGATGTGTTTTAACCTTTCTAGGTCCATGCTCTACATTTAATGGGCTGAAAAATCCCTCTAAAAGCATCAAGTCCACCCATTCCCCCAGCACTGCCAAGGTCACTAAAGTTTCACATTCACAAAGCTTTTAAATCCCTCCAGTGATGCTTCACAGGTTGTTTTCCCCCACCTTTTTTGTTTTTTTGTTTGTGTGGGCTTTGTTTGTTTTTTGTTTTAATTTTTTTTTTTTTATGAACTATAGAACAAGGGAGAGAAGATCACTAAACACTGTGAATTTGGGATGTGATGTTAGGGAGGTCAACTTTACTGTTGGTAATAAAGATACATGGAAAAGGAAGCAAGTGAAAGGCCCTGGCATTATCTCTCAGACATACATAGGAAAGGACATGGGTGTTGTTGAGAGGCTGGAGCTACCAAAAAGAGAGAAATAAAGAAAATAAAGAGAAATGTTAAATAACAGGACTTAAAAAAATGCTGTGGGCTGATTTCCCAGGATGTTGGCACAGCATTTACACTGAACTGGGCAAGGGCAGGCTGGGACTTCCTAAAGCCAAGTTAACCTCCGTGTAGGTCATTAACTGTAGCTTTTTCCATAGTGAATTGCACTCTTATGAAATGCTTCATTATCCCTTGTTTTGTTCAGCATTCACTGCAGTTGGGTTCTGACTGGATATTAACATCCCTTACAAAAAATTTAATATTCTTGATAAATGTTTTCTTTTGGTGATGCAGTATTTTTCAGGATGAAAATAGCTATCTTTAATTTCCTATCTATTTTAACCTCAATTTTCCTTCGAAAAGTGGTTGATTTATGACAGGCTACCTTTTGCAGGTTTGTTTCTAAGAACAGAAATTCACAGAAATGCTTCAAAGGGGATGATGTTGACATTACAGTGAAGGATGTAAACAATTTTTGTTTCAGATACATATTTTTCAAGTACTGTGTTGTTACAGCGTGTGTTTAGTAACAGATAATAAACTTAATCTTGGTCTTGTATTGAAAAACACTTGATAACTTACGTTATTTGATGTTACGTTATTTGACATTATCCTGTGTTTTTATTGCATTTTTCCTTTTTTCAAATACTAGTATGCCTTCATGTACTTCTGAAAATGTTTAAGCATTTCATCTCTTGGAAGGTTTATTGATCTGCACATCAGTGCTGTTTGCAGAGTGGAGAAGTATTTCCAACAAATAACATGGGAGGAAGGTGTGGGTGTTTTATGTAGGTGGATACGCTTGGTCAAAGGATCCCAGAGTGGTTTGGGTTGGAAGAGACTCTAAAGCTCAGTTCATTTCATCCCCTGCCATGAGCAGGGACACCTTCTGTCATCCCAGATTGCTCCCAGCCCCATCCAGCCTGGCCTGGGACACTGCCAGGGATCCAGGGGCAGCCACAGCTGCTCTGGGCACCCTGGGCCAGGGCCTGCCCACCCTCCCAGCCAGCAATTCCTCATTCCCAATGGGCCAAAATCTGTCCCTGCCCTCTGGCCCTGGGAGCCATTGCCTGGCTGCTGTCCCTGCCTGCCTTGTCCCCAGGGGCTGTGCAGCTCTCCTGGAGCCCCTGCAGGCCCTGGCAGGGGCTCTCAGGTGTCCCTGGAGCTTCTCTGGTGCAGCTGAGCAGCCCCAGCTGTGCCAGGCTGGCTCCAGAGCAGAGGGGCTCCAGCCCTGGCAGCATCTCCGTGGCCTCCTCTGCACTGGCTGCAGCAGCTCCAGCTCCTTGTGCTGTTGGAGCCAGGGCTGGGGCAGCTCTGCAGGTGGGCTCTCACCTGAGCCCAGGGGCACAGGGGCAGGATCCCCCTGCCCTGCTGCCCACGCTGGGGATCAGCCCAGGGCAGGGGGTTCAGGCTGGGGCAGGCCCAGCTCTCACCCACAGCACCCCCAGCTCCTTCTCCCAGGGCTGCTCCCCCTGCTCAGCCCCAGCCGGGGTTGGTCCTGGAGCTGCCCTGACCCAGGTGTGGCGCTCAGCCAGATGTTTCCATGGGCCACTGCCCGAGCCTATCTGGATAATGTGATACCAGATATTGTAGTGTAAATTTTGAGTTCATTATCAACTACCGTACCTGAAATCTTCTTCTTTATTCCTTCAAAGGTATTTCGTGCCTGGCATGATTTATTCAGAAAGGAATGCATGAGCAAAATTTGAAAATTGAAATTCTGTATGTACTGGTTTGAATACACGTCTTGTAAATTGCAGTGTGTGTACCAAGACTGAACATCCTGTGTGAAATTCCTGGTGAAGGTGTAGGGGGAATAATTAAAATTCAGCTCCAACTTCAGCTTTATAGTATTCCAGCTCAAACTGTGTAATTTTTTTATGTCCGGAAATTCAGTAAAATGAGATATTTGAGCCAAAATCACTAACATGATATGGATGGAGGTACTGCATTGAAGGATGTGGTAATACACGCAATATATTATGCTTTATGCATATTTTACAATAAAAATTGACTTCATCAATATTGGAATTTGATTCAAAGTTCAGGAAATAATAGATTAAGGTTTTATGAAAAGTTTAATTCACTGTCTTGGTTTCAAAAGTGAAACATAATCTTTAATTAAGTGATTGTTCATTGTGCTTTGTTTTGAATGTAGAATTATTCACTGGTTTGGGGTTTTTTACGTTGTCTTTATTCTTTGTGTGGCCTCAGGCACACTGAACACATGCCATCTAACTTTATCCAGAAGACAAAAAATGCTAATTTCCTTAATAACTGTTCTTTTTACAGCCTGTGATACTCATAAAAGTTCTCAGTGGTTCACAAGTGTTCACAGTGAATATACAAATTATTTATAAATACAGATTTGGGAAAAAAAGATTGCTACCCACTATAAACAATTATGGAAGTTATCCACAGATATAAAAGTATTATCTTGCAATTTTTTTTCCTTTATGGGGCACTGGAAGTTTACAAATGGCCTTATTGTTATGCAAAAGGGAGTCCTTGCATCCAAAATTATGTTTGGGAGGACATCTTAGCTGTGACACCTATGTCAGGTTTGAATTTTTGGTCATTTCTGTAGTGTCCTTAGCAATGATTTTATTGTGAAGTTGATTGGTCCAACTGATTTTTTTTATTTCTTTAAAAAAAAAAAGTTTCCAGTTTGTTAAAATTGTAGAGGTTTCATGTGAGTAGGATAACCAAACAGACTGTAGTGATGAGGGAGAGACAACTTTCCATGGGCTTTCCATGCCCACTAGCAGAATCACTGTGGAGGGAGAAAGATGTGATCAGGAAGGACACTTGGCCAAAGACAAGGTCAGTCCATGAGGAAAGCAGTGGAGCAAACAGGTCAAAGGGACAAGGACCAAGAGAAGGGAGGGAGAAAGGAGACAAGAGCATAAGACAAAAATAGCATTCTCTGTCTGCGGCATATGATGGGTCCTCCTAGAGGCTTGTTTCTTGTTCTGTTCAACGCTGAAATTCAAGTTTTACGAAGTTAGGTCAAAGCCTGGAGAAGAGAAGGCTCCAGGGACACCTGAGAGCCCCTGCCAGGGCCTGCAGGGGCTCCAGGAGAGCTGCACAGCCCCTGGGGACAAGGCAGGCAGGGACAGCAGCCAGGCAATGGCTCCCAGGGCCAGAGGGCAGGGACAGATTTTGGCCCATTGGGAATGAGGAATTGCTGGCTGGGAGGGTGGGCAGGCCCTGGCCCAGGGTGCCCAGAGCAGCTGTGGCTGCCCCTGGATCCCTGGCAGTGTCCCAGGCCAGGCTGGATGGGGCTGGGAGCAGCCTGGGATGGTGGAAGGTGTCCCTGCCCATGGCAGGGGGCTGGGGGTGGGATGGACTTTAAGATCCCTTCCAACCCAAACATTCTATGACTCTGTGATATTATTTCCAAGTTTCACAGGAGATTGCAATTAATTCATTGTAACTGTGCCAGGGCACTAAAAAGCCAAACCCTCACTGAGCCCACAGGGCTGTGTAAGGACAGGGTGGTGCCAGAGGTGAGCGCCGTGAGGGCTCCGCGTATGAACCAGGGCTCCAGACTCATGTTCTGCTTAAATCTTAGAACAAAGAGGGCTGTTAGCAACACCCATACCCTGTGACCTTCTGCAAGCAGAATGAGTCTGTTGTCTCCTAAAGTGGACCCAGATTCTTTCCTGTCAGAATGAGTTTAGAGGGCACAGCAATTCTCTTTCCAAGTGTAGCAAGCACCCAAATACATACAAATACGTTCAAATGTGCTTGCACAGCCAGTGTTTTTGAGCAGAGCTGTGCCAAATCCGAGCTGCTCAAAGGATAGAGATTTGGACCTTAGGTTGCACAACAGCAGTGTCTTTCTAATTTTCATGTTGTAATTTCTTTGTTAGGGTTTTGGGTGAGAGTTTTGCTCAGGATGCTTTGTCCAGCAATTTCCTCTGGTTCTCACCCACAGAGTTTTGCCCTCATTCAAGGCAAATGTCATCTCTCAGCAGCTATTAGACCCTTACCCTTATTGAATTAAGTGCAAGTAGATAAAATTGAAATACTGCAGGCTCTGCCCCTTTGATATTCTTATAAAATAGTAACAGGACAAACACAGGGATCATTAAAAGGAATTACATGCATACCTTGAGACACCTAAAACAGATTTGAGGATTTTTAGCTCAGAATAAGCCTTGTGTTTAATCTGAGCTTTGTAAATATATATTCTGTTTATACTGGACTGCACTGATTTTCCCTCCTTAGCTTTCAGCCTTTCAGAATTTAGTTTCCTGCCTGCCACTCTCTTGAAAAGTACAGGAGAGAGGTGGTGCTCAGCAAAGCACTGCCCTGTCAAGTCAAAATCATCACGTTCTGTAGGACTTTCGTGCAGGAATTCAGTCCATGGTATATCACAGTCTGCTTATTGAGTTTCTATTTCCATACAAGCTAGAGTTAGGTCCTAGTCTGCCTCTGCCCTGTAAGTGGAGTTACAAGGATGTTATTTGAAATGCCAGACAAAAGGGGAATGTAACGATCTGTACCAAGATACAGGGGAAGGAATTTACTGCTTTCTGTTCCTTTTACTTCTGTAGCAATAGGAGCGTCCATTTCCCAACATTGGCTGGAAAGTGGCCATGAGATGCTGAACAATTTATGCCTTCAGTTGAAAAATACATTTCCTGGTCTCTGGAAATTAAACTCTTGGCTTATTTTGTAAATATTTACTTTTTTCTTGCCACATCAAATTCCTTTCTTCCATATTGTTTCTAATGTCATTGTCTTTCAAACACCATTTTGGCAGGAAATCCTGTTCGTTAATGCAAAGCCTCCCTTAATTGTTCTAAGTAGTTTCTGATTTTGCTTATAAACCTACAAGTGTATGGTGACTTCTTGTTTTTCTACTTAATACAACAATATTCCAAATAATAATGTTATCCTCTGTGAGGCAGAATTTGATATGGCTTTATAGCGCATGACTTACAGATCTCTGCTCATATGTTAGCAGTGGCAGATAAAAGGGTGCTCTAAAATTAATGAGATGTTTTGTCATGAAGATATCTTGAAGTATATAATTTATTAGGATCAAGTTTAGGATTGTAGAATTAAAAGAATGGCTGTTTATGTTTGCTGTTTAACAGGGAGATGGGATAGAAATAATTTTCTTACCCAGGATGCATTAAAACCATTTGTGATGCCAGAGAGCAGCTCAGGTGAATGACTTTTTACATGGGCAGAAATCAACAAGACAGCTTTAAACAAACAGAGGGCAGGTTCAGATTGGATATTAGGAAGAAATTCTTTATTTAAAAGCAGGGGGTGAGGCCCTGGCCCAGGGTGCCCAGAGCAGCTGTGGCTGCCCCTGGATCCCTGGCAGTGCCCCAGGCCAGGCTGGATGGGGCTGGGAGCAGCCTGGGACAGTGGGAGCTGTCCCTGCCCATGGCAGGGGTGGCAATGGATGAGCTTTAAGATCTCTTTCAACCCAAATCACTCAGAGGTTCTGTATTTGGGATTTGCCCTGAAATAGCTGCCAGCTGTGGCACATAGCTGTTTCCAAGGGGACACAAACTTATATTTTTAAGGCACAATATGAGAAAAGCAGAAAAAGGTCTGACCTCTGTCCAGCAAAATCGGAACAGGGCAATACCTTCCTCGTGTGAATGTTCTACTGTTTGGGAGCTCTTCTCATTCCCTGATCCCTTGAACCCTCTTTGTCCATCAGTGTGGCCCATGCTAACCATGTTATTTACATCCATGATATTTGTGGAGTCTGCACACTGTGAGTGTCTTGATTTCACATCATCTCCACAAGCCAGATGGACCTAATAGTAAATATAGCAAATCTTTATTCAGCAGAATTTAGTCATGTTTCACTTTACAAGATTAGAAAGAAAGATATAAAGTGCATTCTTACTTTCTGTTTATTCTGTTATTTAATATTTTAATTGATTAGATTCTGTTTCCTGGGATCCTAAATGTCTCCCAGGCTTTAGAGTTGGTCTCAAATAGATAAGAGCAGTGCCTCTCTATGGAGTAAATGGCCCTGCAGAGGCCTTGGAGTTCTCCATGGCTATTGTCTCTCTTTATTTCTATTTATGTGCCATTGTAGCTTGGATAATTCGAATGCAGAATGCCTCAAGGGCTCTTTTGTAGACATGAGCACAGGGGGCTTAGGGATTTTTCTCTGCATTTATTTGTACTAAATGGATTTTTCCCAGTGCTGGGTTCCTTAAGTGCTCACAGAGCACTTCTCCATTGCCCACAGACAGGCACTTGCTTACAACCTGTCCCCCATACAGGTCTATGGGACAATGCATTTATTGTATTTCAAGTGGAGCAGCACAGTACATTTATTTTGTTCTGATGTCTGGTATGACACTTCACAGACCTTTATTCAACCAGATGGGCATTTCAGGTTGTCTGCTTGGAGACGTCTGTGCTGGGACATATCGATGTCTAGGGTTCTTGTGCCACAGCACACACTTTGTTTTGCTGTAATCCCTTTTAAAAAATAGGTCAACCCAAGGAGTGTTCCTTACATATACAGAAATCAAGGTATGGTTTTATGTTGGAGATTTTTTCAGGGATGGCCTAGAAGGCAGCTGTGAGGAGCAGGTTCTCACAGCCTGCTTCTGTGAACAGCAGAGGTTCTCAGGTTATTTTTAATTACAAGTAAAGGTGACAAACATGAAGGCCTTGAGAGCCTTGCACATCAGAGTTCTCAGGCAGCTTTCTCATAACAAGTGGATGTTCTATTTTTGGCTGTTTTGGGAAAGCAAAAATAATTTTGAGAACCCAAATCTTGGTATTGGAAACATAAGGAGGGTTTGGTGTGTTATCTCTGACCTATTGTGAGCTCAGATTTTGCAATATGCATGAAGTGAATTAACACTGTTATAAAAAGTGCCTGATTGATTAATAAATCGGAGTCGATGGCTGACCAACGCAAGGTGGGTCGTCTCCCTTCCAACTTCAATAGTTTTAACTTTTAGATGTCAGGTTTTGAATATAAAATCTTTCTAGAGCTTTTTTCCAATATGATTGTCTCATTGTAAAATCCTTTTGTTTGAAAGGAGTATTTTTAGTGTAGCAAGGTTTTGATGTTTGGGGCTTTATACTTAAATCTTTAAAATAGAGAACAATAGTACATTTGGCATGTATATAGGAAGAGTGAGAAAAAGCAGCATAGAGTATCGCTGAATTGTTTGAGAACATTCATCCTCAGATTTTTTGAACCGTGGAACTGTTTTTTTCCATTACCAGATAGTGGTTTGTTCAGTTTGTTTGCAGCACTTCTGAACTAGGAGAGTGAGCAGAAAAAATTCAGAACATCTGAATGTCCAAACTTCAGATAAATTCTGAGGAGAGGTGCTTTGGTCCTCAAGTAGTTCTTTACTCAACACATACAGAATATTTCTAGATACCCAGATAAATGAAAATTCACCTTTAGAAGCTCAGTAGTGATTTGAATTGTGAGAAATCCAATCCTTACCCCTTCTTGCTGTCATATAACACGATCTGACTTTCCTCTGCTGATGTCATCAGTTTGTTTCTATCCGTGCCACTTTTTTTCAGGCTTCCATCTCTTTCTTTGTATCACACCATCAGTCTAAACTCATCTCATACCCTAGGTATTGAGATTGTCTTCTTTCCTCCCAGGTTTTTCTTCCCTCTTTGCCATTGCTTTGACAACGCAAATAGGAATTTATTGCACCTTGAGCCGGGCTCCAACCTCCTTTGTAAGGGTGCCCATATAATGATAGTTAAGTTTCTAATAACTTTTTTTTTTTAAATTCTGGTATCTTGTAGAGTACTGTGTAAGCAAACTTTCTTTCTCCCTTTTCATATTTTTGGGTTTTTGGTCAATTCACTCTTCTCAAATCCATTGAATAAATGAGTTTTCAAGAATTTCATGTAGAAGTATGTTTTCTGGTTTAGATCCTGTACATTTTCATGCAATTGTTTCAAAATCTTTCACGCAGGATGCGAGGGGCACTTGCTGCACAGCACAGCTTTACTGGATATAAAATCACAGAATTGTTTTGGTTGAAAAGGACATCTAAGTTTGAGTCCAGCCCTCTCCCCAGTGCTGCCCAGCCCACCACTGCCCCATGTCCCCAAGTGCCACATTCACATGGCTTTTAAACACCACCAGTGTCCTTGGTGACCACAAAGTACATATAGTTTTCTTTTTGATCTCAGCTTGGCTTTTAGTTGGGCAAAAATAGATGTGTGATGAAGACACATGAGGAAAATTTGGGAGACAGTCACAGCTTCCACTTCTGGAAGTGTTACTTTTTGTTATTCAACTGTATTAATTAAAAAAATCTCACATGGAGGAAAGTAATATAAATGATTTGTAGAAGCCTGTTACAACAGGGGTACTGTGCTTTATTTTTCTTACAGTCTCATTGAAAGACCATTAGCAAGGTGTATTTTTTAGTGATGGGGTGATATCCTCTTTGGAATGAGTTTCACAATCACTGTTCTAGTATTATGCTCAGGACAAACTGACATGTTATTTTGGAGCATCCTATTCACTTCCTTAAAATAAAGTACACTCCTACCTTTCCTTCTTGTTGTTCAAAGCTTTCAGAAAACTTTGTGGTAAATTCTAACTTCAGATTTCCTTTCAACTTTTAATTTTAGTTCTCATATATTTTTTTCAAATTTTTATAAAAGCTGCATTTTATACATTGGGGTTTTTTGATGTGAAAAGTGTACTTTATGAGCGTTTTCAAACTGATGTAAATTAGACTTTTTGAGGCACTTGTTAAATGAGTTTCCATATTGGCTTTTTTTTTTTCCTTTTGGGATCTACACACTTTGTGGAGTTGACTTTTTGAAAGTGTTAGGTTCATATATTACTGGTTTGCATTTTATTGTGTGTGCAAATAGCACTTAATCAATTCACTGGTATTAGCAACCATTTCTATTTCGTCTGTATTAATTTCTTTTATTTATTGAAGTTCAGCCCTGAGTTAAATTAAAACCTGCTGTGTAAAGGGAGGTAAGAAATCAATGTTGTTTTTAATTCCTTGAAAACAAACAACCACAGGACCTTGAGATTGTTGTTCAGCCTTTAGTCTTCCTGGCTGGCTGAGCTCATCGCTGCTGCGATTTTTGATGATCTGTAATAGATCCCATTATCCCGGAGCGGTGTGGGTTGCAGAGACCTCAAAGATGACACTGTGTGTGGTCAGGGGCACTTTCCAGCAGACCAGGCTGCCCCAAGCCCTGTCCAGCCAGGCCTTGGACACTTGCAGGGATTTGGAGACTCCCAGCTGCGCACAGCTTCTCTGGGCACCCGTGTCAGGGACTCACCGCCCGCACAGCCAGGAATTTCTCCTGATAATGCCCCTGATGAGTCCTAATCTTCCTAACAGATGCCAGCTGTTACCTCATCTTGCTCTTATTCCAGCTTGCTGTTTTGCTCACTGTGCATTGGCCTGGATGTGCTTCTGTGAGGGAGGGAGGAGTTGAGATGAGGGACACCAAGATGATTTAATTGTTCTGGACATAGCTCTTTATTGTTATGAAAAGTCCATAATGGGTGAGATTGAAGGGCTGTCAGGCTCCATAGCCTGCCTGACAGTTGATGGAGAAGAGTGGATGAAAGAGGACAAATATTCCAGTAGAAAAATCCATATTCTTGTCAGCCTGTGCACGCTGCCCTTAATGACCACAAAGTATATATATTTTTCTTCTTGATCTCAACTTGGCTTTTAGTTGGGCAAAAATAGATGTGTGATGAAGACACATGAGGAAAATTTGGGAGACAGTCACAGCTTCCACTTCTGGACCTTGTACCTTGTTGTGAGGAGAGGAACAACCTTGTTGTAAAGGATTTTTGCCTTTTAAAAATTGCATTATTCATGCCCTGAAAATCAAAATCAAGCTTAAAACCTTACATACACTGGAGACATGGCTGCTGCAAAATAAAGCAACTCTTCTAGAATGCAGCATTTGTTGGTGATGAAGGGTATTTATGAGCTAAACTTCATAGAAATGCCTTATGAAGGTTGCAACTAACCCTGTGCTGAGACTTTAAAAATTAGTCTGATATTTATCAAGGTGGTTTTCAGAGCTAGAGACAGAGGCACAATAATAAGCAAATGACTTGGAATTGAAGTTTTGCGCCAATTTAGGGAGCAACAGTATTTCCTACGAAGCTCCAAATCCATTCCTAATCACAATATCTGTCCTTTATTTCTTTCTTTTTTCTTTTTTTTTTCCCCTGTGATTTGCTGTAGTGTTTTTGTGGGGGTGTTTGAGTTTGACATTCTATGCCTTTTTATTATGAAAAATTTAGTATGAAAAATCCTACCATGTTTTCCTGCCCTTGTGCTTATCTAAGGGATGGTCCTTAGAGAAGGATTACCAATGGATGGAGGAGAGAATTGTGTTGCGTTTTTCTGACCTGGATGTCTGTGTTGTGGGCACTGGTCCCACAAAAAATTGTCAGTATAGTGTGGAAGACATGAGTTTGTGGCTGGGAAGCAGAACTTTGCAAGGGGAAAGACAGCAAAATCCTTTGCACTGCTGCTCTTTAACTAGAAATCAGCCACCGAGATCTTTCTTGTGCCATAAACTCTACTTATAATACACATAATTATTAAAAAAAAAAACCTTTAAGGAATATATAAGGAAATCATTTGTCCATTATTTTCCTTTCTGCTTTTCCCTAGTTCTCTACATTTCTATTGGAGTAAATAAATTTACTTTTTGCTATTCTGGTTCCATGCAGAGTACCACTGTATGTTAATTTTCCTCTTCATATATATTGGACACATGCACTTTCAAAATCTTGATCCCTTTTCCTTGTTTATATTTAAAATTCCTTTAAAGCCAGAATGCTTTATGTGTTTTGGAGAAGAATCTACTAGTTGGAAATCTGCGTTATTCCAAATTCTTCTTCTTTGTGAAATTATCTCTATCTTCTGGAACAGACACCAGATTTAACCTGATTTTGCTGCATCCCACCAATAAGCATCTCCATCTTTTTTGCTGCATCCCACCATAAGCATCTCCAGCTTGGTTTTAACTGATTATTTTGTCTCCACAGCACTAGATGGTGCTGATGACAGTATCTCTGAAATCTGTCTTCAAAGATAACCATGGTTGCAGAAGTAGTGCTACTGTTTGCTACCAAGGACCAGTTTGCAGATCCAGTTATTGATCTGAAAAAAAAATCAGTCTGTGAGCGCAATAATAGAATTTGGGAGAGGGAAAAAGGTGGAAAGCTACCAATATATCTTAATTTCTGTGTTGCTTCTTCCCCTTTTAGCGTGGAATGTTCTAATGGTATTGACTAATAGCTGTGAGTTAGTGTAGGGAATTGCTCGTGGCTGTGAGGAGTGTTGGAAAAGCCTTTTCCTGATGCTCTGGACTAGCAATGGATGACAAGAGCTCATGACAAGCTGGCCATTCTACCCTCTAAAACACACACAGTCATCCTTGGAAAACCTGACAGGAGTCCTGTAATGCTCCAAAAAGAAGTAAAGAAGTCCAAAGGATGTTTTTAAATGCAGAAAGCCTAAAAACATCTGACAACAAGAGAAAATGGCCTCAGGTTGCTCTGGAGTAGGTTTAGAATGGATGTTAGGGAAAAATTCTCCATGGAAGGGGTTGTTCTTTCACAGGCTGCCCGGAGCACTGGTGGAGTCCTCATCTCTGGAGGGATTTAAAAGCCACTATTTAAAAGTGGTTGTGGCACTTGGGGACATGGGTCAGTGGTGGCCTTGGCAGTGCTGGGGGAATGTTGGACTCCATGGTCTTAGAAGCTCTTCCAATATGGGGATGGATTCATCTGTTAATTGGTAGCCATGTTTAGGCTGTCCAGGCCTTTAGAGGAGTATCTGACTCCTTGCTTAATTGAACCCCATGAAAGCCAGGGCCCACACTGGGATTAGATACCCCACTATGCCTGGCCCTGAATCTTGATGTGTTATCAACCCCTGCTAAAGCATCCCCCCGAGAACTACGAGCACCAAAGCTTAAAACTCAAGGGACTAATGCTGCTGAGCATTACCTGGTGGTCTTTGCCCACTGCTGCTACTCCCACCATTCTCCTTGTAAATCAGGTTACCCCATGTTCTCTGAGTGTCATTGCCCTGCTTTTTTCCAGAATGCAAGAAAAATGTGTTTATTTCTCTGTATGTGTATGGACCTCTGATTTAACAGATTGTAAAGCTAAGGTAATCCTTTTTCAATTGACTTAGGCTAAAATAAGCTTGAAAATAATAGGTAATAGTAAAATGCAATAACTCAGCCTCAAAGTACACAAAGCTTTTATCATATACTCAGATTTCTCCTGTCTAAGAAATAGTTTATTAAAATGGATAATATATGAGATACGTAAGTATATATTACAATGTATTGCATGAGGTGCTGCACTTAAAAATTGCATTCTAGTGAACACAAACTATTTATGAACTAAAATTGCATGTATGCCATTCCTTCTGTGACAGTTTGACTTTTAAGGATTTAATAATGAACAGAAAATGTTCTTCAGAGCATATATTGTATAGAATATTTCTGATTCAAACTCTGCTGTTACTTACCCACATGCTAAATAAATAAATAAATAATACAACTGTGCATTACATTCTAAAAATTTTATGTATATAATAAGACACCTTTCCTTTCTGAATAGTCTTAACTATTTCAGGACACTCTCATAAAGTTATTTTAATTTCTTTTTCCCCCAGTCTATTTTCTCTGTTGTCTAAAAAACACAACAAAGTGCTGGAGCAAGCCACGCAGTCCTTGAGAGGTTCCTTGGGTTCGAACGACTCTCCACTTCCTGATTATGTGAGTATCAAAATGAGTGTTGTAATGGGTGCTTCGGAATTCAAGTCATACATCCCTAAATCTGCAAAGAATCCTCCGTGTGGCAGCTGAGCAACCACCAACATCAAAATACAGGAACCTGTATGAATGATGTCATGTCTGAAACGTCTCTAAAAAACAAGAGTTACACTTAGAAATGGCAGAGCAAAACCACAGCTATGCAGAGGGAAGAGGCTTAGTGTCAACTCATGCTTTTCGAGCCATTTATAATTCAGAATATTTAAATGACACCATTGAAAACGGCATTTTTAAGAAGTGGGCTTTAGCATCCACAGAATCTTAAAATGCCTAAAAATGATTGAGAACAATTCCCAGTGAGCCTCTGAGGGAGTACTGGAGTCATGGGGTAAATTAGTATGTTCTGAGTACATGGATGCTTAGAGTTCCCTTCAGTCTGCTGAGCCAATGCCCACAAGTAGGCAACAATTTTGTATTTAATTGCACAGCTTGTTGGGAAATCTCTGCTTTGGGTGGAAGAACGTCTTGAGAGGACTTGAATAATATCTTTGTGCTGCTGAATTATCTTTGGTCTGTAGTCATTTGAACCCTCACTGCAGCACTGTGTGCAGGACAGAAAAGTTGATTTATCATTTGCTTGGGATTTTTGAGCATGAAAATGTATCAGCTGTTTTATTTTCAGGGCTAATGCATGATCCATAATATGCCTGCCTGAGACTTTGCATATTCTATTACTCTAGCATTAAATATAAAAATATCTAAAAAGATAATTTGGTATAATAGTTTAATGACTTAAATAGGGAAACAGCATGATACACATCTGCAAAACACATAGGCACACATAGGCATGTGGTAACATACATATGAAGAACTATATTTTAAGATGTGTAAAAATACTTGCTTAAAAAAAAATAATGCTTGAAAAATATTTTATAGGTTTTGAACTTTTTAACTTGCTGGATGTAAACAATACTGCAGTTAAGGAAAGGCCCAGGGGGAAAGGCTTTATATATGAAATTGTCCCCTCACATTCAGAAACAGCTGAACAATGCAGCTGATAGAGCTGGGAAAGCTCCCTGGAGTACAGCCAAGAGGCTTAGATACTCCACTGATTTTTTTTCTTTTTACTGTTGGTATGATGTGGGGATGGAGGGGAGAAAGAGAGCCCTTGAAAAGATTGGTGTAGGGGAGAGAATTTACTCTAAATTAAGTTCATGGCCTGTATTTTGAAGCAATAAGGTAAACTGTTAATGCATGGCTTTCTGGTCCTTTCTTTTTCCTCTTGAAATTGCTCATGTTACAGCTCAGCCTTAAACATAGGCAGTTGACTAAAAAAAAGTTGGGGCCAGATTTCATCACTTCAGCATATTCTGCTTCTGAAAGCCTGTGTTTATGTTGTGTGTAAGAGCAAGGAGGAGTGTAGGAGTGGAGGGGACTGAAATGTCAGAAGTCCTGGAGCACGTTTTACCTCTGTATCTCAGTAAGGAGCTGAGGAAAAGGGTGATTCCAACATCGCCTGCTCTGCACAGGTTTGTTTGTTTGTTGAGAGGTGGAGGTTTGCCTAATAAGCAGTTCTCTTGCCAGGTTGTGTTTGGACCAAATAGTATTTTAAAAATGCCTTTTTCACCATTTTTTTCATTCACTTTAATTTAGAAATTTTTCATTTTCTTACTGTTCTCTGTAATCCAAATGGGAATTTGCGTGAGCCCGAATCCAAGGGTTAAATCACATAAAAGTATTCTAGGTGCTGTTTAAGATATTGTCTTAAATTCTGTGTGTTTGAACCGTAGTACTCTTTATATTCTAGTAAGTTTTTGACCCAATACACAGTCCCTAAGCTTATACTCACTGATGGTGGTAGGAATATACTGAGTTCTACAGAACTTTACATGTTTATTAATGTTCCTTTTGTGAGTTATCTGCTGCAGTTTGCCATCAGGCTGTGGAGTAACAGCAGAGCTGGGAACTGAAGTAAGGAACTGACCCCTATTGGTCTTGATATTGTTCTTGCTGGGGTTTTTCTGGTTTTTAAAAAAGAAAAGAGCAACTTGTTTCATTTATTGAGGCTGGACCAGTGTCCTTTCCTGATAAACTCCTGTCAGTGCTGTGGATTCAGGAGCACGATGGAGAAGGCAGCAGGACAGAGACACCCAGCCCCTGTCATTATTGCCTCAAAGACACAATCCTCTGTTAAGATTATTTTTCCTTGTTAAATACAATCCTTTGTTAGACTGTTATTCATTGTTTTTGTTGCAGCATTGACCTGGTTTGAAATACTACATATAATCCAAATAGAAATGGGAAGAATCCACTTAAGTTTATGTTTCTTACTTTCTTGCATTCAATGAAAGCATGTTTTCCAATATTTTTAGCAAACAAGAAAACTGGTAATAAAATAATTGAGAATTTTGCTTCTTTCAGTTCAAATCAAGACGTATTACTTAAGTAAACATATCAATGATTTTCTTAGTAATTTCATTACAGCCTAATGTAATTTATCAAATCAAAGGTACTTAACAGCGTAAATAGAGACATGTTAACTTCTCTTGGGAGGTAACACGTCAGACGCGTTGTTGGAGCTACCGTCTACACCAAAAATTTCTTTTCAAGGATTTCATAGTATTCTTTATGATTTTTGAGTGCTTCCCCTGCTTTTTAAACTACAGCTGGTAACGAGAGATTCTCCTTAATTCTTTCTATGGAGAAGAAGAGAGTAGATTTTTATTTTTGGCAAGTTCATGTCATTTTCTTGCTGATATGAGAAACTTCCTAAATGGAAAAATTGAGGAAATTAAAAATTAAATGTAGATATAGTATTAGATTGAAGTAGTTTGGCAGACATCATCACTTGAGTTTTACCTCCTGAATTTTGAGTTTAAAAAAAGTTTGTTCTAGCCAGATGAAGCTTAAATATGTTAGGAAAAATTGTAAAAATAATCCCACTTAGTGGCAATATATTCAATTATTTAGTACACAGCATTGTAATTTAAACAGCACGTCAGTGGTGGATGAAATTTGGGATAAAAACCTTGTAGAGTAATATCAAACTTTTCATATTAATAGACACATTAATCAATATATGGAGAGCCATTCTTTAATCCCCTGTCCAAAATCTGTTGGATTTTGGGTTATTTAGCATAGAATGAAAGCATGTTGGCAACTCAAAGGGAAAAAATGTAAAAAAATACAAATGTAGTGAGCTTTGTGTGTGCACGTGTATGTATAAAAATATATGTTTTGATGTGTAGTTATATATATAAAGTCTGCAGTAGCAAAGCCTGGTAGTGCTGGAGACTTCCCAATCAGAGCTGACTTCTCATGACTCCTTCCCAGTCCAGTAAATTTACCCACTCTGCAAAGCTGGCTTTCATGGAGGGCTGGAATTCTGCAAATGTTGATGAGTTTTCCTCTCATCTTGATAACCAGAATTAAACTTTGCATCTGGATGATGAGATTTCTGTATTATTTTCTTTTCCCCCTCAGTTTGTGCTCCATAATGGGCTAAATGAATTCCAATATTTAGATTCTTCTTTGATTTTTTCCTGATTTATATGGTAAATAGAAAGCAGCTGTCTGTTTAACCATCTAACTCTTGAAACTCCTAGGCCCCTCGAGCGTCATCTGGAAGTAATGTAGCTTGTAAAACAAAGCTAAGAAGAAAAAGCAATGTTTGTTTTATGTGGGATGAATGACTTCAGTTGGGGTCCCTCTAATTCGGCCATTATGGGGGTTATTAAAAAGCAGTATTACAAAAGTGGTTTCAACAAAAAAGAAATTTGGGGGGGGGGGTGGGAGCTTATATCTTGTTATTACATTTGATTATATTCAAACCTCCAAGTACTTCATAAATTGTCCTTCGTTTGAGTTTCCCCAAGAGACAACCAGCCCAGTCTCTCCCATGTACATCAAGAGATGTAAAAAGGTTCCCCTGCATCATTAATTCCTAAGAGAAAATTACCTGTTATAATTAAGAGCTCCTTATTTATCTTAGAAACTTGAAATTGCTAAAGATAAGGTAAAATCAGGTGCATGAACTGCAGTATTTGGTGTCTTTTAAACATAATGGAACAGATCTAGAATCTGTTTATGTTCTAGATTCAGTTATGTGCAGAGAAGTTAATTTTTCATCCAGTATGAAAAAAAACAAGTTTTATTCACTAATGATGTGAACAATTTGGCCTTTAAATAAATGTTGTGATGTTTAGGGGATTAGAAGGAGATGATCTGTAAGCCTTTCCAGCCCAAATCATTCTGGCATTATGTGATTCTATGAATCATGGAGCCATTTGCAGTGGAAAAGACCTCTAGGTTCATCAGGTCCTATAAAATGTTCTGTGCTTGCATATCTAATATTGCATGAGGGATCCTGCAGCTCTGATTGTTTTAATTATCTAAAGAGCAGTTTAACGCAGAGCTCTGCCATCACACAGGAGTGTTCTCCTATAGACTGTGCTATCACGAAGAAGTGGGAAGTCTTCCCCACAATCATCTGATGACTCTAGAAATGATGCAGAAATGAAATTAAACCTATTTCCAAATAAGCTGGTCGGCTGTAATAGAGTTAGTGTGATGCAATTAACGTTGTTCAGCTGGTAGTCTGTAAAGCACTGCTCGGTGGTAACTGCTAAGAATTTACAAAATACGTAGAACTGGATACACTGTTGGCAGAATGGGAAACTTTTGCCAAATTAAATCAAGACTGCAGCCTGAGATATGCCCATATTTGTCAAATACTGGAGTGAGGAAAAAAAAACTAAGGTAGTTTTGTTTTGTTGTCTTGGGGTTTTTTTGTCATAATCTTTCTTTAAAATTCAGAAACCACCTACTTACCACCCAAAGCACTGCCTAGGTCTCTTCAGTGTTTTTATTGTCTCTATTTTCTTCCTTTTCAAAATGGCATCAGGAAACCCAGTAAGATTTTTTTTTAATGCCTTAGTCACGCATCATTAGTAGTCCAAAAATCTTGATTTTAGTATCTCATGTTGTCTAAAGGAATAAACTTAAAATGTGATTATACAAGAGAATTTTTATTAGGGTGTTGTTTAATGAAAGCATATGCTAAAGCAATATAGTATTGGGTGGGTTTTGAATAGTGTGTGGATTCTAGCTGTTCAAGTTGCACTTAATAGGAGAGTCACCTTGTTTTGCAGTATAATACCTTCTTTTTGATTACTCTGACTTGATGGCTGATGAAGTAACATTTTCAACATCAGGTTATTCTTGGGTTTGCCTGTCTCCAGTATTGAGCAGAGGGCCTAAAAATACTTTTTCTAAATATTAGTCATACCCTCCTTCAGATGAATTATATTTTATAGAATATTACTCCTACCTAATCCTCCTATTTTTATATCACCAAAAAATAGCTATTTCAGAATAGACTGAAATAACCAACCTAACCCAAATCTAAAGCAGGCTTTTCTATTGAGTAATAGCTGAATTCTGCAGTTCTGTCTGAATTCTTAATCAGTTCTTTCCTTTAAATGAATTGAAACTTTCATAAGAAAATGCTGCATAAATTATCCTTAAACAGAAGAATTATCCTAAAATCCTGTGAAAAAAGATGTTGGTGAAGTTCAGTCTCTTAAAACTTCTGTATATTACTATGAAGTACTAATAGTTATTTGCAGCTGGCTTTTGCATTATTATGTCTTTACAAATATATTTCTTGAGATTGAAAGATTTTTACATTACATACATTGAAGAACATCAAGATTATGTTCTTCAATAGGATGTTGGTCTTTCATCACCCAGGACTTCCACAAAAGTGCATTGGTGTCTGGTATTTGTGTTACATAGATGGTTTTAAGCTTTATTTCACTTAGAAATTCTCATTATTTTGGCAAGTAGGGATGAAAATTCATTTGGTTTGAAGGAACATTTACTATGGCAGTAGCATCTTATAATTATCTGATTTAAAATCTTTCATTCTTCAGGTTTATGAGAAAGGAAAACAAATAAATGGCAAAACACCTGCTAAATTTCAAAACCCCTTGTTTTGCTTGTTAGAAACATTTGAAATAAACCAAACTTGATAATTTTTTACTTTTTCTTCTTTAAAATAGTTGTAGAGCTCTAGGACATTGTCATTATTTTGCAGTAAAGGGTATAAATTGTGGCATTTGTTCAAAGTCTGCACTCAAACCCCATGGTTTTTGAGAAGACTGCTTAAAAGAGTGTTCTTAAAAGAGGTGATTAAACTGAAGAAATTGTAAGAGATTGTCTTATAAAAGGGTGAGATCTTGGGGTTCCTTTGCACCTCCCTAAGTTAAGCAGGAGAACTTTGTATGCTGATTTTTTTCCTGCACAGCTAATTGGGTTGCATTTGAGAGAACTGGAAGCCTGGGAACGCTGGTTTTAGAAGGGCCTTAGGTGTAGCTGTAGATAGAAAATGTGATACATTATTCAGATAAAGCCCTCATAGGCCTCTCTATAAAACTGTTTATTACCGCCGTGTAAACCAACATTTGTTTTATTCACACTAATGGCAAGTATTGAAGTGTTTGGATGAAAAAAGGAGCAGTGCTGATCCCCAAAGCACCCTTCTTTGCTGATTTGGTCATTAGATGCTTTTCCTGCTGCCTCTTTCACATGAGTGGGTTGTTCAGGGTTTCTCAGAAACCAATTATTCACCTGGATGGTTCGTCTTGGTCAGACGTCCACAGGCAAACAGAACAAACTAATGCAGTAGCTCTCCAAAGAGTAGGATTTATTTTTATAACGGCAATCTATTTCAACAATGCATTAAAACAATTTTCTGGTGTTCCTAACGCAAGGTTTTGATTGAAAAATGTAGTGCTTAAAAACCATAAGTATGTGACCATATGTTATAAACATCCCAGTAATTGTTTTTTTTAAACATGCAGCCATATAAAGTAGAGGAAATGGACGAGGAAGAAAGTATGTACCAAACCTTTTAGGCTGTTTGGTACTAAATATCTAACTGGAATTGGAATTTCTGTGTGCTGCTTTTTCTCTATGAGATATTGGCGGAACCTGTTGTACCTTCCATTTCCAATTTCTCCTCTTCATATTTTACGGGGACATTTGCAGACTAACCAGTGACATTTTTGTATGTTTTTAGTTGTTTTAGAAAAAGCCATCCATTACTACCAAAGGGTACTAAGAAGATATTTAAAAAGTAAACAAACATAGATCTTTAGACTCCTTCATTGCAGATATCTGTGATTTGACACTGGAAAGACAAAGAAAATAATAGAAATTAGGGTGAACCAAGACCCAGTGATTTTGAGAAACATGCTATAAGAGGAAGATAGTGTGCTTCACATTGGATAAAATAATGGAAGAAGTTATTCACATGTGGAGATGCTGCTCAAATCCGTCTGAACTGAAACGTCCACACCTGCAGTGCTGGGGACAGCTCTGGGCCCTCAGCACAAGAGAGACACCGAGGGGCTGGAGCGTGTCCAGGGCAGGGAACGGAGCTGGGAAGGGGCTGGAGCCCCAAGAGAGGCTGAGGGAGCTGGGAAGGGGCTGAGCCTGGAGCAAAGGAGGCTCAGGGGGCCCTTGTGGCTCTGCACAGCTCCTGACAGGAGGGGACAGCCGGGGGGAACAGGGACAGGAGCAGAGGGAACGGCCTCAGGCTGGGCATGGGGAGGCTCAGTTGGATATTGGGGAAAATTCTTCATGGAAAGGCTTGTCCAGCCCTGGCACAGCTGCCCAGGGCAGTGCTGAGTCCCCATCCTTGTAGGGATTTAGAAGCTGTGTGGATGTGGCACCTGGGGACTTGGGTCAGTGGCAGCCTTGGCAGTGCTGGAGGAATGGTTGGACTCCATCTCTGTGGGCTTTTCCAACCTAAACAGTTCTGTAATTCTATAAAATGTTGAAACAGGACCATTTTCAACCTCTGCAGAGCCACATTTATTACACGTTGTGTCCATGTTACTGAAGCAAGTTAATCTCATCAGTTTACAGTTTATCTTCTCGGAGAGGTCTTGTGCCCCCTGAGCAGCATTTCACAGTGTCACGCCGAGGGCAATTCTCCCACTGGTGGCTGTTGTTAATATTACCTATAATGTTACACAACTGCTGCTGATTGGCAGTGTGGGTGGCCAGGAGACTGAATGATGGGATGAAGGCAAGGAGAGTGTTTTAAAGGGAATGAGTCAACCATATTAAAAGGCAGTCTTGGTATGAAGTGAATAAGAAAAAGGCTTGGATACAAAAAAATTATTAATATAGACAGAAATCCAAAACCAAAATTGGATTTTGAAAAAGGGTAGGCTCCTCTCTGCTGCTCATATGAAGTATCACATGGAGCAAAATAAGCCACTTACTGAAAACTGATTTCCTCATCACCTGGCCTGAAAACAGCATTAAAGAAATATAGAAGGGAGAATTTACATTTTGTTTATCTCCATTGGCAAGAGTGGATTCTTGTTCTCTGTGAAATACCTTCCTGAAAAACCTCTCAGAAAATGCAGAGAATGTATTTAAAAGAAACAGAAATTTATAAGTCTGTTACTCATTTTTATTGAATTGTATGGGCAACCTAATGTTTTTCACAGGTGTAATTGAAACGATAAACTTTTAATTCCCTTTCATGTAATCAGCTATTTCTCCTAATTTTCTCATTTCTTTGTTGATTAGAAACTAAGTGAATTAGTGGAATACATTGCATATTTCATATGCTAAGTCAGCTTTTATAAATTGGAATTCTTCCACAGAATTGGTTAATTATAGAAACAATAACCCAGACTTTGCACAAAAAGTAGCAATTCTTAACAGTCTCCGAGTTAGAGAACTAGGGGTGTTCAGCCTGGGGAAGAGAAGACTCTGGGGAGACAAGCCTCTAATACATTGCCATGGTTTAATCCTCCTGTATTTGTTATCCCCAGCACTTTTGGGAGATGTCTGATTGCCTTCACTTCTCTGAAACAAAGTTGAGACACGTAAGATACCTTTTTTTTTTTTGTTTTTTTCCCCCCATTTGCCCTTCAGATATGTTACTGGAATGTGGTGGAGCTCTTCCAGAGCTGCTCCTGCTCATACTCAGGCTGGAGCCCAAGCTGGGTGAGCTGTGGCCCACTACTGAGCAACACATTCCCCAAAGACATTGTGTTCCAATGCATTTTTGTGTTGCTATCAAGCTGGCACGGTGTGTACAGAGCGTGTTCCACTCCAGCATTTTTGTGTGTGTTAACCCAAACCCTTGACCTCAAAGATAATGTTGGCTAATAACGAAAAACAGCCGTCCTGTTCTAGAGAAAATAAGATGTATTGTAACATTGCAGGTTCAATTTGCTTTATTCACTGCAATAGGACTCATTATCTGAAGTATATCTGTTCTCCCCAGATAAACTGTGGAGAAAATGGATGTTGCAGTTCCCAAAGGCAGGTCTTTCATCTGCTCACCAGCAGATCATTTGTGGCACTCACAGAGAAATAAGATGCTTACTCAATGCAGCCAAAATAAGTTATCTGAACAAATAATGACGAGTTTTCCCGTTCCAGTACTAATCTTCTAGATTTTGATAAATTGAGTCAATAGGAAGAGTCATTTTTTCCCATGGGAAAAAAACTTTGTGGAATTTTTCTGATATGTAAAATTATTTTTCTGCAGTACATTAGCCATCTTAACGTGTGGTAAGTTAATTAAAGTTTGTTAGAAAGCAGTGTAAATTATAGGTAACCAGTTATAGTCACAAACAGAATTTTGGTGAGGACGAGTTGAGGGACTCTGGGATGGATGTGCAACATACCCAGGTGCTTCACTGTCTTTCAGCAGTAATCTCTCATCTTGTCCCTGTCTGTCACTGCTGAGCTTTATGAACCAGGCTATACAAAATTAACTTTGGTCCCAAAATAGACAAGGCTTCATAAATATTTCAGGAAATTTTATTTAGTTGGATAATGCAGTTTTTACATATTTCCATCAAGAGCATTTTGCCTCAAATTTTGAGAAAATACCATCTGTTGCTCATAGTTCATTTTGGAGCAAGTGCCTCTGTACATGGACTTCTGCAATTATTTTCTGTGAGTTTCGGGTTTTCCACATCTCAGTTAAAGGTTTGTTGTTTTGGCATTCAGGCTGCAGCTGCTCTGTGCTTCCAGAACATTTAACAGCACAGTGGTCAGCAACTTCTGTGTTTATCAGAACTGATGCAGTGTCTTTGTGACCAAATGTATTTCAAAAATAAGATGGAATGTAGTAAAAAGAGATCTAATCTAAAAGATCCCCATTTATTTGGTTTGTTTGCTGTCAGCCCTCAGAAAGCTCTTTCTCATCTCCTTACAATTTCCATTTTATTCGGCTCAAGAGAGCAGTTCTTGAAATTTGTTCATGGAGGTTTTTTGGGCGCAGGTTAATATAATAAATTGTACTTTTACTGGCAGTGATTAGTTTTGAAAAATTGGAAAGGTAAGAGGAAAACAAAACCACTTTCTTATATTTTCTAATCTTAGAAGAACTTATCTCCCTTATACTGAAAACCACTTCAAAGCTCAATAGTGTGATTTTTCTGATAGGTTTCACATGTCTTTGTTAAGCTATTCCCTTTAATTTTCAAAATATTTAACACCACTGAAAGAATGAATATAGCACGTGTGCTGAGTGGTGTCATAAAGAATTACTTCTTTAACTATGCTGCTGTCTTTTAATGTATGGTAAGAAATAAAAGCATTTTCCATTATTTATCTTGAGCGCTGGTGTGAGATGATGGCTGTAAAGCAGCTTATTCCTGCTCACAGGAGTTTGGGAATTTTGTGCCATAGCCTCTTGTCAGCTGTCTGCTACCTGGGACCTGACATTTTGTATCATGCACTGCTGCTGTTCACTACTGAACCATGGTGTAAACTTTCATGTGTGCACACCGTAACCTTCTACATGAACAGCAACAGGTTAAATCTACCTTTTTCTGTAATTACTGTTTTTAGACACGCCTAATATTGTCAAGAGGGGTTTTTTTTTCTGTTTTGTGGTGCTTTTCTATTGTTGTCTTACCCATCCCAGTGTCCCTTTGCAGTGATTTTTGGTGTTTGAGCAGAGCAGGAGTCTTGCTCTGTGGCAGCAAGGGCAGGGTGTGGCCTTGGCAGTAGCACCATTCCCTTGCCTCCTTGATATTCCCCGAACTGTAATGATGGATATGTCTGCTCTGCAAACCCCTTCTGACTTTCTTATTCCTCCCACAGAAATTTCAATAGCAATTTTCACCCCCAGGGCAGGAATACAGAATCTTTTGGCTGCTGGGTAGAGAGAAGCACTGACTTTTCCCACTGGCATCCTGTGCATCATCAGGACCGGAAAATCTTCTGCTTGGATAGTATGGAAATTATGGAAACTCCAGTCTCTGTATTGAGGACTTGGATTACACAGTCTTGTGTGTGAAGTTTTTTCTCTTACATAGGGTCAGAATTATTCAGATTGGTACTTTCAGTGGGAGAGAACAGTTCCAAGGCATTGATGGTTTTCCTGTGTCATAGCAGAGATGCTGAACCACAGGATCTGTTCAGTGAAGAACCATACAAGAACTTAGGAATTCAGATTCTGTGAAGGTGACAGCTTTAGTCAGGGATCAGTGTATATTCAGCTTGTTTTGGTACCTTCTCAATTAAAATTGCTTAGACACTGAAGGTTGGTCTGCAAGACCATAGAATTGTAGGATCCATTTGCTTTGGAAAAGCCCTCTCAAGTCTGGGTTGGAAAAGTCATTGAGTCATTCCCCCAGCCTGCCAAGGCTACCACTGACCCAAGTCCCCAAGTGCCACATCCATAGGACTTTTAGATCCCTCCAGGGCTGGGGACTCCGCTCTGGGCAGCTGTGCCAGGGCTGGACAGCCCTTTTATAAAAGAAATTTTCCCTACTGTCGAACCTGAACTTCCAGCAGATCAGCCTGAGGCCGTTCCCTCTGCTCCTGTCCCTGTTCCCCCCGGCTGTCCCCTCCTGTCAGGAGCTGTGCAGAGCCACAAGGGCCCCCTGAGCCTCCTTTGCTCCAGGCTCAGCCCCTTCCCAGCTCCCTCAGCCTCTCCTGGGGCTCCAGCCCCTTCCCAGCTCCGTTCCCTGCCCTGGACACGCTCCAGCCCCTCGGTGTCTCTCTTGTGCTGAGGGCCCAGAGCTGACACCAGGATTGGTGTGATCTGTAATTACTGAGTGATTTTCTCGAGTGACAGCGGGAGGTTCACAAGAAACCTGCTAATAGTTGTATATGTCCTTCTGCAGACAGTGTTAAGTTGTTATTGCTAAGTATAATATCAAGGATGAAGAAAATATTTGATAATATAGTCAGGGATTATGCTGGGGTGAGGGTACTGGTGGGTAAATTACTTCCTGCAACTGTAGTATATTGTATGTAGTAAAGTTTGGGAGGTGGGAAGAAAAATATTAAGAAAATTGTTAGGTTCTAACTGCTAATTGGTGGGGTTTTTCTGGCCATTTGCAAGATGTGATGTTTTGCCATCTTATTCTTCTTCACGAAAAAATATGGGTTTCTGTACTTCAATTAACATCACATAGGATGAAAAGAATAAGAGCCCATTCGAAAGAAACATTAAAATATGATAAGGGTGCTTAAATTTGGAATTAATGATGAAGTCAAACACAAAACTGAATGCCTGTATTAGCAACTGTATCTTCATAGTAAATTGTTAAATTTGCTCCTTTTTGGAGAACCACTCACTTGCTTCAAAGAGGGTCATCAGAAATCATCTCTAAGATACACATTAAGATCTACAGATTTCATTAGGTACTATTTACATTGCTATTAATACTACTGTTAGGTTTAATGCATAAGTTGGAAACTTTGTCTTATATAAGACCTGCATTGCTCCTGATGGGATCCCAAAAAGTAGAAAAATACTTTTTACAAGAGAATGTGATTGTTATCATTCCATGATAATTGTCAAGGTTTCAGTTCTTGCAGCACTTACTGCTGTGTAACTTCTCTGAACAGTTTTGCTGGTGACATTTTGCAGCTAAGCTGAATGTGTAGGGCTGAAATCAGAAAGTTTTTCACTTGAGGAATGTCTTTAAAGTCCTCAAACTCTCCTCAAGGTAGATTGGTTCTCTCAATTAAAGCCTATATCAGGATGATCTATTTTACCTTTGTATGGTGGAGTTGGGGTTGCATATGGGACTTGTTCTTTCTTGTTCTACCAGTCAAACTAAACAAAATCTTCCCATACCTCTAGGGAATGCTGCTAAGTTTGGTGGAGAAATGGAGAAATCTTCATTTCCTTTTACTCATAGTATTTCCCTAATACTCATTAGTATTTCAAGCATGGTATGACTAAATAAAAATTCACAGTTTTAATTTTCTTAGTAAAAATGTTGTCATCTTCTAGTAGCAGTTGCTTCCCAGGTTTTGTGCGATCTTAGACAATGATTGGGTTCAGTTTTACTAAATACTGTTTCCATTCTGTTGTCATTGTTGCATGTGGTTTGGGAATAGTGTCTGTGAGTGCTAGAGTTCCCAGCTGGTGACTTCCAGGTATTTTGGGTGTTGTGGTGGATCCCCTTATGCTGAAGCTTCTTGGGGGCTTAGAGCAGCCTCTGAAGCTTGACACTCAGTAGATGTCTTCCAGAGTAATTTGCCTTTTCTAAGCTAGTTTGGTGAAAATCAGTTTATTTGATTTGATTTGCTGATCTAGTGTAAGGTGTCCCTGCCAATAAACCTTCCATACCAAACCATTTTGGGTTTCTGTGACTCTGGGAATTGCAAAATCTTCAGTAAACAGGTAAAAAGGACGCAGGGCTGTGAGACTGAGGCATCACCAAGAATCAGTAAAGCACTGAAGGAATCTGGGCAGTTTTATAGTAGTTTTTGATTGATTCTGGAGCCTGACTTTGAAGGAAGTGGAGGATAAGTTAAAATATTTCAAAGTGAAGTGGTTTAGGATTGGAATTTCAAACACAGGAAGGGCATGGATGGAAGAAGAGATGAAAGTGATGGGGTGAGCAGCAGATGAGCAGTGGGTTAGCTGTAGGTCAGCTGGATGATAAACACAGTATGGTGAAGTCATGTAAGAAGTACCAATGAAGCAGCTGCACCTTCCCTGGGTTATATTTGTGTCCTCAGAAATGGCTCAGTATTTCCTGGGCCAGAGCAAGCTGGGAAAGCAGGGTTTTGGAGCAGGAAAGCAGTTGGGCTTGCTGCCTTGGCAGGTGTCCTGTGGTGTATTTTCCTTCGGAGCAGACTGCTCCTGGGCCCGTTCCTCTGGGGCAGGACACACACTATGGCATTTCCTCCTTGTCGTGGGCTGTGGTGGGTGTTGGCACTGGGATATGGGCTGGAAGCGCCGTGTTCCTGGTGGGAAGTGTGCTCCCACACAGGCTGGCTCAGCTGGGCTGAAAACCTGCACGCTCAGCTTGCCAGCTACTCGGGAAGGAGAGGAGGAATGTCAGGATGGACAGTTTATTTAGCCAAGTGTCTGGCAACAAACAGCTCTGCTGTGTGACAGCAGTGCTTTCATTTCTAAGCAGTGATCAGAGATGGCAGGGTTAATACTTGAGGTTATAATCACCATAGGCCCTGCATTTTTTCACGTAGTACCTACTTTACCAAAAGTTGTCTAAGCTTGACATAGAACAGCCAAAGAGTATTGCCAGTAAAAGAGATAAAGATAAGATTCTGGTCACCAAAGGCTTGGCTTTGAAGTTGCTTTGCTCACTGAGGGTAAGAACAGCTTTCTTGTGAGCTTCCTTCATTCCTCTCTGTTCTTCCACTCCTTTGGCAGAGCAAGTTTATTTTGTTGAAGGTTTTATTTTCTGCTGAAAGTGCAGGAAATTCAGACAGCTCTCTTGGAAGCTCCCCAAAGCTAATACAAACAAGATACATATGCTTCTCTTAAACTAACTGAAAATAAAGAAAATTATTTGAAAATATTTAACTATAGATATTCCTCAATAAAGAGAAATTTATATAATTACAGTTGTGGATGCTGATAAATTATGTTATCAAGGTGAAATTCCCTGTAGCGTGTATTGTCTATTCCTCATAAAAGATTGAGGGATACCACCCTGAAATCTGGAATAGCTGCATTACAGGCAGAAGTAGTAACTAGTGCATGTCCAAAAGCATAATTCACTGAAGTATTCTTTAGTATGTACAAAGCCAGATGAAAAGAAAAAGTAATGTAAAATGAACTGAAACTGTCTGTTCAGCTCTATTTTGTGTGGCTGCAGCTTATGGATCTGAAACAGTTCACCAAATTTTTCCTGTTGGTTTCTCCCTGGTAGAAAAAAATCACAGAAGTTGTCTGTTTGGGGTTAATTTTGCATTCTTAGTCCTTTTGATATCTGTTAATTGTGCAGGGTATGTGTGGTTTTCTTTTTTTTCATTGCTGATAAAATTGCCTTTATAGTCATATCTGCGTCATGAAGGAAGTAGTTGTTTATGACTATAATTTTTTATAATTTATGTTCACAAATTGTTGAATCTCACTGAAAATACTACAGATGAAGAGCTGTAGTGAGTCATCATGGACAGGGGCTCAGCATGGAGAACAGCCATAATTACAGTTGCCTGTGCAGCCTCCACCCTCACCTTTTCTCTATTCCTACATCTATATGTGTGGGATCTCAGCACCTCAGGACTGAGGTGTCACCGAGACCACCCTTGGGGGGCTCGGGAGTCCTGGAATGTTCCAGAAGTGTCTGGTGGCTGGACTTTGATCCTACACAGGAGACGACACCTGTATGAGGATAGGAGGGTTTCACCGGGGTGAATGGTGAAGGGATTGGTTAATTAGAGAGTGAAACACAGGGTTTAGGATTTCTGTACAGGGGGGTTTAGAGAAGTAAGATGGAGGAATTGGGGCGTGTCCTGTCCTTCTTCTTCTTCTTCTTCTCCTCCATCTTCTGTGGTGATGGTGGCACTTTGGGATTGGTCATTACTGAAAGTGCACCAGGCAATAAGGGGGAAAAGGATTGGGGAAAATTGATAAATATTGTACACGTAACTATGGGTATAAAGATAAGTGACCGCCCGGAGGGCAGGGGAGTGTGCTCATGGCTGGCTGCTGAGCAGAGCTCTGTCGGGCCGAAAGAAAATCTTTTAGATAAACAATTAATAAACACCGAGACCGAGAGAAGAACTGAAACCTCTTCTCGTCCTTCGATACGCGGGCTGCCCCAAGGCCACTCCGGGCCTTTCCAGGCCCTCCAAACAGCCGAAAACCGGACATATATGAGGCCTTCAGCCTCAGCTCTGAAGATGATGGGTGGTCCCACAATGTGGATGCAGCAACACAGACGTGGTGCAGACCTTCCTGACATTCCAGGGCCTGCAGGGGCTCCAGGAGAGCTGCACAGCCCCTGGGGACAAGGCAGGCAGGGACAGCAGCCAGGCAATGGCTCCCAGGGCCAGAGGGCAGGGACAGATTTTGGCCCATTGGGAATGAGGAATTGCTGGCTGGGAGGGTGGGCAGGCCCTGGCCCAGGGTGCCCAGAGCAGCTGTGGCTGCCCCTGGATCCCTGGCAGTGTCCCAGGCCAGGCTGGATGGGGCTGGGAGCAGCCTGGGACAGTGGGAGCTGTCCCTGCCCATGGCAGAGAGGGTGGAACAAGGTGGCTTTTAAGGTTCCTCCCAACCCAAACCATCCTGGGATTTTCTGAGTTGCAAAGAGAGGCAAAGGGAGCTGATGTCCTTAAGGGGTCACTCAGACCTAGCAGGGAGAGTGGTGAGTCCGAGATGGTTTTCCTTCTGTGAATTGTGGAGTCCCTGGGAAGGAAGCTATTACATCATGTCCAGCTGTTTTAAGTAGCTGCTTCACAGCTTTTGCACACTGTGTGCACTCCTGGCTCCGCTGGAGAGGGACCAGCATTGTTGGTCAGAATGAGCTAAAGCCACCAAGCTTTGACACAAAGCAGCTTGCACGTTCGAAAATTCAAATGTCAAAGCGTTTTATTACTGGCAGCGAGTTCCCACTCACTAAAAGCCATTCATTGTCATAAGCAGTTAACTTAAGAACTATGTTAGGACATGTTTTTTTTGTCAGCCTGCATTTCCATCAAGTATTTCTTTTGCAATTACATGTGACATTTCCACTTTATTTCATCAGGTTTCTTTGAATTAAGACTTCAGCACAATATGTTGTCTTGTTGTTTTCTTTTACCCTATTTACATTGTGCAGTTGTAGCATACTCCCTTACCAATCCCTGCTCAGGTTTTGCTTTTTTTAGGCAGATAAGCTTCTTCCTGCTTATTTTGCTAACTATATAATTAGCAGTTATTTAGCTGGAAGTATAATTTGGCTGGAAAATTGCTGTGATGTGAATGCACAGTGAGAAATGAGGCTTTTTTTAGTACACACAAGTGACCTGGGTGTCTGTACCCATTGTCATATGGTGCATAACTCCATTCACATGGATCTTGCCACAAAGGAAAAGTTGCTCTGTTAGATCCCCAATTTTTAAAAAAGTTAAAAAGTAGACCTCTTTAGGCTTACAATTATTCATTGCTTTGGATTGGGGTTTACTGTATATCCAGATAAAGGGGAGGAAAACCAGATCATTGCATTTAAGTGAATTTCAGCTTGCTATAAAGAAATATATGATCATATCTATAATATATAGTCTGAAGCTTGTAATTGTCATGTGGACATTATACGAGACTGAAGTTTGTTCACTAATGCTTCTTAGAATCATGGACTGGAATCCCTGAATGGTTTGGGTTGGAAGGGACCTTAGAGCTGATCTTGTTCCTCCCCTGCCATGGGCAGGAGCACCTTCCACTCTCCCAGGGTCCCCATCCAACCTGGCCTTGGAAGCATCCATGGATGGAGCAACCACAGCTGCTCTGGAAACCTGTGCCAGCTGTGGCTGAGTGTGCTGCATATCTTCCTGGGTTAGTGATCAAAAGTGCAAAATATCATTAAGAAATCTGTCACCATCCATGCTGTGCAATATCCTGGGGACCACACTGAAAAAGGGCAGTGCTTGACTTCCAGTCAAAAAATGGGCTAATCAAGGAGCTAATTTCATCATGGAAGAGAAACACATGTCCACCTTTGCTTATTGATGCCGTTTCATAGCATCACAAGTCACCAAAATTCTGATTTTTCAACCAGCTATTATTTTCTATATAAATTACTTTGAAGGAAAGGAAACAGAAAGCTGAATAATTTTGCCTCTGTTTATGTTAGACAGTACAACCACGAGGGATGGTTATACAACACTAAGCTGAATTACGCAAGACATGCCTCCCTTTATCTCCTCAGAACTGGTAACATTTTGAGGGTGGAGATTTGCATTCATTCATGATAGAACTTTTTAAATCAGTTTTTTATGGTCACAATAATTAAAATAAATTCAATGTCAAATTTAATTAAAAGGATGAGCACTCAGAATGTTCCGTTGTGGGAACCAGGAGATGGGGCACCATAAATTAAAGAGGTGTTATGTGACATTGAGTTTTTGCATCCTCTGTTGACAGTAATTTGTTTTTTGATGGGTAAATATGTCCGTAAGGAACTAACTGTGAGCAAATGCCTGGGGTTTCATGGTTAGGCTGCTTGACTTCTCTTGATATTTAAAAACCATACACTTTCCAAGTGGTTTTACACATCAGGATGTAAGTGTTTAATTCTGTGGAAATGTTTGCCCAGGAGGATACCATGTTAATTATTAACTGTATTGCAGTAAAGAAAACAGCAATATTGCAGGATGGTCAGATCCAGGAACATCCAGCTCTGCCTATCATTTGCCTTGGCTTTGAACTTTTGTGCGTTCCTTGATAGTGTTTATCAAACTCAAATTGTTTTTCCCCAGATAATGTTCTCATTCATCGTGTTTTCCCCCGCATCCTCTCAGCTTATTTCCATCCTCTTTTTTTCTGGCATGATTACTTGTTTTTTCCTTTTACCAAAAGACTACCCAGTCTGTACCTGGGCATGTACGTAAAAGACGTGGCTGTCTTTTAGCTGTCACTGGTTGGTTTATCCCTTGTGCATCTAGACCATGACCAAACATCTGTCTTTTTGCTTTAAAAGTTAGAATCTTTGCAAAAAAGCACCACATTTAACTTCTCTCCTGAGAAGGAACATTAAGTGACTAGCTAGAATTACCCACAGTAATGCAAAGGCTGTGCCTACATTCCCATCCCCTTTGCAGGCATGATTTCAGTCTCACAGAGTTGGTACTGAGCTTTTAGCTTCCACTTTTCTTTTTAATGATGGTTATAATTATTTCTATGGGAATAAGCAAAAAAATAGGTGGGGGAGGACTGGTACACATTGATATTGACAGAGGCATTATCTAAGCCCTGCTTTGTAAAGGAATATTGTAGTAATTTTAAATGTGAGTGCCACACTGAATTTGTCAATTGTAAGCAATAGGAAACTTTTAACTCCTTTAAATGTACTGTTCAATAGATTGAAGCATGTCTACATTTCACAAATCAATATTTGACTTTTATTTTCATATAACAGCTAATCCAGTAAAAAAGCGGTCTTACAAGGATTTAAGCATCCTCTCTGCTGAGGATGATGTGTTAGTCTGTGCCTTGGCCACACACATTCAGCATTTCAGCTGTGTTCAGCTGCTCTGAAAGTAATGCACAAGGTGATAAACTGCAACAACAAAATGTTAATATAACTTTATTTATACCTGTGTTGATACTATGTCTGGATGCAGTGGGTCTGTAGCTTGATACTGATGATACAGAGCAACAAAACCACATGGCATTTTATCAGCATTTCTCCACTTTCTTATCCAAATGCTGTCCTTGGATTTATGCTTGTTTTTTCCTTTGTTTTGAAAACTTTTAAACCCTTAGGAATGATTCAATCTCTAATTATAGGAGCAGACAGTTCTCCTGATAATGTATGTGCAATGCAGGGATTCAGTGCCACTTCTCTGTCTTTTATGGACATAGTTTTTCTTATAAATTCTTTTTCATGTAGTCAGTTGTGAGTAAAAATCTTCACTATATCTCCTATTTTTCTTCATGGGGGGGGTCCCAGATTCTGCAATGTAGTAGCTGAAACACAGATGGTTGATTCTGTCCATTAGCTCTTAAAAATGTTAAATTTAGTTACTGTGTAATAACCACTGAACCTTTTCATTGTTCAAAGCCTATCGTTAGCAGAGTCTCCAACCTATTGGAAGATGGTTAGCAATGGTTCCTTTTTCAATTAGCTGTATGCCTGGGGTTTAAGCTGAACACACCTTTTATTAAAAAAACATTTAGTTTTTTAAAAGTGGTTGTGTGGTTTGTTACCTTTCTGTGACTGGACAGATCTCACTTAAGTCGGAATCATAATATTTCTGTGAAAGTCATCTATTCTGTATTTTGGGATAGTGTCTTGGTCAGTAGCTCACCCCGCTGCACTGGGGGCAGAAGTATGCCAGTGCTCAGAGCTTTTAAAAATATACCATAACACAGCATATTCTGCAGTAAATCTGATAGGCAAGCACCTTCCCCCAGGTGAGTTAGGTCTGGATTTTTCTTCAGATGCCAGCTGAAGCAGTTATTTCTATTTTTGTCTAATATTTTCCATTACATACCCTTAGCAAACCTGCCTGGGATGCTGTTTCATAGCACAATAGCTAGGTGACTACAGGCAGAGAAACCACCTGCATTTTGAAAGTAAAGATTATTTCTGTCATAGAAGAACGTGATCCCATTGACAGCAATCAGCTTTGTAAGGGTTTCTGCCGTCATTGTTAGCTACACTACAATGCTGATTTAGATGGCAAAGTTATTAAAAATAGGAGATACTTACATTCAGAAAAAATCTGCAACCTTCACCATCAGGTATCATTGCTAAAGAAGGAATTTTACTGGAATGCGTGCACAAGATATTCCTCTTCAAACAAGAGCTCCAAAAAACTTCCACTTAAATCTCCCTTGTACATGTAGAAGACAAGAGCTGGGGATAACCAGACTGTAGTGTGGGAATAATGATTGGATGGTCCTCAGTGTCACAAAAGAAATGGAGCAGCAGGTTAGGGGCATGGTGCTGCCTTCTACAGGGCCATCTAGAGAGGGATTTGGGACAAGGGACAGAGAGATTGGACAAGAGGGAAAGGCTTCCCACTGCCAGAGGGCAAGTACAGATGTGATATTAGAAAGGAATCCTTGTTGTGAGGGTGGGGGTCCCTGGCACAGGTTTCCAAGTGAAGCTGTGGCTGCCCCTGGATCCCTGGAACTGTCCAAGGCCTGATTGGCCCGACTGGATGGAAGTTGGAGCAGTCTGGGAGAGTGGAAGGTGTCCCTGCACACAGAAGGGCTGGAAGTGGCTGAGTTTTAAAGTTCCTTCTAACCCAAACCATTCTGGGATTCTGTGAGCTACTAGGAAGTTATTACTTCTAGGAAGAAATGCACCTTGCTTGCCATTGAAATCAGCCAGAGCAAAGTGGTAGCAAAGAATTTTGCTCTTTTTGAGTCTAAACAGGATAATGAAAATTCCTGTGTTCTCTTGTGTCTTGGAGAGAGCATACATCTGCCACATGACAATTCCTACAGTGCTGCTTAATAGTAGAAAATAACTGTGTGCAGATTGAATGACAGCCCAAGAAAATGCTCTAAGTACTGCCTTTTTGTGCAGAATTTAAGTGTGTTGTGATAACTGAGAAAGTGAACTTTGTGGGCAGTCACCAAAAGGAAGTATCGGCGGTTTCATTGTTCATACCCAGCAGAAAAGCTCAAGCTGGTTTAGTATGGTTCTCATTCTTGCCAGACATGTAAAGTCTCACAGTCCAGTTTTTGATGTGATGGAGACAACCTAAATGATACAAACAAGGTAGAAGAGCCCTTTTTTTACCCTATTCCAAGGGAGGACAGACAACTCTGCAGTCAGAATAACTGTGTTGTAGATATCCTGATGTGGAGCTCAAGGAGGGAAATCCAGGCAGCTGGCAGGAGTTCACATGCCAGCTTGTTCAGCCTAGGAGGTTTGAGTTGTCAAATGCACTGACAAAATGAAAAGCTCTACAAGTTAATCTTAGTGTGAAGGCTTAGTGCACTACAAAGGGAGATTCCTTTTTTTTCATTTGTTGCAAGTGTTCTTCAATGCCAAAAAAAAAATTTTAAAAAAGAGTCAAAGAGGAAAAGTCTGGTAACAGTGACAGATGTTGAAGTTGCAGTGATGTTTGATACAGTCAGTTTGTCTTCTCCTGCCTTTGCTCTTTCACCCACTGTTTTTTATTTCTGTTACTTTTAGTCCCTTTTCCCTATCCCTCCTTCCTGTATAGGGGCTCAACAGAAAATGTAATAAATTAATTATATGCTGAAGTGCTTTTAGTTAGAATAGGAAGGGTTGAAAAGACTGTGTTCACTTAACCCTTATGAATCTGACTGATTACAATATGGTAATGCTTTATGTCATGGCTCCTGTTGGGAGAATCAAGCTATGAGGCTGAGTAGTAGTATGATGCATTTCAATTAAAATTTTAGTGATTACTGGAGAAAACAGATTCCTCTCCAGACACATGGATGCCAGATTTGCTCACCATAGAAACATTACCAGCTAATAGCTTTATTAGTAATAATTACCTTTGCACTGCCTTTATTACTCAATATTTTACAATGGAAGAGGGCACACTGACCTTCCACTCCTTTCTTATAGGCACAAGACCTGAATGTGATTGAGGAAGTGATCCGGATGATGCTGGAGATCATCAACTCCTGCCTGACCAACTCCCTCCATCACAACCCCAACCTGGTGTACGCTCTGCTCTACAAGCGCGATCTGTTCGAGCAGTTTCGGACTCACCCCTCCTTCCAGGACATCATGCAAAATATAGACCTGGTGAGTGCTACCTGACTTCAGAGATGGTTACACTTGGTTATCTGAGCTCTTCTTACTCTTGAGAGGTGGGAAATATTTATCACTTCTTAGCAGTTTGTTTTAAAATGTTGAATTTTTCTTGTCTGTTTTTTGGGCCTGCACACGCCTTCTGGGCAGCGTAGAAACAGAGTGGTTTGGGTTGGAAGGGACCTTAAAGGTCATTTAGTTCCAACTCTCTAATTTCTTTAACAGCCCTATCCCACATCTTTAACTCAGGAGAATCAGAAGGATTTTGAGATGCCTCTGGTAAGGAGTTCCCAAGCTGTGACACATCTTTCACCCCTCAAAGGGAGAACAATGTCAGCTTCTCTTGACTGCCCCTTGTTAGAAACCTGCCTTTCAGGGGAGCAAAAGCTAATTTTCATCATCAAACAATCTTTTTTTCTTTTCTCTTACTCCTCTCACCAACCTATTAATGATTATGGGGTATTAATTTTAAATAACTGAAGAGCAGGCATTCAGCAGTCTTATTCCCTATCTGTATCTGAATGTGTGTTGTTTCCACCTGCCAAGTGGTTTCTTCACAGCAGCCTTCCTCTTGCAGAGGGAAACATTTTAGAAGAAAACAGAAGAAAATAACTGTGGATAAGAAGTTCTTACTAGTGTGACTTTCTGCAGAGCTTGACTTTGGGAAACAATCATTAATTATTTCTGCATCTAAGAGTAGTTTTAATGTTCATATGGAGAGCCTGAGCTTTTGCTAGAAAAATTCAAAGCGTTACAAATTTTTCTCTGTCTTGTAGTCAATATTTGCAGATCTGAGCAATGTTTGAAGCCACCCTATGACCACTGGGTGCAAAATACTGGAAGGGAGGGCTGAGCAGGGTACTAAGTCTCTGAATGCAGTGAATAACATATTATTGTGCCTCATAATCTAGAGGTTTTGGTTTGATTTGCTTTTAATTACAGGAGATTGACAGATATCAGATTGCCCATAAAGGAAAATCATTTAAAATGTTAAACTGAAATCCTGCTCTGTACCTATTCCTTCCTCTTCTGTTCTCTCTTCACATTTTCTGGTCATGCAAGAGTTTGGGGAGTGGAGAACTTGAGGCTCAAAACTCTCCAAACTTTCAGCAGCTGCAGACTGCAGGCAGCATGATACTGTCTGGATGATTAGAACAAGATGTCTTCAAGTTGTGTAAAGAGGATATGGTGCACTGAAGATAACAGTTGTCTACATTCCTGACTGAGATAGGAACCTTCTCTGGTTACTTGCCCACATCCAGGATAACTGATGGTGGCCAGATCCTTCTGCTTGCAGCCCTGTGCCTCCCACAGACAGCAGCACGTCCTTTCCTTTGTAACAGTTAAATGTAGGTTTTCCTCAACAATTTAAACAATTCCTCCCCAAAACTATTTAATATTGGGTTACAGCATAATGCCAGTTACATTCAGAAACTATTTAAAGCTTTCCAAGGGAGCATGTTGAATTTTTAAATAGCTCCTTTGTTAGAGAAGAGAGGACGTCAAAAAAAAGAAATTTTTAAATTTTTTTTTTAAATGTACCTGTCACCATCTGGCAAGTGGTAAGAGCTGTCAGGCTTGTAGATCTGAATAAAAGATGAGATTCATCTGACTCCTTGTCTACCCTGTCACGTCCTGCACTTCATAAACAGTACTGGCAGCACCATACAAAACCAGTCTTTTTCATGTGAGCTACAGCCAGAATGTTCTAACTGGTCTTGCTGTCCCTTGAAACAGTGGCAAATCATATTAGTTTTACTGTACACATTGCAGGGAGCTTGTCTGGGAGCCATGTGGGCAGGATCTGAGAAGAACCAAAATGAGTTTCTGTTTCCAAGAGCTTACCAGGCTTTTCTCTGCAGTGGTGGAGCTGGGAGCTCCATCCTCACAGCTGTATGGGACTCCGTGGATGTCTGAAATGTAGCTGTGCTCTGAAAGGAGTCAGAAAAAAAAATCTTTAAAGATTTGGCTCAATAAAATTCTAAAGTGTATGTTGCTGAAAGCTGGGAGGATGTACTCATGGGGAGGATCTCCCTGTTCTTGACGTGCTGTTATATTCTTATTTCAGCATCCATCCCAGCCTGTTTTCGGATAGAATAGTGAGCTGGCCAGGCTTTTCCTGTGACCAGGACTGGTTATTCAGAAGAGGATGGACCCACCAACTTCCTGTATATTGGGGTCCTGTGTTGGCTTTCAGGCTGTTATCATCAAAGAAATTTTGTGTAAATTGTAGATAGAAATGGTAAATGTTGCAATTTTTGGTAATGCAAGAGTGGTCAAGAAAAATTACCTTTCTGAAGCTCCCCAAGTGTGTGTGCAGGGACTCTGCTGCATCCTGGCTCCCTCTCTTGGTACTTTCTCTGGTCATAAACGGCAAAGTACGTTTGGATTATCTGTACCCATGCTGCAGTGGAACCAGGAGTGTAATTTTTGACAATGACATGTAGTGACAGGACAAGGGGCAATGGCTTCCCACTGCCAAAGGGCAGGGACAGATGGGATATTGGGAAGGAATTCTTGGCTGGGAGGGTGGGCAGGCCCTGGCACAAGGTGCCCAGAGCAGCTGTGGCTGGCCTGTCCCTGGAAGTGTTCCAGTCCTTGTTCCAGGGGCTTGCAGTCAACTGGTCTAGGAGAAGGTGCACTGGGATTGGACTAGATGGCCTTTGAAGGTTCCTTTCAGCCCACACCATTCTGGAATTCTATGAATTCCTTCCAGCCATCAGATAGGTCTAGAGATTCCCGTGAGCAGTAGGTGCCTGTTATGCACTGTGTCACTCTGACATCCCTCTGTTCCAGCAAATTCTGCCCACCAGCTGATGAAAGATTCTCTGACTTTAAACTGTAGTCCAGATTTGCATTTCATAGAGAAATACTAACAGACAGTGTGATAATGTTTAGTGCGTCAGAAATCAGATGAAAATACAGAGCATGTAAAGTCTGTAATGAGTTTTGGACACCAGAACAGTTGCCAGTTTGCCTTGTCAAGAATCTATAAAATAGATATGACATGTAAAGACTTCAATGCTTATTATTTTTACTCAGTTGGACATAATGTACTCATCAACCAAAAGGAAGCGTGGAAGAGGTGAAAAGGCTAAAAATTTGAAGAATTAATTGGAGAGTGTTCTGGGGATGTAATAATGAGTAGTTGATGGTGCAAATAGAAAAAGGCATCTGCTGCAATTCTGTGTGTGTACAAGCAAAGAATTAACACAGAGATGTCCTCTAAGCCAAATCACACTGGTGACTTCTTAGCTGGATTACTCTGGGTTCAAAATCTCAGAACCATTTAGGCTGAAAAAAACTTTCAACACCATTGAGTCTAACCATTCCCCAGCACTGCCCAGGCCGCCACTGTCCCATGTCCCCAGTGCCACAGCCGTACAGCTTTTAAACTCTCCCACAGACCGGGGATTCCACCACTGCCCTGGGCCGCTGTTCCAGAGCTGGACAAGCCTTTCCATGGAAGAATTTTCCTCAATATCCAACCTGAGCCTCCTTTGCTCCAGGCTCAGCCCCTTCCCAGCTCCCTCAGCCTCTCCTGGGGCTCCAGCCCCTTCCCAGCTCCGTTCCCTGCCCTGGACATGCTCCAGCCCCTCGGTGTCTCTCTTGTGCTGAGGGCCCAGAGCTGTCCCCAGCACTGGAGCTGCCTCAGCAGTGCCGGCACAGGGACAGGCCCTGCCCTGGGGCTGTGTCACAGCCTGGCTGGGACAGCCCAGGGGCCATTGGCCTCCTGCCCCCCTGGGCACCCTGGGCCCGTGTCCACCTGGCACCAGCACCCCCAGGGCCTTTCCCAAAGGGCCTTTCCAGCCCCTCGGTGTCTCTCTTGTGCTGAGGGCCCAGAGCTGTCCCCAGCACTGGAGGTGCCTCAGCAGTGCCGGCACAGAGACAGGCCCTGCCCTGGGGCTGTGTCACAGCCTGGCTGGGACAGCCCAGGGCCATTGCCCCTCTGGGCACACTTGTGCTCATACTCAGCTGGCACCATTAAAGAAATTCCTGGTAGAAATAAGAGTGTAGAAAACAGAACCTCTGAAGGTGCTGATTTGCTAAAGCGATGTGGTATTTTTCAAATAAAAAGCTGCTTTGAAGGGAAGTGGAATAATCTCTTTGACATACTTGTGGGTTCACAGGTCATATGGAAAGACTTTTCCAAGGTTAGGAATAATGAAGCACTGTGGTAGGTTTTCAGGGACTTGAGCATTGGAGACCTCTGGGGTTTGGCACCATGGCACTGGGGCAGAGCACAGACCAGCACAGCCACAGGTGCAGGCACAGGTAGATGTGGGGATGCCTCTGCAGCCCCACCAGGGCTCAGACCAGAGCAGGAATTGCCCGGGTTACTGTCAGTACAGACCTGGCCACATTAGCTCTGGGCTGTTTCTCAGGATTTGGACCATTCAGTTTACTCTGGAGATACTCATAATGTCTGTGTGCTTCATTACTGAGGCAAAAATAGGTGAATGTATAAGGGTTATCAGTATAGCGGCCACTTTTTATTGAAAACTACTTATTTGCCTCTGTGTTTTTATAAATAATCTAAAAATCGCCATTGCCAATTGATTGGGAACATATGGGAACCATTAATGCTGTACAGAAGAAACTGAAATCAAAATACCTTCTGCTTCCTATTACTTTACCTTTTATTTTAGAAGGCCATTTTAGTAGGAGATAGTGCATCTTGCTTATCGAAAATGGGATATTCCTCTTCTGAATCGTGAACAAAGAAGAATGCTATGGTTCCTCTTCTGGCCTTGTGCAGAAATATTTCATCTGGGAGCTGTCTATATGCCTCCACTTCAGAGGTGGTCTGTAATTTGGTCAGCCACTTCAGATATGTCAGGAATTTGGTGGAGACTCTTCACTTATCATTCCTAAAGATGTGTTTGGTTCGTGGCCACGGCGAGAACTCCTTGGCTTTCACTGCTCTCATATTTCCTACAAGCGAGCAACTGATACCAGGTGGTGGAACAGGCCTAACTAGGAGCTGCTAGAATTTTGTTTGCAAAATACTCTGATAGACATCAAGAGGTTGGGAGCAATGGCTTAGTGATGCAAAGGATTCAATTGATGCAATTTCCTGCAAGGAATTTAATTCTTCAAAGGCATTTCCCTACTGGATTTTAAAATCAATCAAGTTGTCTTCACTCTGGCATAGCAACCCCTGTTGTAAGACCTTCAGGACGTAAAATCTAATTTTTTATGGCTTTCATTAAAATTCGAAAAACCTTGATCCTGCTGATTACCAGAGCCTGGCTACATGCTCTAAGGTTTTGGTGGGTTTGGGTTGGGGTTTTGTTGGTTGTTGTTTGTTTGCTTTGGGGGGCTCTTTTTGCCTGATTTTTTTTCTTCACTCCTGCACTCTAGGAGTGGAGAGCAGAATACCTGGAAAAGCTCATGTGTCCTTGAACATGCTCCTCATTTCAAGGTGGTTCTGAAAAATACAGTACTTCAGGTTTGCTGATTAACCTCCCGTGTTTCTCCTGCTATTGAATCACATGAAGCTGTTTCACCCCTTCTAAAATCAGCAAGGGTTGGCTTTGCCTCTCATTGGCTCCAGCTATGACTACTGGATACCAAATGTAGCTGTGATTTATGTTTCCCTATGGAAGCTACTTAGTTGAAGTGCTAATCCTGTGGTACTTTACAGTGAGAGGTTTGTTTTCTTCTTTTCTTCTTCAATTGGTGTGCCATTAATACACCATATTACTCTCCCAGTGGTGAACGTGGCTGGAAATAAAATTCTCAAAGTGTTTCTTTCAATCACTTTCAAAGGGAAATAAAATTGACAAAAGCAGGTACAAAACTTACTCATTTCTTGCCGAGTGATTTTTTCTTCTGTCTTTCAGAACTGACCTTTGCAGTTGCAGGCAGAGGAGGCAGCAACGTGTTGTACTGTTATTTTTAGCTGCAGGAGAAGGAGAGGGGTTGTCATGTTGATTAGGCAGCAGCACTGCCTGGGCTGCCGCAGGCCTCACAGCACTTCAGCATCTGCTGATAGAATCCAAGTGAAGGAAAGATTTTGCCCTTGAAAGCTCTGCTGTTGGCATGCTGTAAAGGGAAGTATTTTGTTACTTCAGCCTTGCAGCCCAGTTGAAAACAATAGTTGGGTGAAAATAACAGACACTGTGGTTGTTCTCTCACAATCTCAAAAATAATCTCCAAAACCTAAAATATTGCCTTTAAATGACAAATGTTTCTGAATCATTCTAATCTGGTAGTACTTTTAATCTCTGGCAGTGCTGGCAGCATGTTTACTGTTTAGAAAACAAAAGGAGAAAGTTTGAGTTTCTCATGGGAAATTGATCTCTAGGAAGAAGTTCTCACTGTGAGGGTGGGCAGGCCCTGGCACAGGTTTCCCAGAGCAGCTGTGGCTGTCCCTGGTCCTTGGAAGTGTCCAGGCCAGGTTGGATGGGGCTGGGAGCACCCTGGGATAGAGGAAGGTGTCCCTGCCCATGGCAGGGATATCCACTGGATGATCTTTAAGGCCCCTTCCCAGCCAAAGCATTCCACGAGTCAATGATTAAAACCAGTTTTGGAAATCACTGTAGAAAACTGCATAGTTTTCATATAGAAATATTAATGGTATTTTAATAGACAGCCTGGCAAGGCCTGAGCTGGAGGTGGCCAAACCAGGTCCCCTGTGCCCATTGTAGCACAGGGCTGGGTACCTTAGGATAGACTGAGGTGCAGCCAGGATTATACTCTGCACAGGGCAAGGCTCTCCATGCCTTTCATCTGGACAGGCATCAGATATTCCTGATGAGGGGTTGTCTGATCCTGGATTAGATGTGCCTTTTAATCTCTGCTAATATGGAAGCCAGACTGGAGAGAGAGCTCTTAGAATGGGTTATGGTGCTTCAAGGAGAGGCCTTTCAGTGCTCAGCATGACTAGGAAGAGAGTAATTCACAGCAACTTGTGGAGTTCCTTCTTACTCTTCTTTGCAGTTCTTTCTTAGACCAATTGCCCAAGTAATTAAAAGAAGAAAAGAAGAAAGAAAAGAAGAAAATTAATTTTCAGGGTACCAGGAAAACATAATCTCTCAGCCTTGTTTATTTGCCGTAAGATTTGGGGTTTTTCTATTCATAGAGTCATATGCTCAGCTGGTTTTAAAACATGTACTAAAACCTGAAACTCTTTTAATACGATTCATCCAGCTTATTTTTCTGGTTAATTTTACTTTCAATGGGACAAGGAGTGGAAATCTGTTAATTTTCATTTTTATTTTAAATTCACCTCTGTTACTTAAGTGTAGAAATAATTAAAGCTCTTTCAAGGCAAAAGGCTACTCTTCCTTATTATGATGTTGCACTTTTATTTTTTTATATGAGACTAGATTAGTAGGAAAAGTGTTAGACTCTCTGCTATAGAGGTGGGAGCTTGGGTATGAGTGAGGTAATACTGGATGTTTTTTGGTTTTATTTCTGATCTGGAGCTAATAAGAAAATGCCTTCTTTAGAATCTCCTCTGTATAATTAATCGTTAATTTTTCTTTTTGCTTTTCTGTTTCGTTACTTCATTGGGGTACTTGTGGGTACCTCACTGTCTCACTGGGGTATTGTGCTCTCAGGGTCCAAAAGGGAGGTACTTAATTTCTATTTTGTTTGAAGTACTAAGGCAAATAACTGCTAGAGATAAGTACCATTATTAAAGTAGGCATTTTTAATTTTAGTCATCAACTACACATCAAAAATAGCCATTCTGAGTTCTCTAAAATGCTGACATAGCCTGAAAATACTGGAATTTTGTCTTGCTTTTGTTCTTTTGAAATATAACCCAAAGAAGATTAGTACCTTTACCACAAAAACATAAGTCTTTCAAAAACATGTAAAGATTGAAGGGTTTGACTTCCCAAAATAGGCAACATCAGAATTCAGGGAGTATCTGTGAGCTTCATTCAGTTTTTTTACATGTTTGCATTATGATAGTATTTTATCCTTTTGGTTAAAAGCTAAATATTAAGTTCTGCTTTTGTTGTGGTTTAGCAGAACTTGAGCTAACAGGGCAGTGCCACTGGGAAGGATTCTCTGCAGGAGCCTGCCCTTGGCGAGGATGGGTTTCACCAGTGATTACTGACAACAGAGGAGTGTTGAATGCAGGAAGATGTCTTTTTCTTTCAAAGTCTGTGGGCAACTTGCTTGTTCCTCTGTGAGCCGAGTATCCTCCACCAGCAATTTGTCCCAAACTCTGTGCCAAAACCGTGTCAGCCTCACTCTGAGGTCCTCACACTCTTTGCACAAGCTCTTTCTTGCTGTTTTACTCTGTACTTTCTTGTTCCTCCCTGCAGCTCCTTTGCTTATGAACTCAGCACATCTTCCTACTCCCTTTTTCTAAGGATCAGAGATCACAGTGCTCCACCAGGTCCTTATCTCTAAGAATGTAAAAGCCTACCTGCAGCATCTGCCAGAGGCAGTGAAATTCTCCCTTTCTGCTCAAGTATGGAGATAATCGTAGGGACAGCACAGAAGATTAAACCTGAATTTTCTCTTGACTGGCTTGTGTACTTCTGTTGTTAGAAACAAAATAAAACAGAGAGAAAAATCAAACCAAACACCACAATCCCATGACAACCCCAAAACGCAACTTCCAGCAACTTTAGTCTGCCTCTGTCTCATTCACTTGGTGCAAGAGTTTCTAGAGATCCCAGCAAATCTTCCAGCTCAAAACAAGGGCTGGGCTTTCTGTGGGGGAAGTCACAAACAGGAACAACAAATTTGAATCTCACAGTAATCAAGCCATCAGCTGTCTTTGTTTTATGAACAGCAGCTGAGCTGGGAGGCATAATTAGGGTAATGGTTTCTGGCTCCAGCTGTGTCTCACTACAGAACAAAGAGAGCTCAGCAGAGATTTTGTAGTATAATACACTTTTCCCCACTTCTGCTTGGGAGAATTATCGAAGATTACTCGATGGACTGGGACTGTGACTCAGATACAAGTGAACATCAGTATTTTTCCACAGAGGGTGTTGAAAGCTCACAGGATTTTGCAGAACCTGCCATCAGCATTGTGCTTGCCTCCAGCCCAGGGGTAGCCAGGTGCTCTGGTGTAGACAGGCTTTACCAAGTACCTCTTGGTATTTTTATAATTCTTCCAGAGGATTCTAAGTAGGTGTTGAAATTTTTCCCCAGACCTTTTTTGTGTTTTGAGTCCTGGATCCCTTGTGTGACTAAGGAGTTTCCCTGGGATAAGGTATGGGGTTTGCAAAGTATATTCTTTTTGGATGAAAGGAGCTATAGAAATGGAAGTTTTCTGATGTCCCACATGGATAACTGCCAGTGGGATGTCTGCTTTTGCTGTGACCCACTGAGCTTGGAGAGGGATAAAAGTTAAAGCCTGACCTAAGTTCTAGCTAACAAGGACCAGCTGGGTCACAGAAAAGGAGGTGGGAAGGGAAATATGGGGAAAATGAGCTTGGCTTTACCAGGGGCATGTCTGGAAGATGACAGGGAATTTGCAGGATTCCTTAGGCCTAGAATCCAGGATGTGGAAGGTATGTGTGGCACTTGGGGTGGATACTGGGTGGAAGAGGAGCTTGGTGGACTCCATCTCATTATCCACTTGCTGTGGCTTTGAGTGCTACACAGCTCCCAGGAAATGTAGTCTCTCATATTGAGATACTTAACAGTTGTGTTAAAGCCTTTTGTCTAGAAGTCAGTGTAACAATATGATTTTACTTTAATACCTTACAACGTAGCTCAAATCATAGAAAGACTGAAAGAACTCAAAAGCCTGATGGGCAGAATGGACAGAAAGAAATATAGGCATATGTCAGTGCACAGTACTTGAAAATGTAAATTTATTAATTCAGCTGTGTGTGTTATATTGTAAAATCATCTGTCTGTTAAAAATGACTGCAAAAGGAAGTTGAGAGTTGTGCTAATTTGACATTAACAAAGTCTCCCTGGCTGTGACACAGGCAATAATGTGATTATTCTTTAAGAAGTGCAGCGCTTCCAAAAAAGAAGATGACAGCTTTGTGTACAAATTGATCCAAAGATCTCTTCTATTTATTTATGTGCTGTGATGTTTCATTCCAGGTGATCAGCTTCTTCAGCTCCCGATTAGAGCAAGCTGGAGCTGAGCTGTCAGTGGAGCGAGTTCTGGAAATCATCAAGCAAGGAGCTGTTGCTTTGCCCAAAGACAGGCTAAGAGTAAGTGCTCAAGACCTCATCACTTAAAGTATACTGTTCCTATCAATTACACATATATGCCCTTTATATCTGTAATTCCAAAAAATCGTCTCTCCTCTCAGTAGTGACTGATAAGTGATTACACTGTCGATTGCCATATGTGTATGTTTTCATTTAAATTCATAATTTCTGCTAAGTGTTTGGGTGAGTTTTTGTGATTAGTTATTAAATTGAAGTGTGTGGAGGAATTAAAATTTGCTGAAGCTAAGGTTTTCTTCAACGTATCCTGAAGATGCAGGCTCCTCTCTCCATCTGTTGTTTAGTTATACTGTAACCAAACACTGGTAATTCTCTCTTTTGATTAATTTCTTTTTCTGTCTCTAGTGTTATTTTTCTGTTTCTAGTGTTCTCATGCACCTTTGTCTTGTACTATGTTAAATGCTATAAAGATAAATTTGGAGGGCTTTAGTTAAGAATTACCTAGGGAAAATCAGTTCAGGACCTGTAAGTCTGGTCAACATGATGATGAGCTTTCTGTATAATCCTGAGCAGTCCCCTCCATTCCTTTCTGAGAACCTCTCAAATCTCTTGAGGGATTTACCAACTTGACAGGTTTTGTGAGGCTAAAATCCATTAATGGCTGTGTGATGTTTAAATACTGCAATAAAGAAATCTGTGTAAGTGGGTAAGTAAGCAAATGGGAGCTGTGTGTGTTTTTTAAACACGATGAATCTTGTTTCTCTGTTATGCCAAGTGTATTTTAAATACTATCTGTTTTCTGCAGAACTATTTTTGTTGCTACTCTGTGATAAGAGAGTAGCATTTTTCTTTTGCGGTAACTTTAGTAAAATATCCTCTGATAAGGCACACTGAGTCTGTACAGCCAGTGGCAGTGGCTGGTAATTTATTTATATGCTGGTAATTTTAAAACACCCAGTGGGAATTTTCTGGCTGGCTGCGTATACTAATGTCTTTCCTGCAGTTCCCTGTGTCCCTGAGATGGCACATCTTCAGTCACTCAGGCTGAATTCCTTCAGGAGAGGTCGGTCTAGAGTCCGAGTCCTGAGCCACAGTACAGGAATAGCCTGAGTAACACCAGAGCAGTTGTTGGGTCCAAATCCAGCCCTTCAGGTTGTCCTTTCTGTGTGGTGATGCTGTGAATGCAGAGGAACACTGGAATTTCGGTGGTTTCTATGACAACTTGTTCTGATGTGCAGATAATTAAAAGCTCTTATGTTGAGACTACACCCTTCTTGACACAGAGCCATCACCAAATCAACTCACCGCTTAGGAAAAAATGAAGGTTTTCTCAGTTGCTGAGTGTGCCACATTGACTGATATGTCAGGCCACAATTTACAGAAATGCTGTTTCTGGAGTGAAATCCCATCAAGTTTCAATTTTCTGCACTAACGATATACAGTATTCAAAATTATATGTTTATATTGCCACTTAAAGTTACAAACCAGCAGTTTTTGGTGTGTGCCAAGCTCTGTAAGTCCTCACCAAACAGTCAAGTACTTCTAGTTTTAAGGATGCTTAGTGTTGCTTGAAGGACTTCCCTTTCCTCTGGAGCACTTGAGTTTTGGGACAGACTTACAAAGGGAAGCCAGCCTGGCACATGAGTCTTCTATACTGACCATTTATACCTACTGAGTTTTGTTTTTTGTTTTTCTTTGGTTTCCTTTTTTTTTTTCTTTTTTTTCCCCAATTTTTCCCCTTTTTTTGTTTTTTCTTTTCTTTCTTTTTTAATGCTTTTGCTGAGCAGCAGTTTAGCCAGAGCAGGTTACTTTTCCATGTAGAAAAGGTGACATTGGGATGGGGGTGTTTGTATATATATAGGTATGTATGTATCTATGTATGTATTGTCATGCATTAATTTGGACATGCAAATAACATCCTTCCTTTGCAGAGGTAGTGATGAGGAGCAGCACATGTTTCCCTCCTCTAGGAATGGCCTTGTGAGTTTTTGTGCCCTCTGTCCATGTGCCTCTCTCCTGGGAGTCTCCTGTTCCTCAGGTCTTCCCACTTAAGTCTGAGGTTTTCAGGGGAAGCTATTCTAAAGCTCAACAAACTCATATTAAGATCAGACTGAAGATATAGTTACACAATAGCTCTGGCAACTCAGAGGCACTTCAGCAGCTAAGTAAAGGAGAAAGCTTTAATCCTTAGGTCTTTAATGACACTCTCTGGGCAAGTCTGGATGGGTGGGAGCAGCCCTACCCACTCTGGCTTTGATGGCACCTTTCAGGAAGTTGTGCAGAGCCACAAGGGCCCCCTGAGCCTCCTTTGCTCCAGGCTCAGCCCCTTCCCAGCTCCCTCAGCCTCTCCTGGGGCTCCAGCCCCTTCCCAGCTCCGTTCCCTGCCCTGGACACGCTCCAGCCCCTCGGTGTCTCTCTTGTGCTGAGGGCCCAGAGCTGTCCCCAGCCAGTTTGGACAATGTCTGGAGGAATTAGGAATCTGTTGCATCCATGTTGACACAACCTACACGTAGTTCCAATGTGCAAAGCTGCGGAGTTCAATCCCAAGAATATATCTATATGTGTGTGTCAGCTTTGCAGTTAATTGCTAGCTAATTTTCAAGCCATCCTTGCCTTTTGCCACTGCATACTGAAGTGCTGTAAAGTACAAGAGACCCTGCAGAGATATTATTCCTGCCTCCTAGAAATAACCATCTTCAGCTGAAGCACTCTGGGGGAGGCAGTTGAAACATGGATGTGATTTGGAAAATGAGGGCTGAGACAGAGCTTTTACTCAGTCACTTCCCTGCAGCTCAGACAATGATGTTTTTTTTCTCGTGTGTACCTAATGTATGCACGGATGTTTTCAAGTGAATGTTTCCAAGTTGCTTATCTTGGCCTTTGTCGAGGAAGTGAGCATTCAAGAGGTGCTACATGTATTCAGGTTCTGAGTGTGTTGCTGAGCCCATAGTTCAAACATGAATCAACGTCAACTAAAAATAACAGCACTTAGAGCCACGATCCTCATCTGCATAATGGAGCTTATCAGTTTGGGAGCACACCCTGGTGCTCCTGCTCCCTTCCACTGTGGGAAGCAACACGGGATGCAAAGTGAGCATGGGTGGTAGCAGTAGGTCATGGATAAATATAAATATATATGTGTGTGTGTGTCTGTGTTAGGAAAGATATCCTGCATTTTCTTAGCAAATAATTATTGGGAAATGGGAGATCTAACTCAGATTTTCCTTCTAGTCCTGGAGCAGTCTGACTGGAGACAAACAATATAATTAACATTATTTTAAGCATATGCTTTTAGCTGTTTACTGTGGAAGGCCAAGAAAGTCCAAGCTGAGCAATTAGCCTTTTAGAAGACTTCTGCACAAACAGAGAGATAAAGGGCAGGTGCTGAAATCAAGAGCTGGTTATTTCTCCCTCAGTCTGTGGGAGGAGATAAATGGAGTTAATATGCCCAGGATGGAGGCAGAAGCCATGGCGTGGAGATAGAGCTGTCTCCTTCGCAGACGTGCAGCCCACAATCCAGGCTCCCTGCTATATTGCAGGAGCTTATTAAAGGCAATTTAGAGATCATAGTGATAGGTGAAAATTAGCCTCATTCTTTCTTTCTCTTTATTTTTTTTTGAAAGTTCTCAGGCTGCCTTCCTTCCCTTTGGTGACCTATCTGTACTTTCAGGATTAGGAGAGTGAGAGAAGCAGGACCGTGTCTGGAGCCTGTGACTTATCTCAGGATTTTGAGGGGAGTTAGCCATCAGATAACAGCAACAACTCTTCTGCAATAAGTGGGAAAACTTGTTTCAAATGCCAGCTAGTGACTGGAAGCTGACATTTGGTTTTATGGAATGATCACACTTGGGAGGCCATGTTTAATGCTTTATAAAAGAAAAATTCCCATTACCTAAGCCTCTTAAGATGGAGATTTGTTTTTCATGAGCATTTTCTGATCTGCTTGTGTTTTTCCCCCACTCCTTTTCTCCCCATGTCAATGAGTATTTTGTCATCAGTGTGCACTTTGTCAGATGTTCTTTGTGTGCTATGCAGACATGCCATTATGCCATCAACTCTCACAATTTTGATATGGTACAAAATTTAATATTTATTGAAGTGCATTTGAGTTCGGTGGGCATTAAAATTTCACAGAATATGTAAAAGGAGCAGAGGTAAAAGCCTTCAGTCTCTTGACAGAACAAGTTTCACTTTAGGTGTTAAAAGCACTTCTCATAGGTTTCCTCTTCTATTAACAATGTACTTCCAACTCCATCAGCTTCCATTTGTTTCACTGAAAAAAGCTGCTAATCACTGAGGCACCAGAGCACAGGGGAAGAGTAAATTGTCATCATGGTGATGGCAGATACTGCCTGGGAGGTGGACCAGAGCAGCTTTATATCTCTGGCACATCACCCTGGGGAAGCAGCACCAGAAATTTAGCTACAAAAAATTATCGTAAAAAAGAGATGGTTGTTGAATGAGGTGGCAGTGAATTCAATAAGGGATGTCAAGCACGGGTGCTTTGGTAGAATCACCGATTCATTTAGGTTGGAAAAGCCTTCCAAGACCACCAAGTCCCATCATTTCCCCAGCACTACCCAGATAACCACTAACCTATGTCCCCCTAGGGCCACATCCACATGGCTTTTAAATCCCTGCAGGGATGGGGACTGCAACACTGCCCTTGGCAGCAAGGGATTGACAGAGCTTTATGTAAAGAAATTTTCCCTGCTGTCCAACCTGAGCCTGCCCATGCCCAGCCTGAGGCCGTTCCCTCTGCTCCTGTCCCTGTTCCCCCCGGCTGTCCCCGCCTGTCAGGAGCTGTGCAGAGCCACAAGGGCCCCCTGAGCCTCCTTTGCTCCAGGCTCAGCCCCTTCCCAGCTCCCTCAGCTGCTCCCCATCAGACTTGTGCTCATGGCAAATCAGAAATCAGGAATGGCCATAAAAGAAAGTGCGTGTGAAGTCTCCAAAACCAAAGGAACCTAAATGATTTCTTGGCTTGGGTACTGAGTTCTCTTTGGAAGAATTTTCCTGCTTCTGCAGATGTTCCTTCCAGAGAGGAGACATCATCTGTTGATCAGTCAGTGGTGCCATCACACCTGCAGAGGGACAGGACATGGGCAGCCCTGCACAGCACCCCAGGTGGCAAAGGAAAATGGAAGTGTTCCATATATATGTACCTCGTTGATCCAAAGAAACCATTCATTGCCCCATCTTCTATTAGAATTGCTCCTGATTACAGGTTTTTTTCCTCCACAGTCCTGCTGTCCTTAGTCATGAGTGTTTGGTATTTGGCCACAGCCAGATGCTGGATTCAGGATCCAGACCAGTGGTCTTTAATAATCCAAATTAAACTTTGGGGCAGATCTGCAATTGCTTTAAAAGCTATGTACAGCTTTCTTGTGTTTGTTTTACTGCTGTAACACTTATACTGCTGTGGAGTTTTTGGTGGAATAGTTCACAAATTAACTCTGTGTGACACCATAAAGGGGTAGGGACACAAGAGTTACAGAGACCAGCAACTCCATTACAGAGTTCTACAGCACAGCACTAAGCAAGAGAGACAGAAAACTTCCTTAAAAAATAAATACATCCAGTTCTTCCTGATATTTATCTTTTTCTTTTTTTTTTTCTTTCTGGCTCAAAGGTCAAAGTTCTTATTACAGTGGAAGCTGATTGTGTCTAATACATCCTTAGGTCTGACGCTAGGCAGGCGTCTACAACACAGACTTCCTTTTGCTGACCCTCAGCTGCTGTTAACCCTTACCCTGAAGAAGATCAGATTAGTGACAGAAGTGTAAGAAAGTTTTAAACAAAGTGCTTTTTGGGCCTTTCCAGAACACTGACCATATGCTAAGAATAAGAGTATTTATGGATTGTATATTTCCTTTTGACAATTTATACCCTCAATTAAGATGTCAAACTTCTCTGCTTCCGTGAGCTGACCTGTAAGTGATGGACAATAACTCAGGTTTCTTTTGAAGGCATTTGTTTTAGAGGTCAGCTTCTCAGAGACCTTGAGTAGAGAAGAATATACTCTGCGTCCCTTGAGAAATATTATTTTGGGTAATCAAAATTCCAGGGGGAAAAAAATGATCTTGAAAGTTTTGATGGGCTTTGTGGTCAGAAAATAACTTATCATTGTGAAACTGTGAGCAGTCAAAGACATGTCTGCACTCAGCTGACTCTGGCTAATCTTACAGTGGGACTATAAACCTGTCTGTCTGTCTGAGCCAGGGCAAACCCATATGCAGGTGCTTTTCTATTAATGTAAGCCTTGCTACTTAAATTGGTGAGAATGAGTTGAAACTAAACTGGATGACACCACTTTATAATAAGTATGTCCAAGCAGGAGTTTCTATCATTTAAATCTGTTTAATTAAATGGTGCAAACTTGTGTGTAGGCAAGATCTAAAGTATGTGAAAAATACTATGGAAAAACTGTGATTATTACAGTGCTTGAAGTTAGATACTTGCTGACATAATGCATTGTATGGGAACTCTTGGCTTTGTAGTTTGAAACCTTACAGGAAGAAAAATAACGGCATCATCCCAGAAGGGAATGAAAGCTTTGGGGGTTTAGTTCAGAAATAAATACCACCCTCACTTTGAAGCATTAATATGATAATCCACAGAAATGTGACTTCAGTAGGAAGTAGGGTTCAGTAGCTAGTTAGAATACATCGCGTGTTAACAAAAAATATACTCATGTGCCTGGTTGCTTTAACACTGAAAAAGCCAGTGGCCAAAGTAATTTCACTTTGAATGTGTGGATTCAAAGTCATGGAATCACAGAATCGTTTAGGTCCCAAAAGCCCTCTAAATTAAATTCCCCCAGGGTGGCCAAGGCCACCACTAGTTCACATCTACATGGCTTTTGAGCATGTAAGTGATCAAAAGTCTTTGAAACGTGATGACTCCTGTTGTTCCATGGTTAAAAGTGGATTTTAGCAGTCTTTAGAGAGCCTTGTTTGTAGCCACGTGTAATGCAAATACAGCTGATGAGCTGGATTGAATAGCAACAACACTTCATTTTCAGAAGCATCCTTCAGGTATAATGGAAGGAATCAGTTAACTTAGAGACGTAAATGAAAAAAGAAATAAATTCTACTGCAGTCCTTACCAATGTAGTTTGACTTGAAACTTGCTATCCACAGAGCTTATTTTCATATTGCTGAATTTGAGGTGTTTCAAATGTTGGCATAGGCTGGCAGTTATCAAGCATTTATGAAGCATATTTATTTATTTTTCAAACTTTGGTTTAATATTTTTATATGGAAAAAAACCATAACACGAACTCTTCCTGCAGTTACCCATTCCCGCAAGTGTTTGCAAGGATTTTAACTGTCGTACATATCAAGATTTGGGTTTCTCTGGTGTGGTGTGAGACAAGTCCCTTTGCATACAAGGTCTGAGTTACAGCTGAGTATTTTATCTGCTTGAGTGTTGCCAGGCTGAGTACCGTGGCACTCACAACCTCTCCCTGGCACTCCCAAAGAGAGTTCACTCACACTGTAACTGACTCCATATTTACATGTTACTCTTAAGGCTGTTTGAAAAGGAGATGTGCTTTCCACCTTTCCCCAGTTGTCTTATGAGTGTGAAAATTATACAGTATCACATTCTTTAAATTATTTTTGTAGCATTATGGGGAAAGGGACAAAAAAAAAAAAAAACCCAAAACACGAAAAACCACCCTTCAAATGATTCCAGGAAATTAAATTTTTCAAATGGGAATGCTCCTGAGAACCCAAACAAGTTAGGTTTGCTTTTACACAGCAGCTGTCAGTCAATTTTGGGATTAAAACCAGCTTTTTAACTTGAGTTTACTTCAGTGGTTATAAATTCTTTCATGGGGGCGGAGAAAAATAAACAGTAATTTTTGGCATTGTTGACTAGAACAAGAAAAAAACCCAGCTATTTTATTTTGCTTGTCTGCCTGGCACACAGTTAAAAACATATTAATGCTTTTCTGACACCTCCCTATTGAAGAGTAATATAAACATCACTGCAGCATCAACATAGGAAAAAAAGCATTAGCAAACTTTTGAATCTCTGATCTTTAAACTGTTTCTTATGTAATATCAGTTTCTTATTGTAAAGCACCCAAAAATCCCTTTGAACAGAAAATAGTAATCATGCTTTTAACTTAGACCATTTGTATAACAGCTTTTCTTCAGAGATGAAGAATAAACTGAGAACTTCAGTCTTGTTTTCTTCCTAGTCACTGAAGCATTTATTTTCATGGGGAAAATTCTGCTTCTACTGGAAAGTTTTGCTGATGGCTCCAACATTCTCAAGGTTGTCAGGCCGTATCTTCATGCTTAGGAGATGGTCCCAGTCATGATGCAAGCAGGACACCAGGCAGGCCCCAAGGCTGTGTGTGTCCCGTGGTGGGGAGTGTGTGGTTCACAGTGACTGGTATTAGTTAGGAGGAAAGGGTGTCGTGTTCCCCTGCCTGCTCCCTGATTTCCCTGGCTGCTGCTCTGTGGGGATTGCATTGGTTGCATGGTAGCTCAGAAAGGGGTGCCATGGTCAGCAGCCTGGTGAGGATCTCATGCCGTGAGAGCTGTGTTTCTGCCTGTGCCGTATGTGACCTGAGCAGCAAAACTCTCTGTGAGCTCCTGACTTTCAGCCATCTCAGCTGGAGTGGATTGAGAGAAGCAGCTCAGGGAGCAATGGGATGGAGGTAGAGCTTTGTTAGCAAGTGCACAGTCAGCTCAAAGATGCTGGGAGTGACCCACATCAAATCCATCAGCTTTTGCTCACTCTTGTCTTGAATAGGTTGGCTTTTGTCACCCTTCTTGGTGAATAATTTCTCTTACACAGGTTACAATTGAAACAGGACGCTGATGTCTGAATCCCTTCAATGTACTTTGACTGTTTGTTGTAAGTTTGTTAGATATTGGGAAGAAATTCTTAGCTGTGAGGCTGGTGAGGCCCTGGCAGAGGCTGCCCTGTGCCAGAAGCTGTGGCTGCCCCTGGATCCCTGGCAGTGCCCCAGGCCAGGCTGGATGGGGCTGGGAGCAGCCTGGGACAGTGGGAGCTGTCCCTGCCCATGGCAGTGGGTTGGAACAGAATGACCTTTAAGATCTCTTGCAACTCAAACAGTTCTGCTGTTCTATGATAGAAATACTAATCCTTCTGCGCTGGGCTTTGCTTCTGTCAGCCAGCCTGTGGCACTCCATACCTGCAGTGTTATCCTCCACTTTAATGCCACATCCTTAAGAGAGCTGGAGGACTTTTTCTTGCTGCCGTGTTCCTTGCTCACTATGCAATGCTGTGCACAGGGTCGTTGCAATCTTTGGTAGAAGCACAGCAGCAGCCCAAAAAGGATCAAGGGTACTTTAAAGGCAGCAGAGTTGTGAATATCAAAATGCTCCAAAGAGTAGCAAATCTTTTTTGTATCTCCTTCAGATATTCCCACTGCTTTTCTCATTTGAGGTTTAAAGCATGCATTAATTAATGCAAGGTAAAGTCAGGGAAGGAGCAGCAGGAACGGGGAGTTTGTTTGGTCTACATGTGGGTGTTATGTCTGAAACAGTGCTCTGGTGTTCCTCCAAGGCCACGTACCTTGTTTGCAAACCTGTGCAGATAGAGAATGTAGAGAATTGTCATTCTTTTATGCTGTTAGCTTGTATTTGTCACGAGCAGAAAGCATCCAGCCATGAGCAGAAAGCACCCAGCAAGATCCCAGCAAAGGAATTAGTAGTGATGCTGTGATAAAGGACAGATTCAACCAAGTCTCTGGCATTTTCTTTGGGAACAAGAAAGAATTTATCCTGGGCTTTCCAAAGAACTAGAACATGCAGTAAAGCTGGATTCAGACACATTGAGAACAAGCATAATATTTATATAAAGATATATAATAATAAATCTTTCGTTTCCCCACCTTCCCATTTATTATTCTGTTTTTCAGTGATGGGATATTGTGCATCCCAGTAAACTCCAAACCCACCGTACTTTCTCCCTGTCACCGAGACATCTGGTTGTGCTGGGGGAGCTAATCAATTGCAGACATAGTTGCTGTTATAAGCCTGCAAGCCACTTGAAAACTTACCCAGGATTTTGGTAATGAAGGGCCTGAAGTTATTATTTGAGCTTTTTCTTTTTTTTTTCCTTCCCTTCAGGGGTCATCAGACTGGCAGTATTTTTATTCTTTTTTACAAGCTCAAATTTTAGACTTTTGAAAGTTCAGTTCTGTGTATGTCAAGCTACTTGAATTTCCTGTAAAAATGTTGGAGTTGTGAATTGATTTGTAATAATATGAAAGCAAACGAACATCCAGGTTAACTCTGTCTGAAAAGTTAGTATTTAAATAGATCAGAAACTCAGGGCTGATTTTGGGTTGGGGCACATTTGTCATTTTGCTATTAGAGCTTATATTTACTGTTAACATTCAGTGAGACTATTAGTCACATTTATGAAGATAACTTTTAAAAAAGAATTTGTAGGTCAAAATGAAGAACGGTTTAGGACTTGAGAGTGACGTTCAGCTCTTGAGGAGACGCACCCTATAGCTCCAATTGAAAACCCCTCCTTCACAGCCTCACTGATGCCAAAATCTAACCAATAATGAATGATTTATCATTCTGTATTTGGCTTTTTCCTGTTGGAAGGGTGGAGGCGAGATCCTCAGCTCCAGAATACCGAGTCACTCCTAGCACTTGGCTCTGAAACACATAAACAATGCGGACTGTTACAAGTCCCATCCCAACGCCCGTATTACACGGCCATGTGTTCTCAGGGTTCCTAGAGCCTGATGTCAGGCATGTGCTGGGGCTGGTGCATTCTCTGATTTTCTGGGGTCTCACATGCGGCCGGAGCGGCTGTGCCGTGGCCCGGGCTCGCAGCGCAGTCTGGCAGCACCGGCGTTGCGCTGGTGCCGCTCGGCTGGGCGGCGATAAGCAAAGAGACAGTCTGGCTCCTTGCAGGAGCCTCTCGGTCATGTCTGAGCGCTCGGCAGTTCCCAAAGCCTCTGGCTGACTTTCCCCTGTGGACCGTTCATTTATCAGGAAATGGAATTGGTTACAGGATTTCGCGCGCTGCCAAACCTCACTGACGAAATCGGCCCGGTTCCTGCTCTCAGAAGTAGGAAGAATGTGTTAACTCTTTGTGCTGACGCTTGTTTTTAGTGCTTTTGCTGAAAAAAAAACAGGTTCCTTCCTACTTTTAAGGTTTCTGGAAATTGCTGACACACTCTCACCCTTTATGAATATAATACTAATGCAGGATAATTTTGCCTATTGCATTTAGCTCTTTGCATCACAGTTACCACTGTCTTTATAAATATTATTTTAGGGCAATTGAGTTATGTTAATGGGAGATTTGCCTACTGAATTCAGTGTATTCTTGCTTCAAAAAAATGTCTTCTGAATTAGAGGAGTGAAAATTAAGATTTATTAAAAACATAAACAATGCTTTGTTGTTTAAGGGATGCTTTAAAGCCTAAGTTATATACATATAACTTATACATAACTTATAGGAGCTTAACCAGAATTGAATAGAAATATGTCTTTAATTATGCATATAGGATGGCAACAAAAAAACCAAGTGCAGTTCTTTTTGAGTGTGTTGCTGGTTTTGCATATAGTTACAAACTCAGCTGTGTAATGGCAAGGTAAACACCACTCTTTTTAGATGCTCTTTGGAGGTCATTGTCTTTAATTTTTAAGGTTTTCAGGAAACTTTAAAAAACAAATGCGCTTTTAAAAATGTAAATGCATTTTTTTGCGACTTACCAGACTCCAGGCTGCTCTGAAGTTTGCAGGGCAGAGCTGGTTGTCAATCACAGAATCATCTGGGTTGGAAAAGGCCTCTAAGACCATCAAGCCCAGCTGTTCCCCAGCACTGGCAAGGCCACCATTAACCCATGCACCAAGTGCTGCATCCACACAGGTCTTATGCCCCTCCAGGGATAGGCACTCCACCACTGGCCTGTGAAACTGTGCCAGGCTGGTCAACCTTCTCAGTCAAGAAGTTTTTCCTAATACTCAACCTAAACATGAGCAAATTCTCAATTGTGCAAATTGCATTGAGAAACAAAGAGCCATTTTGGTTTTATTAATTTATTTATATTGATAGGAGCTACTCCTGAGGATTTTTCATTTCTCCAGAGGTCAACATCTGTCTCTTAAGACTCCCCAGTTTTGTCCCTAATTATCTGAGCTCACTCCTTTTGCAGTACTTTTTCTGTGTCACACACTGTATCTGTGTGTTTTAGAGGGGATGGAGAAATGACAATTTGCAGGTTGTCTTCTGGTGGATGCAGGTGTCTGTTCCTGTACCACTTGAATCATTTTAGTTTGTGCAACCATGTGTTGCACTGGGAGCATGTCTCTCATAACACATCAGTCTGTTTTAATGCAATCAATAGTTGTAACCTCCCATGTATGAAATTACTAAGCCCAGAGGTAAAGCACAGTGCACATATGGTAATTATTATGTCTGGAAGTGGTTGCTGCATTAATTGATAGCAGTAGCAAGTAATGCAGCCTCTCTTAATTTCATCACTTCTTATACAAAAATCCTGTAAACAGAATTTTTGCAGTCTGATATGGTAGTCTCCTTTTTATTATGAGCAAATCACTGTGGAAGTATTTAGAGCTCTCTTAGTTCATTTAGCTTCATGGCAATTTGTGATCCTTTGTTCCACAAACAAAAAGTGGCTGAAAACAGCTCCACAACCTGTGAAAGCACCATGTAAGCCTCATCTGCAACTCTGTGAGCCGAGGTGTTGTTGCAGGAGCCGCCTGGGGCTGGTGCCAGCGAGGGACCCTGCTCATGGCCTGCATCCTGCGAGCCTGAGCCACTGCAGGGGAGGATAAGTGGGTGATTTGGCCTCATTACCGGCATAACTGAGGCTCGTAAAATTCAGATGTTTTCCAAGCTGTGTCTGCAACTCAAGTTAAAGTAAAAATATTACGAATTTAGCATTCCTTGCTTTTAAAAAATTGTGGTTTAGTAGTATAAATATAATTTTCCATTTTAAAGTAGTGTGTCATAAATACTCCTGAGGATCTCAGAATTATGGTCCTTTCCATTGTGAACAAGGAAAGCCATGATGGCTAAGGGCTGTGCATGATTGGAGATCCCTCATTCTGTCAGTGAGAGGGTGATGATGTTTAAGGCCATCAGAGTGCCAGTAACACTCAAATCTCCTTGCATTGTGTGTTGATAAATGACTGACCTTGTCACAATCCCAAAAAGACCTTTACTGTCAGCTGGGGAAGCTCCAAATAATTTAGAACCATGGTTTGGGTTTAGAACCAAGCCAATGGTTTGGATTGAAAAGGCTTAAAAGCTGATGCAGTGTCACCCCCTGCCATGGGCAGGGGCACCCTCCACTATTCCAGGTTTCTCCATGCCCTATCCAGCCTGGCCTTGGACACTTCCAGGGATCCAGGGGCAGCCACAGCTACTCTGGAAGATCTAAGCCAGAGCCTCACCTTTTTTCACTGTTTGTTTAAAATCTTAATTTTCTTGAATACATACAAGATAAAGGACTGGCTGAAAATAGGCTATTTTAGAGTAATAGATAGTAAATATAATGAAAGCCTTACATGTAGGGTTCTCAGAAGCACTGGTGAGAGTTTCACTGGCATCAGGGTTATGTCAACAGCTGTAGTTTTAAAATCAAGTATGTTGTCTGTTTTTATTCTCTCCTTCACATCTTGCTTATAGTTAGATTACAGTTCTCTAGGAAAAAAGCATCCTGTTCATACGGAAGGCTTGTATATCCTACTGAAATCCAGGGAAGCACATTTCATTCCAGGATGAAGGAATGCATCAGAGATGGGTATTGCACAAGAATCCAAGGTAGCTTGGGAGGGTGGTGCTTGGGTGAGTGACTGGAGCACAGTGATTCTGCAGCTCAGGAATGAGGTGCATTGGCCAAGATGAGGATGAAGGGTGGGCTAGCACAGGACACTCCTATTCCCAAGCTGCTGTCTGCATGGAGACTAATATTTACATGGAGGCTTACTGTCTGTCCCCTCCACCCCTGAAGATTATTCCAGTTACCTTCTGGAAGCTGCGCTCTGGATTCAGTCACTTCATTCCCGAGTCATTGCTTACTTTGCAAAGCTCAACAATTGCATTGGAATGAAATCACCTTATCCTGGATTTGCTGTAGCTGCTTCCAAAGAGCTATTCCATAATACTGTTATGCAGGTTAGTCTCCTGCAGAAGGCTGGGCAGTGTTTTGGCTATCCCAAAAAAAAAGTTTAAAGAAAAATGTGCAGACAACAAAGTCGTACCTGCCCAACCAGGACTACCATGGACTAGGTAACAGTAACAAATTAATTGTATAAATGCAAATGTAATAAAATTAATACAGTAATATCTACTGAGACTTAATTCTTCAATAAGAATGGGAAAAGGAAAATAAAACAATTCTAGCAGCAGGTTGATCAGCAGTGCAGGAGTTTGCTGTTTCTCTCCCATGGTCTTGCTCACCTTGCCATGACTGGAATTCCCTTTGCTGCTCTGCAGAGCTCTAACTGCAGCCACAGCCCTGTACCCAGCTGAGCTGAATAATGCCTCAGCCTTGGCTGTGGCACTCTGTGGGTTGTAATTAACCAGCTCCCATTAAGGCAACAGATGAAAATTCATGCAGTTACATGCAAAAGCTTTAGAAGATGAAGTAGTGTCATGTAACAAGAGGTGTTAAAGGAGGCTTTGTTTCTTTTTTTTTTGCTCAGGATAAGGGTAAAAGTTTTAAATGAAAAGAAGGTAAATTCAGAGTATGGTATAAGAAAGAAACTTTTTATAATGAGGGAGGTAAAATACACATTTCCTGGGGAGGTGAAGGATGCTCCATCCCTGAAAGAGTCCAAGGCCAGTTGGACAGGGCTTAGAGCAACCTGGAACCTGTGTCCCTGCCCATGGCAGGGGGTGGCACTGGATAAGCTTTGAAGGTCCCTCCCACACCATTCTGGGATTCTATGACTCTATGAAATAATTATGTAATTCTTTATGCTACCTGTAGAGAGCAGAAAAATATTTCTGTAAGGGACACAAGGGAAGTCTACTGCAAAGGTCTTCTCCTTCCTTGGACCTGAAGAATCTGGTGGCAGTCCACTGGTGACAGTCAGGGTGAGAGGGACCCTTTGAGCATCTTCAGCTCATAGCCAGTGAAAGGTGCTCCAGCTGGTTCTCAGCCATGAGGACACTATTGAGCTGTGATGAGCAGAAAACATTGCTGTTAGGAGTGAAGTTTTGGAGGAGAATAATGTAACTGGTGACATTTTCTGTCGTCCATGATGAGGAATGTATAACATCCTGTTGCTGTCCGTATGGAAGAGCATCCCTGCACAAGACAGTAAATGGTGAGGGGCTGATGTTAGGTGCTCTGCAAGCTTTGTGGAGGGGAAGGGTCAGGAGATGACACAGAAACTCCAGTCTGCTAAAGGGAGTGTGGATTGCCAAAAGAGATCAGTGAAATATTTCTTTATCCACAGCGGAACTCTGGCCTTTCATTGCAATGTGAACTAACCAGCAAGGTTAGCAATTAGTTCTGATTCAGAACTTATTCAGCTCTTCAGACCTCTTCAGACACTCCATTGGCTGTCTGTGCATCTATTTTAAATTAATTGTGCAATTTAAAAATAAAGAACCAGTCCCAAAATTTAATTTTTCGGTGGCACTTAGAAAGATGGTGTAATTTAAATAGAAGAGTGTTTTGACTAGATGTTAAGAAGGAATTCTTGACTATGAGGGTGATGAGGGCCTGACACAAGGTTTCCCAAAGAAGCTGTGGCTGCCCCTGGATCCCTGGAAATGTCCAAGGCCAGTCTGGACAGGACTTGGAGTACCCTGGGATAGTGGAAGGTGTCCCTGCCCAAAGCAGGGGGGTGGAATGGGATGGACTTTAAGGCCCCTTCGAATCAAACCATTTTACAATTCTCTGATTCTCTTGCTTTGTGAGAAGGAAGGGCACAAGTAAGAGACTTTGAGCAAAAAAATTTAAACTTTACACAGATTCTAACATGCAGCAGTCTGTCTTTGTGTATCTGTTGTTTGACACCAGATACATTAGATTGACTGATTTCATTGGTTTAAGGAAGCTGCTACAAGAAAGAGATACCAAGTACAAGGCAGAAGGCAAGCTCTGGAGAAACAGGAGGATGGGAAAGCAGGGTGAGAGTTTCCAAGTTGCTCCCCATGGCAACAGAGCTCTGACCTGGGTAAACAACTCTCTGCACGTGTTCACGTTTTTCAAAGCTACTTCCATTCTGCTAACTGCTGGCCTGCCACATCATTTGAACTCCCTTAACCTTCAAGGGTGATCCCATTTTTTCTGAAAGAGAGCACGGAGGAGCTTCCCTGCCCAGAGCTGGAGAGCTTTGGCTTTGCAGGAGATTGGCAGCAGCCTCACACTTATGAGCAGCCCAAAACTCCCTGTCCCACACATCTTACAGGAGGGCTCCCAGCCAGAGCCCAGCCCCTGCTCACTTCAGAGCTGTACAATTGCTCAAGCTAAATAACATTCCCCAAGTTTCCCTCCCTAGAAAGCCTCCCTATACTTTTATTACGTTTTTTGCTGTGACTAAATCTGCCTCACATGTGTTGTGCAGCCTCCCCTCGCTCCATTGCATATGTTGTGAGTCCAATGAAAAGCACAGTGCCAAAGGCACTGCATTCGCATGACGTGTTGTTTCCAAATATCTTGCAGCTTTGGTCAAAATAAAGTAAAATTACACTGAAATGCCCTGACCCCTTTCTTCCCCTGCTCAATTGAAAGCTATTTCCAACCCGTGTGTTCCTTTTCTACTGCAAACATTCACTGTAGGCAGAGTAGCTGAAAAGTATAAAAAGTTGCATTTAAAATGAATTTATTCATTTGTTTGATTAATAAAGTCCCACATTATCCCCCCTCCATCAAGAAAAAGAGGTATTCACCACTTTTTAAATAAAGCATAAAATAATGTGTCAGAGGCCAACAACTTTATCCCAAAAGGTGCAAAATTTAAAGAGTTATGACAACTAAATACAAGATAAAGGGAGAAAGAAATCATGTAACTTCTAATTATACTCATCCAATTGCTCTTCCACTTATAAGGTTTAGCTGTCTTTTCTGAATTAGTCTTTTGAATTAAGTTTCCATAATATGTGGCAGATTGAGAAAAACAGTCCTCAGAAAATTTCTGCCCTGGATGACAGATGAACTAGATAATGGAGTATAATCTCTTCCATTTTCATGATTTTGACACATTTTCACTTCTGTGTGTATGTTTAAATCAAGGAATCAAAATAAGTTTGAGTACAGAATATAAATCCCAGACAAAATTACAGCTTTCATTGCAGTGTTGGGTTAAATGTAAACAGCAGGAATGTTACAGATATCTTCTAATTAAATGCATAAATCAGAGGAATGTCTTGAATGTTTACAGCAACTGCACCAAGAAGTGAGAATGAGGAAGAGATGTACTTTGTCAGCTGATGGCTGCGTCCCCTGCATTCCCATACAGAGTTTAATTTTGTCACAACCTTTGGTACAAGTTGCAAAGCTTCTCTCCAGTTGATTTACAGGCTGTTTGTTCCTGCTGAGGATGATTAGAGATGGAAATGGCTTTTTCCTGGCCAAGCAGGGGTTTCTCATATCTATCATCATTGCTGAAGACTATGGTGTTAGCATTTGGAGGGCAGCTGGTTTAGACCACCCTGCCTTTTTTGTCACTGTAGATGTTCTGGGGTATCAGATGATGGTATTGAATCTTAAATCCATGTGGATTTAGGCTGGGTTTATGATAAGATTTTAATTCTGAACCCACAATCTGTTGAGCTCACAAACAAAGGCTGGTTTTTCTTGACTGTGTCCTCATGTTGACTCTCTTGCCTTACAAATCCTACTATGCTTCCTTATACCCAGGTTTTCTCCTTGTCTTTTAAGTTAGAAGAGTCCTCTTAGACCAGCGAGTCAAACCATTCCCCAGCCCTGCCAAGGCCACCCATGTCCCCCACAAATGCCACATCCACATGGCTTTTAAACTCCTCCAGGGATGGGGCAGCCACTGCTGCTCTGGACAACCTGTGCCAGGGCCTCACCACCCTCACATCCGAAAATATCTTCCTTATATCCCATCTAACCCTGCCCTCTGGCAGTTTAAAGCCATTGCTCTGATGTTTAAACTGTGGGGAGAGCTACCAACCTGTGGATTATGAGCTGGGGGCTTGAGGGCAGACAGTGTAGCAGTGGGGTGAGAATATCCCATCTTGATGATGCTGTAGCAGCAGCATCCAAAGCTGCACGAGGGAGATTTCTCTTCCTTCCCTGCAGCACGTGAACTATCAAACACCACAGCAAAGATGGTTTTTATAGATGGGAAACCAGAGGCTGGATAGTGATGGGTAGTTCACTGAGGGAAGGTCCCCTGAGTCTGTGGGAGACTGGCAGCTCCAAAACATAAAAGGAAATTTTGTGTTTGTGGAGTGGGAGGAGAGCACAGGCCTTCAACTTACACGTTGTCCTTGGTGTGAGACCCACGAGATCCAAGTGGTGCCCGTAGTTCTGAGCAGAGTCAGGCAGCAAAACTTTATTTGAATTCCTGGTGCTTATCTGCCCCACCAGGACTTGCCAAGCTGCTGAGCTAAGGCCAGCAAAGCCTGATTGTTGTCACCAGGGTAAACAAACTTGGCTTGAATGCACAGGGAGGAAGGGGGCAGATAGATTCAATAACAGAAGAACATAGTAGCATTTATGAAAGAATTCCCCAGCCTGAGGTGGGGAGTTCTCTAGAAATGTTTGATTCATGTCCTAAAGACAGTCTTTACCAGAACAAGTCTTAATACAAGAGAAGTGTCAGTGAAGGCAAAAAATAGGGAAATGCTACATCTAAAGCATAGTGAAAAAGAAAACACAAATAATTTTAATTCATTATTGAAACAGCGACTCACTTGGGGCCCTTTTTCAGATTGAAGTGATTGTTTGCATTAGGGAAAAAAAAGCAGTTTCACTATAGGAGAGTGCTGCTTTTTAAACTGGTGGCTGCAGGATGACACCAAACATACAGATCCCTTTTGGTGGCAGTCAGCTCCTGTACTCAGACAGTCAAGGAGATTGCCCTTGAATCAATTGGCCAGGTTCATGATTTGCAAAGATGTCTTAACACTTAAAGGAGTCCTTGTCCTGCTCATACTTAGCCTTTCTCCTTTCTACACACTGCTTGCTTCTATCATATATAAAGACAGGTCTTCAACCTAATTTGAAATTGCTGTTGCAACCTACATTATTATAATGGAATATAGAATAAAATATAGCATAGAATGAGCAACCTAAAATTCCATTTCAGAAAAGGTGTCCTGGTTATTTGTTGAGGTCAACTTAACACAGCCCCCCTCCCCTGATTTTGGTTTGTCTTCAAGGACTTTTGGCATTAGGGCATTTTTTTTTATAAAGCTGTGAAGTCCACATTCACAAAATTACCGTGCAAACGTACACATTTGGCACCAGCTCCTTGGCTGGCAGTCCTGGCAGAGATAAGGCTGCAGTCTGGCACTGTGTGCTATGGCTGGAAAGGTTTTACTGTCACTTGACATTTCACTCCTCAAGACAAATAAATGGGATTTCCTGCATGCAGCGGGGCAGCACTGCTCATCTCGCAGCACAGTCTGTCTTTTTGCAGAGGCTTGAAATTCTTAAGAAGGGAGTATGTCCACTGGGGTGTACATTTTCCAGTTTGGGGAGATGAGGGAGCCAAAGGTCTGCCGGCTCAATAGGGTGTTAGTCAGCACGTCCTGAGCTTCAGGCAGATAAGGGTCCACTTCCTAGGCTGCTGCCCTGATCTGAGAGTTAACAGTTGGTGACAGCGAGTCTGTCTCTGTTCTTTAGTCATTGTTATAATTTTTTGTAATATTTACAGGCCTGGCTCTCTCAGATTAAAAAGTACAAAATCAAAAGGAGGTCTTCCTCCGTGGGCGCTGGGGGTGGGGGAGGATGTTTGGGCTTGGCACGCGGCCCCACCGCCGCGCTGGGTGGGAGGGACCGGGGCAGGATGTCGGCGCAGGCCTCAGCTCCGTGGCTGCTGTGAGGAAAACTCAGACCTCGTCTAGTGACCTTCCAGGAGCCCTCCACACCAGGAAACATGCTGCGAATGTCAGCCCCCAGGATGCAAATCAAAGGTGTTAAGCTCAGCTGGGAGAATGGATCTTGTCTCCCTGGTTGATGCGCGAAGCCAAGGCCTAGGCAGTGCATCAACCCTTGTACAGTGATAACAGAGAGGAACAGGGTCCCAGTTGTCCAAAGGAATGTTCTTTTTGGCTTGGCGGGATGTTTTGGAGGCAGTGTTGAACTGATGTGTAGTAAAAGCATGTCTGGGACCTCATCACTGGAAAAGTATGCAAACTGAATCACTGTGCTCTTCTCCTGCCACCTTTTGTGTTGGGGGAATATGGTCCACACAAATAAATGAGAAAACGAAACAACTGTGACATGCTAGTAACTCTAGATTTGGGGTGAAAGAAACAGGCAGATGAAAACAGCATTTTGACCTCTTAATCCTTTTGGTTCTGCTGGATTATCCCAAGACTGTATTGGAGCAGAGAAAGGTCATATAGGAGTTTGCAAAAGGAAAAACCTTATAACTGTGAAATTATTGGGGTTTATACTGTTAATGTGCTTCAGTCTCTTCCCAGGTCAGATGCTGAAGAGCAGAGAGGGGAGTGCTGGAAGCTCCATAGATGGGTCACAGTCTCCATCAGCAAGAGCAGTGTGGGACCGTCAGATGACAAAATCTTCAGCTCCTTCTCCAGGGTGGAGGAAGCAAAAACAAACCCTAGGCATGACAATCCTATGAAAAAAACAGAAAGGGAGAAAAAAGCTAAAAAAAAAAAAAAAGTGAGAAAAGGGTACTATTTATATATTACTGGGTCAGAATATGTACATTGTCCATGCAGGGTTCCCAAGGTGCATCCCTCTGGCATCAAGGCAGTGCCAGAGTGATCAAGGCTTCTGTGCCCTACCAAAACATGAAAGGGTGGGTCATGTTCTTTAACTCCAGTAGTTTCCTTCACTGTCACATGCATATCCAACACCTTCTGCTCGTTTTGTGCTGCTGATTGCATGGCACACACCATGGTGAGGGTTTTATTTGCACAGCAGTTGGAGCTTTGGTGGGAGCAGGAGCCGGGCAGCAGGGAGAGGTTTATCTGGGGTTTGTTTCAGGACGGTGGGATGGTGCCGTAGCCTAGGTGGGGCAGCCATCCGTGATGTTATCTGGAGCACAAAGCATTTCCATGATAAACAACATTCCTTGTATTTTAGACTAGTCTGCTATCAAAGTCAAAACAACTGCTCTGGCTTAAACAGTAGCACTCACTGCTTGAAATGTAAAATACATAATTGGCTGTAAGATTTGTCTAGCGCAGATTCTCCATGTCTTTTAATATATAGCAACACATATTAGTGTACATTCATTATTCAGCAGGGTTATTTTCTGTGAAGCTTCTGTCATTTGTGCACTTCATAGACCCTTTTAAATCCTTTCCAGTGAGTTTTTCTTTATTGTTAAAAAAAGTTTAATAAATTATATCAATCAGACTAAAAATATGTAACTCACTTTTCAGAAAATAATTAGCAGATGGTTGTCTCTGACATGAGAAGTGGAATATTGTTGGGCATTTATAGTATTGGCTTTGTGTTTAAAAAAGGCTGATGAAGGGAATATAGGTCAGTCATTTTTTATCCCAAAGTTGAAGCAGACTTTGTCCAGATACACAATTTAATTCTTCTCTACTGCCTTCACTTACAATATCTCCAAGAGGAGACTTTGCCTTTCCCAACCCTACCTCACCCTCCTTTGAGTTCTTCCACATTGTGGAAGAATAGTAAAATAAAATAAACAAATTACCTGGGAAGAATTATTTTGGTCTTTGGCAAGTCCTGAACCATAAAAAGCCTTTTCTTGTTTCACATGAGGGTTTCCCACTGACCAGGTGATACTGGGGCTCTGAGAGCACCATGAGCTTTTTCTGGAGGGAGCAGGCAGCTTAGGATCTCACAGATCACAGAATCACAAAATCATTTGTGTTGGAAAAGTTCTCTAAGGCCATCAAGTCTAGCTATCCCCCCAGTACTGCCAAAACTACCATTGATCCACATCCCCAAGAGCACATCCACACAGCTTTTAGAGCCCTCCAGGGATGGTTATCTGCTCCAGGTCTGGTTGACTGCAGAACTGATCTCCCCCTGCCTTCTCTTGCTTCCTTGACTTTATAAATACATTTTCTGTCTTCTGCAGAGTGATCCAAACAGTGCATGTGTATGTATGGACTCAGGACAACTTGAGCTTTTGCCCAATTTGAGATCTTCAAAGAGTTCTTCCTCATGAGATGTTCCCAGCTGATTTATTGCTGCCAATTTCTTAAACTTTACCTTTTGCGCACTTGAAAAGTGGCAGAATTCATAGAGTCATAGAATCACTGAATGTTTTCAACTGGAAGGAACCTTAAAGCTCAGTTTGTTCAAACCCCCTGCCATGCGCAGGGACACCTTCCAGGTTACTAAATCTCACTCATAAAATTCTGGAAAGAAAAAAATACAGAAAAAATTTGTTTGGCAAGTGAGTGATATTTTGGAGTTTGGAAAGTCTCATAAGGTGCAGGGTTTAGTTCTGAGAATTTGGAAATTTATGTATTTCTAAGCCCTTCTTTGAGGGCACTGCTAAAGCACTATGGTCTTAACTGTGAGCTGAAGCATCTAAAATCTAGTTCTAATCTTGTAACCTTTTGATAGTGAGTTTATAAGTCTTCTATATAAAGGTGTCAATGATGAGTGATTTCTAAACTCACTTCAGTTTTAACAAAAATGTTTGCTGAAAGCCTACTGTTTTTCGTGGTTGTGTAAAGCCTTGCACATTAATCTAGAGAAGAATGGCTTGCAGGCTGAAGCACAGGAAGCCAGGGCTTAAACTTATTTGCATCTTCCTTACCAGTGTTAAAAATAGGGACTACTGTTATGAAATGTGCATTTTCTGCAAATCCCATGGTAGGAAAGGCTTATATGTCTGCTTCATATCCATAAAAGTTTTGTGAGTTGATAGACTCATCCCCATTTGTGCTTTGCTGCCCTTTAATGCCGCTGAGAAATGGGTTCAGGGATTATTCAGTTTTTCAGATTTTAATTCCCTAAATTCAAAAACACACAAAGGATTTTACTTATTTGTCTGAGTGGTTGGTGTATGTACATAACAAGTGCTAGAGCAAGGTCAGGACCAGAACTGTTTCTCTCAGTTGGGTCAGTAGCTTTGTTCCTTCCATGTGTTTAACTGTCTTCTTGGTTGTTTGTTTTTTTCCAGTGTAAAAAACATCCTTTGTTTGAATTGTTGTCATTTTGAGTTGTTCAATTTTTGCTCAGACCTGTGCTCTTTCTTTTAAAAGGCCACTATTTTCTGAGAATTACCATTCTTTGAGGTTAAGCCCTGAAGTGAATGAAAGTTCTGTTTTTTGTTGATGGTACCTCATTTATTTACATGTCCTGCCTTCATCCTCATGCTTCAAGTGTATTACATACATCAGTCTCTTTCTTTTCTTTTTATTTGGTAAAGCAAATATATGTTGTATTTTCTGCAGTGTTGGAAATGTCCTCGTAGTGTTCCTGTTGTTTTCTGTCTCCACGGTCTGACAAGTCTGGCTCCTGGCAGTTGAGCAGTCCTCTTGGAAATGTTCTGGAAAGATCTGTGTCCATCTAGACAACATGGCATAGAGAACAATCCTGACAGGGAAAGCAAATTATAGTTAGGGCTATAAATCCTTGAACTGTGACTATAAATGTCAGGATGCGTAAAATGTATGTAGAGATTAATGATGCTTAACCGTGTGTGATACGTAGGTTTGGTTCAGTCTTTCATCTTGGTTATCTTTTCCTCCCATTCCAAAATTTCTTCAGGTGGACACAGGATCTCTGAAGCTGAGCAAAAACTCAAATCCTTCAAACGAAGGGATTGAGGGATTTTCACAGAATCCTACAATAGTTTGGGTTGAAAGGAAGCTTAAAGCTCATCCATTCCCACCCCTGCCATGGGCAGGGACAGCTCCCACTGTCCCAGGCTGCTCCCAGCCCCATCCAGCCTGGCCTGGGGCACTGCCAGGGATCCAGGGGCAGCCACAGCTGCTCTGGGCACCCTGGGCCAGGGCCTGCCCACCCTCCCAGCCAGCAATTCCTCATTCCCAATGGGCCAAAATCTGTCCCTGCCCTCTGGCCCTGGGAGCCATTGCCTGGCTGCTGTCCCTGCCTGCCTTGTCCCCAGGGGCTGTGCAGCTCTCCTGGAGCCCCTGCAGGCCCTGGCAGGGGCTCTCAGGTGTCCCTGGAGCTTCTCTGGTGCAGCTGAGCAGCCCCAGCTCCTCCAGCCTGTCTTTATAGCTGCTGACCAGTGGTCCTGTTTGTTTTTGGTGCTGTCTGGAAGTAGCCCAGAGTCCAGGTGTTTCTGATGTGGAACCCAACAGATCCTGAAATACCAGATACCTGACCTTGTCCTAAGCTCAGATATATCCATTTATACAGAGCTTTTCGAATCTGTGCAGATAACAGCCTGGTATGAGGACAAAAATGGCACAGGTTGGGACTATTGACATTTATCAGCAAGTTTCCTTTCCTGGAAGGTAAAGAGACATGTGTGTATGTGTTTGTGTCTCTGAATTTCTAGGACTTTAAAGTTCTCATTATTTGCCATTCTATTCCAGACAGAAAAGCAGTCTTCTTATGGTACCCTGCAAAGCTTTGTGCCCTGGCAGGTTTGCCACAAATATTTAACTCATTTAACTAATTGTGTTTTTACCAATAATTATCTAGGCAGAACTGTTTGATTGATTTTTCCCAAAATGACCTGGCTTCTCAGTACTCTATAAAAAAATTGGTAATTGCTGAACTCTGACCAGAGGCACGTCTGCCTCTCTGTCAGTAGTTCTGAAAACTCACTTGTTTGTTTTCCTGGAGCTGTGGTTGTACAAACCTTTACTCAAAGTGATCTGAAAACAGAAATCACATATCAATGAAACTTGCTCAAACAGTTCTCTCTCTGTAGATTAACTCCCCTACCCTCTTGGGTACTGCAGGATGGTGACCCATTAGAATGTGGGTTACCTGTCTTACTGAATTTTGCTCCCTGGGAACAATGTTGTTGTCTACTGCAGCTTGTGTGGTTGCTTAAACTTTAATCATTCTATTATTATAAATAATACTGTATTTAATATATATTTATTAAATAATATGTAATATACTTATTATATTTAGCTTGTGCACAGATGGTTTTTAATCTCTTATCACCCTAAGTTTTATATTTCTTTTTCCACCTCCCTGCTATGCTCTGAGCCCCCGTTTTCTTCACTGTCTTTCCGTTTGCACCTATTCCTTAGGCAGATCTCTGAACAAGATGTGTGGCTCACACTTAGTCTAGCACATTTCCTGTTTGCTTCCTTCATCTCCCCACCATCATCCTCTGTGCTGTGAGCCCGAGGAGGAGAGAAAGATGGTATCAGGCAGGTGTGGTGTAGCCCATAGAGATACTTCACCAGAGCCACACACTTTCTGTCTGCAGTCAAAGCACCACAGACACGAACAGAACCCGAGAAAGATTAAACAGCCTTAACGCCCCACGAGAACTAAGTCATTGCAAAAATTCAATCTGTCAGTATCTTGGAGCAAGCACTGAGACATTTTCTTCCACGAATTGTGGTCTGTTAAAGAGCTCAAGTCCTTGTATTTATATAAAACCCAAATATATCAATGTTTCCATATGTACCTGGGTATCCATACCACGAACAGTGTGCCAGGCATGATTGTTGTTGAGTTGTTGTCAAGATCCTTGGCCATTAAGTTGACTTAGATTGGTATTTTGGGGACCAGATTTCCAAGCGGCATTGAGGACTTGTCAGTCAAATACAGGTGTCATTCCTCTGCCCAAAATCCTCACAGATTGGTGTGTTTGGTGCAAGTCAGGTTTTAGACGCGATTCTTGCTGGGGTAAATATTCATTATAGATCCTTTAACAGAGGCTTGGTACAGTGCTGAACCTGAGCCCTCTTTTTTTCTTCTGCCATTTGATGTATTTTGCTAATGAGGTCTAATCCTACAGATGCTCTGCAGGCAATACTGCTATATTTAGCAGAAACAATATGAAACACGTAATTTGCCATCAAGTCATTAGGTTACCAAACAGGATTCATGGTAAGCTTTTCAAACACAGAGAAATCCCATTTTCAGAAAGACTTTGAAGCTTTGGATTGATGTAAAGTTCACATGAATTTGACTCTCAAATGTGTTCAGACTCCTTTGAAAACAGCACTTCTCTGCTCAAAGAGTCACCTGCTTTTGAAAATACTGACTCGTGCTTGATTGCTGTTTCAGAAACCAGAGTTTCCAACCAGAACTTGAGGAAAAGAGGGTTCTCCAGGTTTTTATTAATCCAGCTCTGTAATTTCTTTAATTTCCACAGTGACTGCCCCATATCTTTGATGAATGCTGCTTTTCATCCAGCAGAACATCTAGATCAGGGAAGAAGCAAAGACATTGCTCTTAAAGCAGCTCCATCTGCCCTTGCCTGTGTTATCTGGGCAGAGATCGTCCACTGACATAACACTGTATCCTTAGAGCAGCTCTGAGGGTTCATTTGGAGGGAAGGGGATGTTTTATTTAATGTATGGCTCAAGCCTTATAGCTCAGATGCCGCTGAGCTGCCTGGAGCAGAGCCAGGTGCACTGGCCGTGATGTTCCCTTCCTCAGCGTTAACTGAAAAAAAAACCAAACCAAACCAGAAAAAAAAAAAAAAAAAAAAAAAACAACAAAACAAAAACCCAACAAAACTCCCCAATGTTGTTGAACTTCTGTGGTGGGGGAGTTACTGCAGTGCAGTTCTGTGTCTGTTCATAGGACTTCCCGTGGTTTTTCATCGAATCATGTGATTGACAATGCAGACAGTCTGCAAAGTTCTCGGTCTGTCTCATTTGTACCCTCATCCCAACCACGAAATCTGACTTCTGCTTTGTCTGGCAGAAGAAAACAAGATAGGGTGATGTGGTGGGGTTATTCACTGGAGCTGATAAGCGGTGTCTGTGTTTAAACTGTACCGTTCAAACCATAATGTTACCTGTGTCTCTCACGTTTTCAAGGACTTTCTCAGGCTGATTTATTTTAGACTATCTGGTGTTGTCTGTCCCTCTGTGGGATGGCAAGAAATGCAAATAATGGCTCCAATGGACCTGTTTATGTCAAGGCAAGGGGTTCGGTAATTTAGATAGTGAACATTGTTGTATATTGGATCAAAACAGGGCTTGGGTTGGGAGAGACTTTAAAGCTCATCTCATTCCATGCCCTGCCATGAGCAGGGACAGCTCCCACCATCCCAGGCTGCTCCCAGCCCCATCCAGCCTGGCCTGGGGCACTGCCAGGGATCCAGGGGCAGCCACAGCTGCTCTGGGCACCCTGGGCCAGGGCCTGCCCACCCTCCCAGCCAGCAATTCCTCATTCCCAATGGGCCAAAATCTGTCCCTGCCCTCTGGCCCTGGGAGCCATTGCCTGGCTGCTGTCCCTGCCTGCCTTGTCCCCAGGGGCTGTGCAGCTCTCCTGGAGCCCCTGCAGGCCCTGGCAGGGGCTCTCAGGTGTCCCTGGAGCTTCTCTGGTGCAGCTGAGCAGCCCCAGCTGTGCCAGGCTGGCTCCAGAGCAGAGGGGCTCCATCTTTCCGCACCATCCATCCAAACAAACAGGGCAGTGAAGGAAAAAAAGGGATGATTCATCCCATGCCAAGGCTTTTCCTCTGTCATTAAGATTGCCATTTAAGATGTCTTAGCGTGGTCTCTCTTTGTAAGTGGTGCTGAAAATCTGGTTCATTGGAGTGTCACCAGCTAGGGTGCCAATGTCTTTCCAGAAGTAAGTTGAAGACAACAGCAGCAAGGCAGAAGAAAATAGATTTGTGCACTGCAGCTTTGATGTGCCACTTTGGCAATTTTGTTAACTGTGATAAAGTGCTCACCACTGCTGGCTGAGTTATTTCTGGGCATGCCCTGAGAGCCGTGTGCCCTGGTTGCTTTACAGTGTCACCTGCTGTGTGTCTGCAGCACACAGCCAGGGCCCAAGGCTCCTGATCACTCCTTTGAAGCAGGACAAACAGGAGACAAATGGCACAAATCGGAGTTTAATCATTCCTTGGACTGTCACCTGAAAATCTTGAAAAGTTTTTTGAAAATCTTAAAGCTTTTTGGCATCAATCAGGCTTTCTACATTGTCTTTAAATCCTGCTGTTACAAATTGTTATAAAAGTCATTCTCTTAAAGAAGGAACTATTGATGATTTTGTTTGTTTACAAATTCTGTTTTCAGTGAACACCCTGTTAGTGAAACAGTGTGGGTAGTTTTTTATCTCAACAGTGGATGGCTGCCATGGTTAATCTTGCAAGTTACGTCATAGAATCATTGAGGTTGGAAAAGCCCTCTAAGATCATTGAGTTCAAACATTAACTCAGCAGGACTGTGCTCACTACTAAACCATATTCCCAAGTGCTGCATCCACACCCCAAAGATGCTGGTGCAGTTCTCTCTGTGCTGGACCTCCAGGATTTCTCATTTTAAATTAATTAGAAAACATGGCCAGCACACAGCTGTGGGTCATTGCAGTCATCTAAAGAATGTGGGTTTGAATTGCTGGCCTGGAATTCTAATTTTTCATGTCTCATCAGCAATGCATTGAGCTGTCCTGAGCCTGCTGTTCAGGTGGACCCTCAAAAATCCATCACTCCTAATGTTATCTACATTCTTTTTATATAGACTCAATCAAAACTGTGTATAAGTAGTGGCAGTGTGTATTACTGCTCTCCTTAAAAATCTCATTCTCCTTGTCTGCATTTCCAAGACACCCCCGCAGGCAGTTCAGAGCACATGTTGAGTGTCAAGAGAGTCCAGGCTGACTGCACTGAGTTACACTCAGCCTTCAATCTGAAATTGATTATTAAATTGCTGTGGTGCGATTGCAATAAATGGCAACATCGATCAGCCTGAAGAGAGGCTGAATAATAAAATCAATGCATGGCTTATTGCCTGAAAATATGAATGCACCTGAGCCATTTTATGCTGCCCTTGCAGCTGAGAGATAATGGGATAGTAAGACCTGAGCATCTCAGATGCTGCTGTTGGAATTCCTGATGTAATTTTGCCAAGTGTTTTGAGGCTGAAGATGTTCTTCAAGCTGCACAAGAGCCCAGGAATGGTCCCAGGCTACTGCCATGAATGTTTGCAGAGCCAGTAGCTGCGTCTGTGACCTGAAGGTGAAAAAGAAGGTTGTGTTTAATTCAATTCAAATTAGAATCTTGGATGACTTTCCCCTCCTTCCCTCCCAGAAGGGCTACCATGGGCTGCATCCCTGGTGAGAAGCGTGCCACCCCTGGGGTGAAGAGTGGCAGCTGTGTGAGACTTTGCTCTGGCTGGAGGTGCTGCCATGGTGTGATCGTGAGGTTGAGCCATTCATTCTGCTGATGCAGTGCTGAGCAGAACGTGCTCCTGTCTGCCCTGACCACAAGCCAGGAAGTTTTGGAAGGAAGTGGGGAAGATTACACTGAGGATAAGCAGAGTAGAATGTCAGGGCTTTTTTAAACAAAATAAATACTAATGAAAATATACATGAGGGCTTGGTTGGGGGGGGGGTGATAGAGGGGGAAGACAGGGACAACTTCAGAACTGGGAGCTGAGTTGGGAAGGGATAGGGAATGTCAGTGTAAAGGAGGATCTCACAAGGCTGGTGAGAAAAGAAAGGTTAGGTGAGTACAAAAGAGAAAATATGCTAAAGAGAATAAGGATGCAGTGGAAAGGAGTTGGCATGGCAGTAGGCTGAGAGATTGGAAGTGAGAGGTGAGTATGGGTCTAAGGTACCTAAGAGTGAAAAAACCAAAGTGATGCAGAAGATTGAACAGGCTGGTCAAAACAGACTTGGAGAAGAGAGGTTGTAGAGAGGTGGTGGAAAGTGGTTTAGAAGCACAGAACGGCTGTGGGAGAGTTCTCTACCACAAACTGCATGTCTGGCACAGGAAATTAAACTTGCTGATGTACCTTTGAGATTCTGGGCTTTGAACTCAACAGGGGTTAGATGCAGAGGAGCCTTTAACAGCCCTACCTTTAGCTGCCTCACTTCCTTGAACAGAGATAATGCAGAATCCTTTAGGTTGGAAAAGCTTCCAAGATCTTGGAGTTCAGCTGCTCTCCCAGCAGTGCCAAGGCCACCACCAACCCATGTCCCAGGTGCCACATCCACATATTTCTACAACTTTTCTACAAGTTGTACATGTTTTCTGACTCCAAGAGTACAAATAGCATGGGAGCATTGAAGTTCAATACCTAACCTTGAAAACCAAGTGTCCAAGAAATGCCCCCTCAAAGGAGACTGATCCAGCCAGAATTCTTGTACCCTTAAGGCAAGGAAACAGGACACTGAGCTCAAGAAATAGGGTAGGGAATCCCTTCATTATTAATGGGCAAAGAGGCTCCTTAGCCATTGCTGTGCTTGTTCTGATCATGTCACACGGAGGAGTTTATTCTTAGTCTTAGCCACAGCCTTATAAATAATAAAATGGGTCATGTTTTATCTTACCCCAGTGATCATTGCAATGCGGCTTTTGCCTGAGACTCTGCCAAGCTCAGACACAGGCAACTTTTAGAAGTGGATAAAGTGAAGAGCACAATGCAAAAGTAGACTCAGCTCTTTCCAAAATACTCTTACCAAGAGTGAACCTGGTGGGTTTGCAGTGTGCGCTGCTTTGGGAGGGAAAAAATGAGAAAAATGGGAACTTGAGGTTGCAGTGTCTGTCTCTTTTCTGTGGTGACAGGGACAGGACCCATGGAAATGGCTGGAGCTGTGCCAGAGGGGTTTAGGTGGGATCTCAGGGAAAGGCTCTCCCCCAGAGGGTGCTGGCACTGCCCAGGCTGCCCAGGGATGGGCACAGCCCCGAGGCTGCCAGAGCTCCAGGAGCCTTTGGACAATGATCTCAGGGATGCCCAGGGTGGGATTGCTGGGGGTCTGTGCAGGGCAGGGGCTGGACTGGATGATCCTTGGGGTCCCTTCCCACCAGGAATATCCCAAGTTGTGATATTCTGTGATCCTATGATACCATAAGCTGCATTTATGCTTTCAGCCTTTTCAGAGGATTTTCCTGCTAAGGAGCCAAGTACAATTAATGGCAAATTTTTTTTTAAGGGAAAATGCAATAAATATGTTTGTACTTGCACAAGCAAGAAGGCTTTTGAGGGGCTGCTAAAAATGAGTTTTCCTTGAGACCTTTGTGTTTTGTAGAGGATTCACGTGTTTAGTCTGTTAACAGGCAAATGGATTGTGACCAATGGTAAAAGGCTTGAATACAATATGCTAATGTAGCATTTAATTCAAAGAAGAAATTATGAATGTTCTTTTTATCCTATAAATATTTTCCTTGGGTTCTAATGGTTTAGTTCCTTCCATTATTTTTTTCACCAAACCTCTTTCTTCAGTGTTTATGTGGGCTGTGTGTTTGTAAGCAGACATGCAAACCTTCCCTGACTGGACTCTGGCTTCTTGTTGCAGAAGTTCCCCGAGCTGAAGTTTAAGTACGTGGAGGAGGAGCAGCCTGAGGAGTTCTTCATCCCCTACGTGTGGTCCCTGGTGTACAACTCTGCCGTGGCCCTGTACTGGAACCCCCGTGACATCCAGCTCTTCACCATGGACTCGGGCTGAGGGACACCCGGCCAGGCCAGCCCCGCTCCATCCTACGGGAATTGAACCTCTGCACCCCTTCCAACCTGACCCCTCCAACTGCCCCCGTGACCCCAGAGCCCGTGTCCAGCCCGGCCTCACGCTGGGACAGACTGCTGTGGGGCACTGATGGCTTGTAGGCAACCTTGTGTTTATAGTCCGTAACCTAGAGCTTGTTTGATGAAAATGAGGCCTTACACATGGGGTATGATGTTACTACCAACCACAAACCTGATCGTCCTTTTAACTTAACAGGCTAAATGAGATTGCAGGCTTTGATTTGGAAGCAGTGTTTGTATTTTTGGCTCTTTGGAGCGGGCAGCTTCCTTGGGTCAAGCTTTTTATGGTCTCTTGGATGCTGCCGTGGGGTGCTCGTTACCTAATCCTTGTTTCCACTCACAGCCCTTCGTTTCTGTGGCACTGTCAAGGCTGCAGCCCTTAAATTGCTGTCTACGCTGTCATCCGAGGGAACTAAGCAAGCAGCATCTTAATCAGGTTAGCTCCCAGGCAGATTCAAAACACTTGATTTAGATGTTTGTGGGAGGATTTTCAATAGCAAGTCTTCTGTTGTTGTTGTTGTTTGACTGACAAATACTCTCCAGAGGGCAAGAAACACCTGCTTTTGGAGTCAAGTCCCTTACAGACTTGTTTTTCTGTGCTCCTGTGCAAAATTGTTCCTGGAAATTGAACGTGTAAGGGAAGAGGGGAAAAAAATCCAAAGAAAATAATTACAAGATTGTAAAATAGACCAGTGTCCTGTAAATCTGTGCTTAATGGTGACAGTGTGTTTTGGGGATCCTTGACGAAGCTCTGTGTTGAAAACCTCCTCTTGGCTTTTAAAGTTTTATGGCAGAAGTATAAATTTATCTGAATGTAGAATACTACTCTCTTTTTTTTGGTTGTTTTCAAGTGCCCTTTCCTGATATACCTGTTTCAGCAGTGGGAAAAGCAAAAGAAGTGGTGTGATTTTGAAAGAAATCTCATTTTTCAAAGTGGGGATCGTATTTTGGGGATGCCTGTTGCACACACATGCACCCACTCTCCTCGTCCCACGTGCTGCTGTGTGGGGGACTGTCAGCAGTGCATTGCATGCCAAAACTTCAATTTCAAGGAATTAGTTCTTGAAGATGCGTGGCAACCCTCTGTATTCACTGCCTGCTCCAGCATGTTCTGTTTGTTGACCTGAGGAATCGGGTGCGTTTGCTTTCAGAAAGTCCTTGGAATGGCTTTAAATAGAATTTCTTGCACCGTTTCATCCCTCTGAAGGATGTGCTAAGATTGTACTTTCCTTTTATCTGCTTATTTAGAGACAGAAGTCCATTTGAGTCCTACACAAATGGAAATGCTGGCTTATAAAAAAAAAAAAAAAAAAAAGAAAAAAACGCTTTCCAAATTTATTTAAATATAGCTGCAAAGGGATATGTAGAGCCCATGAGCATTTAGGGCTTTGAAATGGCAGAAGCTTTTGAGAAAAGACGATGGTAAGACTGGAGATGCAGTGTTTTCTTAGGCAAATAGGAGAAATTAATGAACCATGACTGAGCTGCACATAAGTTGATCTGTATTTTGGATTTATTCTGTTTTGTTTTGGTCTTTAAGCAAACGTCAAAAGGGGATAACTATTCTTGGTTACTGTAGTGATTTGTAATTTTGTCTTTATTAAAAGACTAAGAGTGTTTGTGAGTCAACAGGGCTGCCCAGATTTGGAAAGGTCAGTCTGAAGATGCACTTTTAAACTGTGGGCTCTAAAGCTGCTGGGCTGGCTCGATGTTCATCTGTTTTAAACACTCCGGGGTGAGCAGCACCAGAGAGGCCCTGCCAGGGCAGACGCTGCTCAGCCAGGTGTCAGACTGCGGAAAACCTGATTTCTCTGTGAAAGGGCTTTTTGCAAGAGAGGAGGAGCAGCTGAAGCAGCAGTCTGATGGAAAAGGTCCAGCAGCTGCTGAACCATCGTCGGTGTCGCACAGAAAATTCTCTCCCGTTGTGGTGACGCTGAGCTGTGCAGAGGGTTTGTTCTGGTGGCGTCATTTCCTTGTGTGTTTCGTGAAATACCCTGCTCCTGGGTCCCAGCTGGTTTGGAACAGCTGGAGTTACCACCTAAAGCCAAAACAGCAGAGCCAGACCAAGATTTGGGCAGAAAACCATGCTGGTCCCATTGGCTCTCCCAAGAGCTGGAGTGTGACATGGGCCTGGCAGTGTCCTGACATCTGCAGCCTGGTATGGTCACAAATACTCTGTTTTTCCTTCACCTTAGGGATCCTTTTCATTACTTTGTGTGAAAGATTTATTATGCGTAATTACAAAAATAAAAAAAGATGAAACTGTAAATACAGGGTGGTGTGTTTTATGTCACGGGTCTTGACGTGATCATCAGGCCCAACCTGATCAAGGTTTTATAATGTCCTCCATGATGTGCAATTAAGAAGAGTGTAAATTTATCTGTTGTATAAAGTAAATCAGTGTTCAAGTCAGCGTCTGGTAGGGGAAGGAACATGTCATGCTGCAGTGTCACATGGAATGTCACCTCTTGCCAGCTCAGCTTTAATGGTCACAGCAGCCATGGCCTGGGGGGGCACTGGGAATGCACAGTCATGGGGGGAAGCAGAGAGGGGACAGGGTTGTCCACACAAGACCAGACCTGATGTCTTCTGCACCCTCACATTCCCTTTTCTGTCCATTTCAGCTGATGGTGTCTCTGGGTTTGGGGTGTAGGGTGGGTGTTGCACCAAGACCTTCTTCTGACCACACTCAAATTTGGGGTGCCCTAACTATGGCCTTCCAGTACCAGCATGTACCAGGAGAGCTGGAGAGGGACTTTGGGAAGAGGCCTGGAAGGACACAAAAAGAGGGAATGGCTTCTGACTGCCAGAGGGCAGGGATGGATGGGATATTGGGAATGAGGAATTGTTCCCTGTGAGGGTGGGCAGGCCCTGGCCCAGGGTGCCCAGAGCAGCTGTGGCTGCCCCTGGATCCCTGGCAGTGCCCCAGGCCAGGCTGGATGGGGCTGGGAGCAGCCTGGGACAGTGGGAGCTGTCCCTGCCCATGGCAGGGGGTGGAACAAGGTGGGTTTTTAGGTCCCTTCCAACCCAGCCCACTCTGAGATTCTATTACAATACTCTTGCTCTGAGTGCTGATCACTGCTGTCACCACGTGCCGTGGCTCCCTGAGCAGCTCTGCAGAAGGAAATCCATCCCTTCAGGGCTGGGCAGGAGAAGGCAGGTCTGCTCTCAGAGGACCATCCCTTCCAGAAGACCAAAGGGGCAGCAAAGTCAGCTGCTGTGTAAGCTGTTGGTGAGGAGGGAGTTGTGGAACCTCATGCACGTGTCCCTGGTGGGGCAGAAATCCTGCTGCCTCAGGCAATGGAGTGAAACTCTGCTCTTGCTGTGAAAGAAAGATGGGGATGACAGGAGACGGCTGGAAGAGATAAATGCACTGGACATCGTCCACTTTGACAAAAGCAGCCCAAAAACCTGCCGGATTTCTTGGTGTTTCTTGACCCTGATAGCCTAAAACCAAAGAGTATTGGCAAGTTACAGGGGGAAAAAAAACCCAAGCTGTTTTGTACGTGCCACTAGATTGTTGATCTACCAGTTAAACAGGAAAGGAAGAAGCAAACAACTCCCCTCCCTTCTTTGGAAACTCTAAAGATTTTGTACAACCTTTTCTACTGGTTTTATCATTGCATATGTTGTCTAATTCAGCCAAGTAAAGGTCAAATCTCATATTTAGTCAGCCCCTCTTGTAATTGATTGGGCTTGATCTGCAAAAACTCCACCTTCTGTGCTGGAAGAGCAGGAGTTTTCTAATGCATTTCACTTCCTAGAATCACCTGACCACTGCAAATCCTTCCCTATTTCTACCCATTCCCCCTTTGGCCACCTTACCTAAAAATTTGTACCGTTGGTAGTGGCATTACTGTAAAATTCAGCATCCCAGCTGCTTTGTGCTGGATTCATTGTTAATTTTGGGATTCGAGGGAGTTGTTATTATTCCCATATTTATTGTCTTTTATTGCTAACAGCTAGCAGTGTTGAAGCTGCACACCTGGGAGCAAGACACAACAGCCTCGTCCTGAGCCCATGGATCCTGAAGGCTCAGCTCTGGGCAGGTCCTGGCAGCAGCCGTGGTGCCTGTGAGCTCTGGCTGTGCTGGATTGTGAAGCCCCAGCTCTGGGCAGGTCCTGGCAGCAGCTGTGGTGGCCGTGAGCTCTGGCTGTGCTGCAGGTGTCCCTGGAGACTGAGCCCGGATGCCACAAGGTTGGTGGTGGAGGTTAGGCTGGATGGGGCTGGGAATTGCTCAGGGCTTGGCCAGAAGGCTGGGTTTTTAACTCTTAAGAGTTACTCGTTGATGGTGCCTTTGCACAGGCCAGTCATGATCCCCAGATGTGTGTGACAGGTTCAGGGAAAGGATCACAAGGCTGGAAGGTTCCCTGTTTTATATTTCACTTTCAGGGAAGGATCCTGTTGGCAGGACATCACCAGGGGAGTGCTCCAGGCCATCCTCCTGCATGAGACATCAGCACACGTCACCAGCACTGCCTGATAACAGCTCTGCCAGCTGCAGATAATGGTGTTAAGCAGACAAAAGGGCAGCTCTTGCAACCTCCACTGACCCCAGCACTTCCTGCTGTGACTTTGGGAGCAGCCACTCATAGGGAGCAGGGCAGGGAGGTGCCTGGGCATGGAGATGGTAGTTTAGAGTAATTACAGAATGTTTGGGTTAGAAGGGAATTTAAAGATCCCAGGGCTGGAGCCCCTCTGCTCTGGAGCCAGCCTGGCACAGCTGGGGCTGCTCAGCTGCACCAGAGAAGCTCCAGGGACACCTGAGAGCCCCTGCCAGGGCCTGCAGGGGCTCCAGGAGAGCTGCACAGCCCCTGGGGACAAGGCAGGCAGGGACAGCACCCAGGCAATGGCTCCCAGGGCCAGAGGGCAGGGACAGATTTTGGCACATTGGGAATGAGGAATTGCTGGCTGGGAGGGTGGGCAGGCCCTGGCCCAGGGTGCCCAGAGAAATTGATGGGGCCATGGAAATGGCTGCAGAGTTGCATGGGCCTGCTCAAAAGCAGCAACCCATGAGCCACATCCCTCCTTTGCAAGCCCCTGGCATTGATTTTGGCATCCCTTCACTGGGAATACCAGGGATGTCCCTGGAGTAACAGCTCTGTGGAAATACTTTGCATTTTGAGGGCAGTTCAGCTCTGCAGAAATGCTTTGCATTTTGGGGCAGTTAACCCCGAACTGCGAGGTTCCAGCTGAGATTGCAGCTCGGATTCATTCAGTCATCAGTGCTGGGTTATTGCTGGTGGATGCATTTTGGATGTTGGGGCTGTGCTGCCTGCCTGCAAGGGAATTATCTCCACGGAGTGTTTGGTGTTGGAGGCTCTGCTACCACCCATGGACTGTTTCAGGCCTGACATGCACTCAGATGAATGAAAATGTCACTATTGGTGAATCCCTCCAGATCATGACTCCAATACACTGTGGAGCTGCCAAACTGTGACAATTTGAATGAGAGATTTAAAGTGGAGGGATGATTTTTATTTTTTTTTTAATTCTGCTGAAGCGCACGGCATAATCCTTCATCATCACTTTAAAAACTGTCTTAAAATTAATCCAAAATGAATATGTCTTGGCAGACGTGATGAAATGTTCAGCTGTACATAATGTTTTTGCCAGATGTCTTGGCAAACTAACTGGCAGACTTCAGTCTTCCTTGCAGTCACTTTGTGCTGCTGAAAGCCCTGAATGTGATGGCACCCGGGGAAAATTGAGGATCCGGAGAGGAGCAGTGACAAAGTAGGTGACGTCCTGATGATGCTACCCTGGCCCCTCCTCCTATTTATGAAATGACAAAAAAAAAATGCTTTCAAAGAGCAAAACAGCTTATTAAAAACTGGCAATTTAAACGAGGAACAGCTGTCTTCAGCCTGCTGTTTCTATTTTTGTGCCTGGAGCTGTTGTCAGGGTCCATCCCCTCTCCCCATGCAGCTCCTGCACCCAGTCCGCAGTGCCCCCCATGAATCCTGATGGGTGTGGGGCTCGGGGTGCAGGGGACCAGGGGTGCTCAGCCCCACCACAGCTCTCTGTCCCTGTTTAAGGACTGAATCAGCTTGAGAATAATGGCAATGAACCACTCGGGCAAAACAATGTCTGCAGATTCAAAACCTCTTACAAAACAGGTTCTCGAAGGCCTAAAAGTGTGGGGTTTTCCCTAAAACAGCCTTGTGTGTTTTTTCGTTGGTCAGCTGTTCCTAGAGGGGGGAAAGCCATCATTCCTTCATGTGGGATATTCAGTATCCATTACATTTACTATGATGAGCTTCAGAATAAATGTTCTGCTCAGTGCCTTGTGTTCTGTCCATGCCTCTGCATGGTGAGCAGTGGAGCAGGGACAACCAACAGAACTGTTCTCACTCTGAAATGAAGCTCTTCTTGATGGCTCCAGGAAAAAACCCTCACCTTGCCCCACCAAAAAACCAGACTTGCGAATTTCTCCCAACTGAAACACAAAGTGAAAATTAAATTTAAATTATTGTCTTTCTCCTAAATCAAATCTCACAGGCGCCAATTGCCCTTTAAAAGGTCAAGCTTTTAGCCCACAAAATTGTAATCGATGTTTTATTGATCTAAGCAACTGCCATAAACTACAGGGCTCCTTTGTCTCCCTGCTTGGATTCTCCTTCTTCCTGGTAGAGCCCACTTGGGCCAGGAAAGTGGCCCTGGTGAAGGTGGGATGGAGAAGGCTCAAAAAACCACACACAGCAGCTTTCTTTCCTTTCTTTCTTTCTTTCTTTCTTTCTTTCTTTCTTTCTTTCTTTCTTTCTTTCTTTCTTTCTTTCTTTCTTTCTTTCTTTCTTTCTTTCTTTCTTTCTTTCTTTCTTTCTTTCTTTCTTTCTTTCTTTCTTTCTTTCTTTCTTTCTTTCTTTCTTTCTTTCTTTCTTCTTTTTTTCTTTCTTTCTCTTTCTTTTCCTTCCTTCCTTCCTTCCCTCCTTCCTTCCTTCCTTCCTTCCTTCCTTCCTTCCTTCCTTCCTTCCTTCCCTCCCCATACATGTGTCTATAGTGTCCATATGTATATGTTCAGTACAGATACATGCAGACAGGTTATTTACACATGTGGAAATGGCACATCACTGTTATTTATGATGGATTTTATGATATATTTTCTATAAATGCCCCCTTTCTGATGCACCACCCTGTGTGATGAAGGGCCGTGGGTGAGAGCACAGCACTGGCTGGGTTTGGGGTGGTGTGCCCTGTAGAACACTAACAGAGGAAATGGACAAGTGGTGGCCACAGGTGACACCTCAGCTGCATTTGGGACAGGACTTTGAGGTGACGCCAGTTTCTGCAGGCCTTGGGGCGTGCAGGGAGGATCAGGACAGCACATCCCAAGTCAGGAGGTGCCAGATTCACCTACTCTGTTACCTGGTGCCGTGTTTTTGTTGTGGCTACGAGCACTGAGTGGGGGCAGATTAGCTGTGTTTGTGCAGCTACCAGCCTGGCTGTTGTGACGTTCCCGTCTGCCCCACTCTTGTATAACCCTCTGCTCCTGGTGAAATCAAGAGCCAGGGAGAGTCCCTTCCTTCCCCAGCCCTCACACCAGAGCACCTCAGCCCCAGCCTTGGGCATCAAGTTCCCAAACTTCCCCCCCAACACAGGCCTGAAATCCCCTGTCTGGCCCTGTGGCCTTGGGCTGCTCTGCCGTCAGCAGACATCAAAAGCCTTGTTTGTACCCGTGTGCTTCAGCATCACGTCTGGCTCTGGTAATCTTCAAGGACTCACAGACCCCTTCAGGTCAAAACAACGTCGGAGCTGGCCCTAGGAACCCCATCTTTCCTCTCTGGTCTGCAGCAGCAGCCATCAGCAAGAGCAGCAGCTGCCCATGCTGTGTCAGAGCCTTACCCTACCTCCTCCCTCAGAAAAGATGCAGGAGGATGGACAGCACTCCTGAAATGTTCCAAATCACAGCCTGCACAAACCTGGCTGGTGGATCCAGGGCTTTTTCCTTTGGTCTGGAGCCCAGATCCAGGGTTCATGAGGTTGGGAACAGTGGCAATGCTGCACCTTCTTCCCTGTCAGTGCCCCCAGCCCCATGATGGACCCTGGACCAGAAGTTGTGCATGGTATCCTCTGGATTTAAGAGGATTTGTCACTTTGCACTCCCAGTTTGAGGCCAGGTGGAGAGGAGTGGGGCTCAGGAAGGTTGGAGAGAGGTTGGGGTTTTTACTGATGCCTCTGCAGTTCTGCCCTTCCAAGTTTCAAGGGTGTCTTTGCTTAGCAGCTCTCTCCTACCTCGACAGTAACCCTTGGGATGGCAGCCTGGTGGGGTGCGTGTGGGAGATGATGAAAGACAGGGAGATGAAGAAACTTGTACTGAACACTGCTGGCTCCTGGCCTGGGACACTGCTGGGCCTGCTCGAGGCCTTGCCAAGACCGTTTTCCCTGGGAGGATACGCTGATGTTGACAGCCAGGTATTTCTTTGATGCAATTCTGTGTATTGCTGGGGAAAGTACGTAGAGTCCCGTTTCCCGAGCACGGCGGGGCCACGTCGGCTGCCACAGCCTGGAGCCCAAGCCCCAGCCTGCCTGGAGCCACCCTGCACCCTCACCTCGCGCTGCATCTCCCCAGATCCCTCTCTGGAACCTCCCTGGCACTTTCCTGGCTTGGCCTTTGCTTTCTCATCCCTCTGACATACTTAAAACACGCACACACTCCCTTTTGTGCAAGCAACTACAACCCAGCCAGGGCCCTGGCAGGATAAGCAGTCTCTCCTCCATCCTTTACTGAAATTCCCAGGAATTTTCTCACCTTTGAGTGATTTTGAGCCATTTCCACTGTAGTTCAAGGCCTGCATGAGAGTTTTTCCTATTTTGGCTTTCACCAAAGCAGGGTGAGAACTCCTTCCTTGCTTGAGTACCAAGGCAATGTAGCAGATTGGCCAACTTGATGCTCATCTTCTGCAGAACAGGCCCTCAGATAAAACTGAGGGCTGATGGTGCCACAGCTGCAGCCTCTTGGAGGAGAGGAGGTGTCTGCAAGGTGCCTGAGTCCTGCCTGGTGGGAAGGGTTGGGCTCCCCTGCTACTGCCTCTGTCCCCAGACAGTGTCCCCAGAGAGTGGCCCCACGGGGTGTCCAGCCCACACTGACCCTGGGCATGGAGCAGAACTGGTCGGGGCTGCCTCTGGGGTCAGCCAGCACTTGTGACAGAAAAGTTTGTTTCCCAAATGTCCCTGGGAATGTCTGAGGCCAGGTTAGAAGGAGTTTGGTGCAGCCTGGGACAGTGTAAGGTGTCCCTGCCCATGGCAGGAGGTGGGACTGGATGATCTTTAAGGTCTCTTCCAACCCAAATCCTTCCAGGTTTCTGTGGTTCTATGAAAAAATCTTCCTCAGGGTGGAGAGGAAAAGCCAGGGAGAGGTTTGCGAAGACCAGACCACCCAGAGGCTGACCAGAGCTGGGAGGAGCAGGAGTCTGTAAAAGCCACGCTGGATACTGCTCTGGATGGATGCTCAGAGGGAGACAGGGACCAACAAAGCAGCAGTGCATTGGGGGAGAAAAGGGCATCTGTTTTAGGGGGAAAAGGTACCAAATCTGGGGGTCTGCCCAAGATGAATTTGTGCATGGGCTCACAGGCAGAGAAAGGAGCAATGGGGGGCTCTCAGGGCATGGAGTGGCCCAGGCTTCCCCCACGCTTCTCCTGTGACTTGTTTTTCCTGGGAAAATGAATCCCTCTTTTGCAGCATTCATGAGAGTGGCCCACGCAGGGAGCAGCGTAAGCAGGGAATGGCCTTTTTTGGCCGCTGATCTGGGGACAGAATGTCTCAGAACATAATGAATGAAACACAAATATGTGAGCAGCACTGACATCGCTGCGTGCTGCCCTGTCAGCATCCTGGCGTGAGCTGGGGGCCGCGGCCAGCACGCTGACATGGGAGCAGCACAGTGGAGATGGAGAGCTCCTCTTCTGCATGACAGACCCCCGTGGCTCCTCCAGTGGAGATGGAGAGCTCCTCTTCTGCATTTCAGACCCCTGTGGCTGCTCCTCCGTGGGGCAGATGCTGAGTGCACAGAATGCACCATGAGAGAGGGAGCAACCTCTGAGCTGCTGCTCAGGAAACAAGACGTGGGCAAGGCACGCCCCTCCACATAATCTCCTGTTCAAAGTGAAAGCTTGCCACAGAAATTTGGAAAAGGAGGTGGAAGGAGTGGGGCAGGACTCCTATTATGCTTGGAAACTATTTAAATATGTCAATATTAAGGGAGCGTAATTACCACTCAAGCAATTCCAGCAAACAAAGTCGGTAACAGTGCCTGCTTTACGGGAAGTGCATTTCCTCTTGGCAGTCTCCTGGCTGGGGATTATTGAGTGTGCAGCTCTCCCTGCATCCACTGCACTGGGGAACCAGCACCTCCCAGCCAGGCAGGGCTGCAGAGCAGTGGCCTGGGCTGCTGGAACAGGAGAGATCATGAGGATGAACCTATCCCCCTTGCAAGGGATGCCCTAGCCCCTGGCAAGGTCTGCTGCAGGTCTGAGGACACTGAGCAGCCCCGTGGTGCTGAGAAGCACCACCCTATGCTGTCCTTGGGGTCAGTGCTGGCCATCACCTCTGTGCCAAGGTCACCACACCAGCCCAGTGCTGCTCTGCTCCCCAGAGCACCTGCCTGGATCTTCCACTGCAGCCACGCTGTGCAAGGAGTCAGAGGAAGGAGAGGCTGCGGTTCAGGGGCTGGACTTTGTGCCGAGATCTCCTGAGTGAGCTCCCAGCACCACCACCCATGTCCATGTCCTGTCAGACAAGTCACTTCACCTCAGGGTCACCACCTCCAGCCCCAAAACCCTGCTGTGCTCCAGCTCTGTGGCAAGGCAGGGTCACTCTCTCTACCCAGGGCTTTTGGCTCCTGGTTTGGAAGGACTGAACCCAAAAATCAGGTTCCTTGAGGCATCAGTCACTGCAGAAACACCAGCTTCCAAAGCTGCTGAGAGCCTTCCCAGGGCTGCAGGGAGGAGCAGCCTCCCGCTCCTGTCAGAGATGCTCGGGGTGCAGCCAGGCTGGCACACCATCCTCTGAAACTGGATCCTTCCCCTGGACAATGGAATTATCTCATGGGAAAGCTGCCCTGTGGAGGGGCCACCCTGCAGCTCTGGGATCGCACACAGGTGCTGCTGACCACTCAGCTCCCCAGGGCCATTCACACAATAACCCACCAAGGACACAAAACCCCCCAGTCTTCAGCTGAAGAGGTGCAATTAACCTGCACCACTCGTTAGAGAGGGCCTGTGTGTAGCCCTCATTACTGGATCTGCATGTTTTCCATCATCTCTGTCTGCTCTGCAAGTCCTTTCATCCACACACTGCAGATGGTGAGCCAAGAGCTCAGGAGGGTGGAGTGAGAGGAGTTTTAGGTTCCCTTTCAACCCAAACCATTCTGGGATTCTGTGATTTTGCCACCCCTTTGGCTGTTTTGAATTGCACTGGCTCAGCACTGCCCAGGCTGTTCTTTACAAGCCGGATGTGAAGTGTGTGAGTGCTCATTATTGTCCAGAACACACGGACTATGGTATGAACCCTTTTAAATTCGTTAAAAGCACTTGAATATTTTCAATTAATTCCTTTTCTTTTTTTTTCAATACCCACCCAATTTGAGCCCTAATCCCATCTCATGGCTGCAGAGGAGCTATAACAAAAGATTAGCTCATGTTTAATGTCTATTTAGTGCCTGAAAGGCATCTTGAAAATGTAGAATGACACGGAAATGCCGAATGATCATATTTTGTTGTCAACACTCCCCTTGAGCAATGCCCTTAATCCTAACAAACGCTTGCTGCAAGCAGAGCTAATGTCCTCTCATTGCTTTTGAACAATCCCACCCCCTGCCCTGAAGTTTGGAGCACCACAGTGATACCTGGCCAATATGGGGACTTTTTTTTTTTCTAGAGTTGTGGGTCTCCCCACAATTATTCATCGCAAATCTCAAACTTCTGTTGCTCAATTGCTTCTGTTGGTGGCTTAGAGGAGCAAAGCAGGTGAGGGGATGATGTGCATGTCCCAAGCACAGACAGCAGCACGGCTGTGGAGCCGAGGGCTGCTCGTAGGAGCGCAGGTGAGGAACACCAGGATGTGCTGGAGATGGGGCCCTGTGGAGGAAGGGCAGCACTTTTCTGGGACAAACCTTGCTCTGGCTTCTGGAGCAAAGCACGGCCTGGCTCAGGGCAGGAATGTGGTCAAGAAGTGGCCGTGGACTTTAGCAAACCAAACCATTCCCTGGGAAAAGCTGCAGCCGTGGCTGGGACAGGGTCAGCCTTGGCTGGGCTCAGGAGAGGCTGATGGCCAGGCCCGGGGAGTGGTGGGGAAGGAGCCACATCCAGCTGGGGCTGGACACTTATGGGGCCCCCCAGGGCTCGGGACTGGGGTCACCCCAACCCCTGCAGCTCCAGGCTGGGCAGAGGGGCTGGAAAGCTGGGAAAGGCCCTGGGATGCTGGGGCCAGGGGCTGGACACAATTCCAGGGTGCCCAGGGTGGCAATGGCCCCAGGGCTGTCCCAGCCAGGCTGTGACACAGCCCCGGGCCTGTCCCTGTGCCGGCGCTGCTGAGGCAGCTCCAGTGCTGGGGACAGCTCTGGGCCCTCAGCATAAGAGAGACACCGAGGGGCTGGAGTGTGTCCAGGGCAGGGAACGGAGCTGGGAAGGGGCTGGAGCCCCAGGAGAGGCTGAGGGAGCTGGGAAGGGGCTGAGCCTGGAGCAAAGGAGGCTCAGGGGGGCCCTTGTGGCTCTGCACAGCTCCTGACAGGAGGGGACAGCCGGGGGGTCGGGCTGTGCTCCAGGGAACAGGGACAGGAGGAGAGGGAATGGCCTTGGGTTGTATCAGGAGAGAGTCAGGTTGGATATTGAGAAAATTCCTTCACGGAAAAGGAGGTCAGGCCTTGGCAGGCGCTGCCCAGGGAGGTGTTGGAGCCACCGTCCCTGGAGCTGTCCTAGGAATGACTGGATGTGGCACTCAGTGCTCTGGGCTGGTGACAAGGTGTGGACTGGTCACAGGACAGACTTGATGGTCTTGGATGTCCATTCCAACCTCATGGATCCTGTGAATCTGTGACTGTAGAAGGAACAAGGCCACCCAAGATGTCTGAAGCCTCTAAACCATTTCCAGAAAGGCCCAAAGGAGCTGGCTGTGCGTGAGAACTAATTTGCACAAAAAGTGAGAAATTTCTCTCCAAGTGAGGAAAGCTTCTCCATGAAAGGTGTCCCCAGGAAGCCTGGATGGCACTCCAGGGCCCTGGACATCCCATCAGCTGGATGGATCAGTGCTGGAGCCAGTTCTGGGATTTCCCTTCCATCCTTCCTTTCTCCCTTCAGTTTACCTCTCTCTTCCCTCTCACCCTTACCCCGTAATCCCAAACCCCGTTATCCCAAACCCACTGCCATGTGCTTACATTGGAGCAGCAGGGATTTACACACCAATTTCTGTGACAAGTGTGTAACTCACTGACAAAACTTGGTAAGATTTCACAAACCCTCTGGCTTTTGTCATTCCTTTGATCACGAGCCCCTGCCAATCCTGGGTGCTCCTTCTCCTTAGGGTTGGGATTCCATAAAGGTGCTGCTGTGTGAGGTCCAGCCCCCAACATCCCAGCAGAAAAGTGATGGACAGCATTCAATTCACATCTTTCAGGGGGGAACCTGAGCTGCTTCATTTTCCTGTGTTTCACCCCTCATTAAGTGTGTCCTTGCTTGTGATTCTAAATTCTTGCTGAAAAGCCACCACTGGGACAACAAATATTATCTAGTGTTTTGTATTTTTTCTGCTGGTGGGGGCAGGATCATCTCTGCACTCAGAGAGCACCACAGTCCATCATCTGTTTTGTTGTTTCCCTCAGATGATACCCAGAGCTGTGATTTTCATTTTGTCCATGATTTTCATTTGTGATTTTCATTTTTCATTTTGTCCATGATTTTCTCTGCAGTCAGCCCCGGGTGACAGAGTTTGGGGCTGCCAGTGCTGTGGTCTCCTCCAGCAGGGCACAGTGTGCATTAACCTGCTCCCCACAGCTGTAATCTGACAAAATAACGCCTGGAGCAAGGCTTTGGGACCCCATGGATGCTCCCCACTTGTGCCAGGCTCCTGCTCTCTCTCCCAGCTCGCTGTGATGTGGGGCCAGGCGCTGTGCAGTGTGTGGTGTGAGGAGGGGGAGCCTCAGTAATGCTCTGCAGGAGTCAATTGTTGGGAAGAAAACCAAAAAAAGTCCTTTGGGGAGGCAGCAGAGGAAGGCCCTTCCCCTTGTCTGCCCTGCTGCTGTGGGGAGTGGGTGAGGATGGGCCCTCACAGCCACCACAGGGCTGGGGCCCCATTAACAGTGGAGGGGTGACAGCAGCAAAAACTCAGCTCGGGAAACACCTGGAGCTGCTGGAGTGAATCCAGAGGAGGCCACGGAGATGCTGCCAGGGCTGGAGCCCCTCTGCTCTGGAGCCAGCCTGGCACAGCTGGGGCTGCTCAGCTGCACCACAGAAGCTCCAGGGACACCTGAGAGCCCCTGCCAGGGCCTGCAGGGGCTCCAGGAGAGCTGCACGGCCCCTGGGGACAAGGCAGGCAGGGACAGCAGCCAGGCAATGGCTCCCAGGGCCAGAGGGCAGGGACAGATTTTGGCCCATTGGGAATGAGGAATTGCTGGCTGGGAGGGTGGGCAGGCCCTGGCCCAGGGTGCCCAGAGCAGCTGTGGCTGCCCCTGGATCCCTGGCAGTGCCCCAGGCCAGGCTGGATGGGGCTTGGAGCAGCCTGGGATGGTGGAAGATGTCCCTGCCCATGGCACTGGATGAGCTTTAATGTCCCTTCTAACCCAAACCATTCTGTGTTTCAAACCCTGACTGCCTCTGTCAGGATGGAAGGTTCCAGACACAGAGAGGAGGTGCCCAGTGAAATGAAGACAGAAATGGTGACGCTGATGGTGCCTGGGCACAGCGCTTGCTCCTAGGTGGGGTGTCAGGAAGGATGCTGATGATCCACAGCAGAGCCCAGACTATTCTGATCTGAGCCCCTTTGCTCATCCAAGTGTGGCAATACTGAGGGGGACAAGGTGGAGGAGGCAGGAAAGCAGAGCCACAGCTGGGCTGTCTCTGCATCCACAGCAGTGCAGGGATGTGGAGAGCCATGCCAGGACATCCATGCCAGCTGAGGGGTGGTCCTCGATGTGAATGTCCAAGGCTGTGCTGGCCTCATCCCTGCTGTAATTTAAGGTGTGGGCAATCACTTCAGGCCAGGGTTTTCATTTTTAGATAAAATTAGGGGAGGCAAATCCCAGCCAAACCGTGCACCTTTTGGCCCTGCAGATTATGTTATATTGCATCCCACCATGCCATCCTCAGGAGAGAGGTTGGTCCATCCCCTTTGCTCCACCTTCACCACTGCTGGGGCCACAGGGGACACAGACAGAAAATCTGGGATGCTCACAGCTTTGCCTGGCTGACAGCACCCTGCAGCTGCTTCCTTGCCCTTTCCTCATGGGACACATGGCTTGGGAAGGATGGATTTACTCAGTTGTAGCTGGTGGCTGAAACTGAGTGCCTGAAATTGAAGGGCTGTTAGGAACAGCCCAGCCAAAACCTAATGTGGATCGAAATACAGGAGCTGGAAGCCTGGATCCTTTGAGATCAATGAATCCCTCGAGGCTGATGATAAAAATGCTGTTGTCTTCAGCAGGGCCAGAGCACAAAGACAAACCCAGCTGTGTTACAAGGAGAAATTGTTCTCCCAAAGCATCAGGTCACTTACAAGAGTGATTCCTGGCTGTGATCCCAACAGTTTTGCCCTTGGAGAGAGGACTGAGACACTGACACTGAGCAAGCTTGATACTTCACGTCTGGTTTATTTGTTTGATGAAAAATTTTCAAGGAATGAATGAGAAAAGTAGTTCTTATTTTTTTCTACTGCATAAATGTAGGAGAAAATAATTTCTCTTCCCTGTAATTACCCTTGGGGAGGAACTTCTGTGACGGGGACTTCACCCCAGCTGTTACTGAGAAAGATGAATTGGAAGATGTAGAAGGGAAATAAGGAGATTTTAAAATAATCTAGATTCCATTTCTCTGTCAGATGTAATTTAGAGAGAGCCTAACTGTCCACATCTCCTTGCCTGCAGACAAAACACAGTGCAACATGGATCCCTTTGGAAGCACTTGAGGTGATTAAAAGAAAAGCTTTTAGTGAACATATTTCCCTGAATGAACACCAGTCTTAGTCCCAGCTTCTGCCCCAGGTACCCCACCACAGTGATCTCTGCATGTCCCAAAATGAATTTCATGTGGGGAAAATAAAACCCAACCTGTGGGTGCAGAACCCCAGGGAAAGAGGATTGTGCTCCTGGGCAGCACAAGGTTTCCAGGGAGACATGCAGCCAGCTTGGTTTTCATGGAAATGTTAAATATCCAGCTCTGAACAGCCTCACACAGCCCTGGCCTGGAAAGACCTGCAGAGGCAGAGCATCCTGCTTGTGCCGTGTTTTCATATGGATGCAAGCTTGGCTTTTAACCACAGTGTCCTAATGGAGATTAAACAACGCCGCAAACAGCTGCTCTGTGGTGGTATCAAGTGGGGACTGGATGAATTTATCAGTTTAGATGGAACTGGGGAAGTTCTGCTAATGCACTTGAGCAACAAAGGTGCACAGATGGCAACCGAAATGCTTAGGGAACTTAAGAAAAATCCAGCTGAGCCTTATAAACAAATGTCCTTTTTACAACAAGCATCTGAGGAGTGAGGGAGACTCTGTCTGAACCTCTTTAATTAAAATATTAATTTTTTTTGCCATCGGGGGCCTGCCTGAAGCGTGAGATGTTTAGATTATCAGTATGGCTGCAGGGAGTAAAGAGGGAAGGCAAGATTTGCATGTGGCCCATCAGTGTTTGTTAGGGAAAGGGCAATTGAAAAAAAAAAGAAAAAGAAAATAAAATAAAAGAAACCAGCTTTATAAAATACTTTCCTGCTCATTTTAGTGCGGGCAGGGGTGTTTTGTGCAGGCAAGCACCTTGTATGCATTCTCAGGGGCCTTTGAAGCTGCCCAAACACAAAACATGAGGCTGGTGGAGCTGGCCTCGCCTGACACGCACAGGGTGAGGGCAGGGGAAGGCAGCAGCTCGGCTGGTGGCTTTGAACTCATGCATGTACTTTCCAGTTATTTAAAACTGGCCAGATAAACATCAGCACCCAGGGATGGACGTTAATATTCACCAGAACAAATGTTCCAGGTTTTCAGCCCATAACTTATTCAAACCAGCTGGTGGGGAGCGGGGCTGCTCAACTCGCTCTGCCTTCGCACCCAGAGCGTCCTGGGGATGGCACAGGGCTGACCCCACACTGGGCTGACCCCACACTGGGCTGACCCCACACTGGGCTGACCCCACACATGTCAGAACTCAGTGCATCCCTCTGGGTGTCCAGAGCTGCCGAGGACCCCGCTGGGGGGCTCAGAGACCCTGGCACACAGCCCAGAACACCTGGGGATTTGATTTTGACCCCTGGAGCAAGTTGCCAACTTTGTATGAGGACGTGAAAGTCACACAGGCTTGAATGGTGTAATAACAAAATGATCACAGGGTGAAAATGTAGATTTTGGGATTTTTGGTATGGGGGTTATGGGGACAAGATGGAGGAATCTGGGCATGTCTGGCCTTTCTTCTTCTTCTTCTTCTTGTTCTCCATTTTCTGCAGTGATGTTGGCACTTTGGGATTGGTTTAGAGTAGAAGTGCACTGTCTAACATAGGTGATGGGTACTGGGAATTAAGTGTAAATATGTTATATGTACTTTGTAGTATAAAAGGACAACACCACCTCAGGGTGGTCAGAGGGCCTGTGGCTGCCCTGCTGAGAAGATCTCGGCTGGGCAGAAAGAAAATTTTATAGATAAGAATTAATAAACAACCTCAAGACCAAAAAGTGAAGAGTCCAGACTCATTCTTCAGTTGCACGGGCCCAAGCAGAGACATCCTGCACATCTCGGGGCAGCAATTTCAACAGCAACCTGAGAACCCCACACTGGGCTGACCCCACACCCCTGCCCAGGGCTCTCAGGGGGGTTTTGCCCCTCTTAGGGGGTTCTGCCCCTCTCAGGGGGTTCTGCCCCACCTCCAGCCCGGGGCCCCAGCACAGGAAGGATGGGGAGCTGCTGGAGAGAGCCCAGCCCAGAGCAAGCACTGGGTTGGTCACAGGGATGGGGCAGATCTGGTATCAGGAAGGGCTGAGGGAATTTGGGCTGTTCAGCCTGCAGTGAGGTGACCTAACCGCAGCCTTCCAGTGCCTGAAGGAGCCACCAAAAACATGGAGAGGGACTATTCAAAAGGGCCTGGAGTGACAGGACAAGGGGGAATGTCTTCACATTGCCAGAGAGGAGGTTTGGAGTAGATAATGGGTAGAAATTGTTCCCTGTGAGGGTGGTGAGAGCCTGGCACAGGTTTCCCAGAGAAGCTGTGGTTGCACAACCCCTGGAAGTGTTCAAGGCCAGGCTGGACAAGGCTTGAGGCTTGAGACAGTGGAAGGTGTCCCTGCCCATGGCTGGGGTGGAAGTGGATGGGCTTTAAAGGTCCCTTCCAGCCCAAACCACCCAATGATTCCATGATATATGAGCAAGGAATACTGCTGCGTTAAAGGGATGCTGTGTTTGAAAGGCCTGCAAGGGTGCTGCAGCATCAGAGAGCTGTTCTCCTGCAGGACTTTGTCAACCAGGGACAAGGGTTTGTATTTTGTTGGGGACTGGAGCAGGCTCATCCTCGGCAAGCTTCCAGTCCTGCTCCCCTCCTGGGGCGAGCCATTCCACCTCCCCTGGAGCCTGTGTTCCAAACCCAGGTCCCATTAATGCTGGGATATGCTGCTGTGCCTCCTGTCTCCTTGGGTGAGTCCCTCTTTGGGCTGTGCACAGATCCAAGGGCAGCCAGGCCCTCCCAGGGCCCCTGCAGCTCTGCTGCCCACAGCAGGGTTTGAGGCCTACCTGAGGCCCTGATGAGTAAATGCCAATTAAATATAACTCATATTCTGTCTGTGGCTCAGCGGGACACCCAGACATGCTCTCCACCCCGGCGTGTGCCATCAGATGGGATGAGCAGCTCTCTCACTCAGGGTTCATGCCAGGACAGGGTGCCCTGGGGCAGGGGTGAGGGGCACACATTCCAGGGCCATGTCCTGGAGCCCGGGCCCAGCCAAACCCCACAGTGAACACTGAGAGAAACCTGGAGAGAATAATCCAGCTCCTCTGGGGCCTGAGGGCTGTGTCAGACTTGGGGCACATTTGGTGGAGGCAGAGGGAGGAGGAGAAAGGGCAGGGTGGGTTCTGCACCAGGAAAGGGGTTTGCTGTGGGTTACCAGAGCTGCATTTTCCTTTGTGTGCTAGTTTTATTGACCTTTGCAAACTCAGACAGTGAGGGCAAAACAAGAACGCACTGAAATCATGGAACCATGGGATGGCTTGGAAGGGACCTCTAAAGGGCATCCAGTCCAGCCCTGCTGCAAGGGGCACAGACACCTCCAACACACTGAAAATCTCTCTAAAAACTGGTTTTTCTATACTTTGAAATAACACAATCCAATGGCAGGGATGTGCACTGGCATTTCTGAAGGCCACCAGCATATGTTGTGCAGGGACTGGGGCCAGTGGTTTGAATTTTCATGGGTTAAGGCCTCTGTGTCTTCACTGCTTAATCACAGCCAGCCACATGTGGACAGTAGGGACATCCTTGTCTTCTTTGAAGACATAATAAAGTCATTCACATGCTGGAGGAAGCCACAACAAAAAAAATTACCTTATGTGCTGTGCCAGCCAACTTCCCTTAAAGCCAAGCCCTGCCATGTGCTTTATTCCCTGGCATTCAATTTATAAAGTGTTTCCCATTTCTTTTTTTGAATCAGGACAGAAAATACTGTCATGCCAGGGACTGTCAGGTGATTTTTCACTGTGCAAAGCAAAAATAATTTCAATTCTCAAGCAGCCATGGGAGGCCCTGCATCAGGCACTGTCCTGGTACCTGAAATCAGCTCAGCAGAGGGACTCCAGTTTCTCAGCAGCCATGGAAAAATGCACTGGTCCCTCCTGTAAGCTTGCTACTGAGATTGGAGGCATTTCACGGGATGGGTGGAGACTTAAGGAAAAAAAAAATTATATATTCATGCTCAGCTGTTTCATATTTATATGCTAATGCATCAAATGCAGAGTAATGGCCAAGAGCTGCAAACCTTGGCCCAAGCCAGGGCGTCCTGAGGCCCACAGAGCAGAGCCACTCACACCAGTGGGGGCTCTGCAGGAGCCAGGGAACAGCTCAGAACACAAACAACTGAGAGAAAAACTTCTCAGAGATCCATTAAAGAAAAGGCTGGTGCCAAATCAATAGAGACTGCGTGATGGATTAGCTGATGCATGAAACAGGAAAGAGTGAATTGTGTGTTCACCTTTCCTGCACTCGCTTTTGGCACATCCCACCTGCCCCCCATGGCCTGGAAGGAGATCAGGTGGATTTGTGGGCACACAAAAAGTTACCCCAAAGAACTGGACTCAGAACTGTTTTTACCACATTTTTCCCCTTCAATTGCATATAGTCACAAATAGATTCTTTCTGTTTCTTTATACCCTGAGCTGACTCAGAAGCTAATTCACAAGGTATTTAGTGCAAATCGCTTCTGACAATAGTCAGAATTCCAATTCCATGGCAATTCTAACCTGTCATACCCAGTATGAACCAAATATCAAGATCCTACTCTCGCTCTTAAATCACAAATTTTACACTTAGAAAAGGCTTTTCAGGTTTTAATAACTCACAGTGGTTGGCCTGATCTTATTTGCCAGCCATTCTTAGAAAAGAAGAAGCAGTATATAATATTTTGCTGTCTAATTATGAGGCCAAATTCAGTGGTGTGTCAGCTGCTCTCATGCACTGATGTTTGTCTTGCAGTAAAAGCTAAAAAAGTGCCTTTAGAGTAAAGCAGAGATGCACTGGCCAAGCCTCTCTGCACAGCAGAGGTGTCCTCCCCCTCAAGCCACCAGTTCCCATTTTCTCCTCATCTCTGGTTCACCCGCAGTTCCCCTCCCTATTCTGGGCTTCCCTGGGATCCTGAGAATCCCTCCCAGTTTTTGTCTTAGGAATGAGGGTCTAGCCACATGGATATCATGACATATAATCATGACATAGCCATGGGATCATGGAAATATTTGAGTGGAAAATGACCTTAAAGCTCATCCCATTCCACCCCCTGCCATGGGCAGGGACAGCTCCCACTGTCCCAGGCTGCTCCCAGCCCCATCCAGCCTGGCCTGGGACACTGCCAGGGATCCAGGGGCAGCCACAGCTGCTCTGGGCACCCTGGGCCAGGGCCTGCCCACCCTCCCAGCCAGCAATTCCTCATTCCCAATGGGCCAAAATCTGTCCCTGCCCTCTGGCCCTGGGAGCCATTGCCTGGCTGCTGTCCCTGCCTGCCTTGTCCCCAGGGGCTGTGCAGCTCTCCTGGAGCCCCTGCAGGCCCTGGCAGGGGCTCTCAGGTGTCCCTGGAGCTTCTCTGGTGCAGCTGAGCAGCCCCAGCTGTGCCAGGCTGGCTCCAGAGCAGAGGGGCTCCAGCCCTGGCAGCAAATCCCTGGAATTGTTGGGATTTTCCCCCTGGAGTGCACCAGGCCCAGTTCCCAGCTGTGTTTCACAGAGAGCTGCCATGATCCAAGGACTCTCAAGAGCCTCACACATCCAGGACAGGTTTCCAGGGAAAAAAGTGATCTTCAGAGATGCAACAATGGAAACAATAACCCAGCTCTGGATTTGGCAGATGGACAAGGGCCTGTGTCCAGAGACAGGGCGGAGGCACGAGGGGCTGATGCCACCCAGCCAGGGCTGCCCTGGCTCTGAAACCATGGGGATTGTTTGCTCTGGTTCCTTTCCAGGGCCATCCTGATGATTTGGAAGTGGGGGAATTTCAAGGAAACATTTGAGATGCTCATCCAAGCCTTGTTCTAAAACATGGCTCAGCAAAACTAGTCCCTGTTTCACACAGGAAGGCTGCTCACTGCACAGCAGGGCGGTGCTGGAGGCAGGGCAGAGGACATCAGGCTTCTGGGGCCACCAAAGACCAGCAGGATTCTCCAACACCCTCCACCAGGTGCTGGAAGGAAAAATATGAAAAGTCTTTGGGGTGCAGTATGACCTGATTAAAATAAAAAATAAAACAGATCCCTGAGTAACTGTGCTGTTAAAGGTCCATCCCTTGCTCTGTAGACAGGTCCATCCCCTTCTCTTCTAGGAGAGATGCTTGCTAATAAATCAGGAGGGCTTTGTTCATCTGCCAGCTCCCCCACAGGCTGGCTGGGTGGTCTTCGTGCGAGTTAAATCCCTTTAACCTCAGTATCTCTGTCTGCGAGATGAGTAGGAAAAATACATACTTCCTATATATTCCCTTCTCCTCTTTAATGTCAAACCCCTAAAGAAACGCAAAACAATTAAGAAATCTGTGGTGTTGCTGCTATTTTTTTTGCCTAGCAAAAGCCAAAACTCCTGGGTGAGGAGTTCTTTTAGCCTTTTTCTTAATATAGAGGGGATCCAAGAGGGGAGGTGGGCAAAGACTGCCAGATCCTGAATGGGACCCCTTCTGAGCAGGAAGATTTGGGCAGACTGGAAATCTCCTGCCTAGACAGGATGTCAGGAACTGTCTGGAAACATCTCATCCTGCCTTGGGCACAGCAGGCACAGGGGAACCATGACCTGCAGTGGACAGCCAGGCTTCGGGGTGCTTACCAACCCACTCAAGTTTCCCAGTGCTCACTAAAGCAGGGCTCACTCAGCCTCCTTATTATTGTATAGTTTTACCTGACCCTGGGTTTTAGCTAATTGCTTTTTACCTTGGATTACCTGGACTAGGCTTTTATGTAACAGTTCTTGCTGAGATGTAAAACATGAGGGAATGGAAAATGGGCCCTGCAGGTTGGTGCTTAGGTGGCTCTGACAAGAGTGTGGTCAAGAGCATGGTACAAAACGGCAAATCTGAACATCCACAGTGTCCTCTGAGTCAAGGAGCTGTGGCTTAACCCGCACAGGAAACCATGCAGAGGAAACTGGATTTGTTTTCCAAAGCAGCCAGTCTAGACATAATTTTGCCACCTTGCTCCTTTATATTCTCCTGCTCCCCTCTTACTGAGCTTTAGAGAAAATGTCAGGATTGCATTTTGTTGTGTTCTATCATCAGTCCCACAATTTCCCGATGCAAACTGCAAGGAGTCAGCCAACAGTGGGAACAGAAGAAAACACTTCACTGCTATTGTGAAAGCGTAGGTATAATGTATCTATTTGCTGAATTACACAAAATTCCTTTCCTCCTGCAGCTGAGTGTCGGCAAAATTGGTCACTTAATTCTGAAAGAATTAATTTCTCTCAAAAAAAAAAAAAAAGTAACAGCAATTACTTCAATGTCATGGCAACACACACTAGCGCTGTGTGAGATGTCTCTCACCATCTCCTCAATGCAGGCTTCCCTTGGAAATACAAAGTAAAAAAAAAAAAAAAAAAAAAAAAAAAGAAAACCATAATTTTGGCAGCAGTTTAGCACTGAGGTGTCCTGGGGAAGTGCTACCCATGGTACCAAGTGTGCTGGGTTTGGGGGAGCAGCATCTCCAGCGAGCATCATTTCGAGCATCCTTTGAGCAGCTGCCCCTGCTGTCACAGGAGGCTGACAGCACCTCCCCAGAGCATGCACAGAGAGCAGCAGCCTCTGAAACAGCACAGACCAGCGTTCTGTGCACCTCTCATCCCTCCCACAGGACCAGGGCTCCGAGGGGCTCTGCTGGGTGGTGCAGGATGAGCTGAGTGGGTGTGGGGGCCCAAGCTTTTGGCTTCACCCTCTGAGAGCAAATGCAAATTATCTTGCTCTCCAAGCTAATGGGAATAAAATCCTTACAGGCCATAAATTACACCGAGCCTCTCTAGGATCCACAGCTCACCCTCCCAAAAAAATTTAGCTCTCTTGCCTTCGGCCAGGGCTCAGTCAAACGAATGGGTGGAGCACGGGCGGATTCCCAATGATATCATGGAAGGATGTGGGTTTGCCTGCAAATTCCTGTGTCTTCTCCTGAGCTAATTTCACTCTTTGTTTACTCTTATCAGGGCTTCTGCAGCCAAGAATTAATTAGCAGCACTGCCTTAGTACATTGGGGTCCTACCAGTTCAAGTCATTGTATGCACACAAAGCCAAGAAGATTTGCACAGCCTAAAACAATTTTTTAAAAGGAAGTCACTACTAAGCAATATTACTGGTTGAAAAATCAGCTAATTATACCAGCAAAAATAAACACTGAAGGAGAGACCAGCTCTCCAGTTTCACCATATATAAAGCAAGCAGTGCTCATGGCTTGGAAGAAGATGCTTTCGTAAGGACTTTGACATTTTGTTTTAGCTGCTGAAGAGCTTTCTGTCTGACTGCCCTCCACCATGCCAGGTACCTGGACAGGTCAGGCCAGAGAGCCTCACTTAATGCACTGCCTGGGGCTGTGCATTTTTGCTTTTGTTCTGGTTTTTGTGGGAGATTTTTTTTTGGGGGTTGTTTTTTGGGGAATTTTGGGGTTTTTTTTAAAAATTATTTGTTTTTTAAGAAGGACAAAAAGAGTCCAAACAGAGTGATACTTTGTCACACAGCACTAATTCAGTTACTTGAAGTGAGACACGCAGAGGCTATTTGCTTCCTGTAGTTACTAAGTAAATAAATCGCGAGTAGATTAAGTGCAGAGTGATGAAGGCAACATTGTACAATATCCCCCGGCCGACGCTTACATTTCCGAGATAAGATACACGCCGAAAAGGCTGATGAACTACAGGCTTTCCCATGAAACTCCTACAACCACCACTACTGAAAATACCACCTAGCCATACTTACTAAAATAAACATTTATATGCACAGATAATCCCCACGGCTCGATGGGCGCTGAGCTGCTGGGAAAAGCTGTGCCAGGGAGTGCTGAACCTGCAGGGCTCTGCCAGGGGCTCTTCTGGCATCGTCCCAAACTATTGACAGCAGCTGGGACACCTCGGGAAGCGGGAGCAAATTCAGGCTGCACATCCCAAAACAGAGCAACCAGCAGGAGCAAGCACGGAAATAAAGGGACGTGGAGATGCTGCCAGGGCTGGAGCCCCTCTGGTCTGGAGCCAGCCTGGCCCAGCTGGGGCTGCTCAGCTGCACCAGAGAAGCTCCAGGGACACCTGAGAGCCCCTGCCAGGGCCTGCAGGGGCTCCAGGAGAGCTGCACAGCCCCTGGGGACAAGGCAGGCAGGGACAGCAGCCAGGCAATGGCTCCCAGGGCCAGAGGGCAGGGACAGATTTTGGCCCATTGGGAATGAGGAATTGCTGGCTGGGAGGGTGGGCAGGCCCTGGCCCAGGGTGCCCAGAGCAGCTGTGGCTGCCCCTGGATCCCTGGCAGTGTCCCAGGCCAGGCTGGATGGGGCTGGGAGCAGCCTGTGCTAGCAAAAGTTGTTCCTGTCCATGGCAAGGAACGGGACAGGATGAGCTTTAATTTCCAACCCAAACCACACTGTGATTCTATGAAATCTTTCTTTTCTTATTTCTTTTAGGCAGGAGAAAAGCTTTAGTAAATATTTTCACACCATAATTTTCATGCCGATGAGAGCATCAGACCAAGATAATAAGAGTCTCATTTCCTCTTAGGAAACCAAATGAGAAATGAGGCTTGGAAAGAGGCTCCTGGAGCCAGCCACTCTGTCACCCAGCTCCCTGGGGGATTACCCACAGGAAACACAATTTCCCTCTTCTTCAGGGCCATTGTGCTAGGAAATTCTCCTGGAACAAATCCCCCTCCCAGGGAGCTCCCACCTCCATGGATTTCCTCTTGAGACAAAGGCCACGTCCCAGGTATGATAGGTAGACACATTGAGACATAAAAGTGTTTCTGGCCTACAAGAGCTATTTATTTATTTTCCTGAGTTGTGGGAAATGGGACATTGGGTGGTCCTTTGCCAGACAAAATCAACTCCAGAATCCAAATTTTTAGCATGGGACACTGAAAGCCAGTCAAGCAACTTATTCAAGTGTTCTATGTGATAATTTGAGTTCCAGAACTGCTTAGGTTGGAAAGAGACCTTAATATCATCACTGCCATGGGCCAAGACACTTTCCTCTGGACCAGGTCACTCAAAGCCACATTTTTGCCCAGTCAAGACTATGGCTACTGTTTAATTTGGGTGTTTTGCAACATTTTAACTCTGTTTTTCTGCCTATTTTTTGTGCCTGGGTTGGAAAGGCTGCACCACGGCCTTGAGCCAAAGCAGCACAGCCCCTGGAACCTGAGATGAGCAGCTCTGGTGCTTACACAAGGAGGGCTCATCAGGTAGCCCTGCATGAAAACCATGCCAAAATCATGTACTGGGGCTCATTACACACAAATCTCAGAATAAAGATAAGCCAGCCTAACCATCTGGATACGTATGTCATACAATAGTACACACAATTTGGGTTCTGCTCTTAAATCCTCCTGTCCTCAGAAAAGAAAATGAAGTTAGCTCTAAACACGTTTCTTTTTCTACTAAAAACATCTAAATTGGAAAGTCCTTGAGCAAGCTGTTCCCTTTCTATTCCAAATCTTAAAGCAAATAAAACCATCAATGATGTCCCCCAGAAGTTAACAATTGAATTGGAAGAAGGAAATGCAAGGAGGCAGGTCGCCCTTCAATACTAGGTATTTATTTTCTTGTATTAAGTGTTCCTAGTAGACAAGTGAAAGAAAATAGCTCAATTTTTGCCTTCCACAATGTCACTTCTAAGAATCATTTTTGCAGTTCCAGGAAAGATCAATCACATTATTGCTGGCAGTAAGTAGCACTCCCACAAGCTGTTAAATTCTTTACCTGCAGACAAGTGGCTCTTGAATAGCTAAAAAACCCTGTTTCCTGCCTTTTGAAGATATGAAAGAGACTCAACAGGATTATGAAATCACTGTAGCAGATAACCTTCACGCAGCAGCATCATCAAAAGGCAAGGATAAACAACAAAATTCATCCAGCATCCAGCAGTGTAACGTCAATAAGTCCCAAGTGGAGAGGAGCAGCCTTCAGAAAAACCAAGGTCTACAAGGAGAGTTCTTGGTGAGTATAAGGAAAGGATGTGTCATGACTGACAGCAGTATTATATACACTTTTATATATATGTGTGTGTGTGTGTTTGTGTCTTTAGTAGCACATGACACTTCAGATGAAAGAAACCCCAAATCTGGGGTAAAAATTAATAAAAGTGCCACTGTGACATAGATGTGTATTTCTCAATTTAAAATAAAAATATCCTGCAGTCTAGACTGGGAGTTGGGGCCAAAAAACTCCTGGTGTCACCTTGTCTGGAAGAGACAAGCCCACCTGCAAGGAAGAGCAAAAAGGGTCTGTTTGTTGTGCATATCCCACAATCACATGTGGCCACCTGAAATTGGGGCATTTTTGATTGGATGCTCTTTCTACAAAGCCCTGCAGTCCTATGCACAAGGTATGCACTGGGACTGAAATTGGGCAGCCCCCCTTTCTTCCCTGGCCTTTCTCCCCAGATTTTTCCCTTTGTTGCTTACTTCCCTCATAGCTGGCCCATGCTCAAAGTCACCATGAGGGAAACAGGGAGCTTGTGGTGTTGCACAGGCCAAACACAAATGTCCAGGCAGGAACACCTCTGTCTTTAAAGGTGTTCTAGAACAACAGTACTTACAACAAAAGCTGTAAGTACTTTCAAGCCCTCCCTGATACCACAAAAAATTGAGGATGCTCTACCTGTCACAGGAGCAAGCCTTGTTTCCAGGTGTATTAAAAGTACTTTAGGTTATTTTGACATCTCATTTCAAATTACCTCACCAGGCCCTTGCTTTGACTGGCCATGCTGGGTTTGCACAGAATTCCACCAATCATGGGACTACAGCATGAGCGCTAGGAAACTCAGTGCTCTGCATTTTGAAAATTCACAAGAAAATCATAATTGGCGTTATTTATGACCTATCAGTGTTAGCACCCTCACAGTCCTGGGAGATTTCTTCTTCCTCAAGAGGCAGGATTGGCCTCTTCTTCTTCCTCGAGAGGCAGGATTGCTCCATGGATGGCTCAGCATCCAGGTGGGTGGACCATGGACCAACACCTTGAAAAGGAGATGATCAGCTGGTCCCATTTGAGGTTTGGCTGGCAGGGCTAATGAGCATCAGCAAAAATACCCTCCCAGGAGTGTGAACTTTGATTTCCAGCACAGACAGATCCTCCTGCACCTGTAGCTCGTGACACTGGGGAGAGGAGGTTGAACTACACAGGAAGAAGGGTTTAGAAGTCAGCCCCAGATGTATTTCCTGAGCAAGGAGTGTCTGGGTGCTGCTATGGTACAGTTCTTCTGCTAACTCCTCTGAGCACAGACAGCACCAATTTCTGCCCTAACCAACCTCACCTGGAAGGCTAAATCAGCTGAAAAGGTATTAATTAAGAACTATTCACCTGGAGCCAGGTTGATAAGTGTTTGACCCAATGACCAAAAAAAAAAAAAGGGGCAGATCAGGCACTCTGCAAACTCTCTCTCTACTCGGGGCAGTGAAGTACATGATGGCAAACAGTAAATTTTCATCTGTGCTTTGATCCCAGTCCAGATGCTGCCCTGTCTGTGTCATCCCCATCACTCCATGACCCAGCTCTGGATGAGTGAAGCCGAGCAGAGGACAGCCTGTGCTTGAGTTCCCAGAGGATGAACCATGTACCAGCAGGTAACAGCAAGCCAAAAATTTGAGATTTACATTCTGATGGCTCATATTTTGCCTGTCATCACTGACAGAGGGCTTGTAGAAAGATGTCTCACCTGCAATGACAAATGAACTCATGCTTTGAAGCTAACATCTTCCCTTGAATTGCTCCCATTATTCCATGCCTTAGACTGCCAGCACTGTGTGTACATCTTCTTTTGAGCCAAACCCACCACCAGAATGACTGGATTTTATATTATATCACCAAGTGGCAGGATGAGATAATGACACATGTCCCCTTCACATGCCACTTTCCACAAGGCCTCGAAGGGATCATCATACTTTATTTTATGATCAGCGGGTCATTCATCTATATCTGCTTTGAAGCCACAATAGACTTTTTGCCAATCACTAATAGAAACTAAATAAACACAGCCAAACAGTGTCATCTATCTGTGTGGTGAGTAATTGTGAGGGGCTCCTCTTTAAATAGATGCTTAAGTAAATATAGAAATATCATTTTACAAATGCTGGCTCAAGAAGAGTTGCTGGGGAACTACAAAGAAAGGACATCTCACTTAGGTGTGTACTTAAAGAAGTGCAAACGTGGGCCTAATACCATTATCAAGCAAATACCAAAATAATTTAATTCAGCTTTTATTGCCCCCTGTGCGTGTTCTTCAGTGCTCACCACACTCATGATGTAAAAGTGCCTTTCTACTTCCAAAGCCTCGCTCAAAAAAATGACCTTTTTATTGAATGCTTTCCTTCTAGCAGGCAGCACTTTATTTCCCAGGGAGGCTGTTGAGGGACTATTTCATATATAACAGTTTGTGTGAGGGTTACAACGCATTTGATGACAGGTTATAATGCAGATGCATGATCTTTCTGGACCCTCTCTGTGTCTCTGTGTTTATTAATGACCCTGCAGCTCCGAGCCCGAAGCACTGGGTGTTCTGGCTGACGCAAGTTATTTTGCTCTCAAGGGCAATCCTTCCTGCCGTGTCCTTGGGGCACAGCATTCACCCTCACCTCTGCACCTGCCGTGTCAGGCTGTGCCCTGGCTCCAGAGGTGTAGGTTTCTCAGTGCCATATGGAGCTCCCTGCTACCTGCAGCACAGCAATTTAAATATTAAGGATGCATTGGTTTCGAAAGTTCAGCTCTCGGTGAGCAACACTAAGTTAACTGCAGGAAGAGGGAAGTAGAAATGGGAAGAGGAAGCAATGGGGAATCATAAAGGGTTTCAAAAGCTTTAGTAATCATCTGCAGATCAGACACGGGGCTGGTGACTCCCAGTGATGCCTGCCAACACAAAACCACTCACCCGGCCACCTGAGTGGGGCTGAAAGATTTATCTCCTGACAAATAATGGACATGGTGGTGGAGTGGGAGCAGGCAGACATGAAGGAGAGTGGGGCACAGGAAATTGCTTCCAGGCAGGAAACTTTGGCTCCCAAATCTGTAGAAAGAAGGAAACAGGTCTCCTAGGGTTTCTGGTGTTTGAGCATTGAATGTCATTGTATTTCTGCTGTTCTTCTTCACCTCCCCTCCACAGCTCAGTCCCTTCTACCTTTACAACTCACAGCCTCCTCTATTCCTATCACTAAAACTCTTGAATCAGAAAGGAAGAAAAACACAGACCTTCTGCAATAACACTGCCACTGGGTTGCCAGGAGAAAAGAGGTCAGGATTTCTGGGACTTGGACCCAGGGAGAGGGAGATGGCAACAGGACACAGGTCTCTGCAAGAGGACATCCTGATTTCTTCAGCTGCCTGAGGCTCAGAGCTCGGAAGGATTTCATGGTGAAATGGCACATCATTCTTTGTGCTCTATCCAATGGGGTCATGCACTCACTTTTTTGGAGAAATGTCTGCTCTGTCACTGCTGCAGACACTCAGTGGGACCTGTGGCCAGAAATATGGGCTGGGCACAGCCTGGATTGTGGGCAGCAGGACAGGGGGGATCCTGCCCCTGTGCCCCAGGGCTCAGGTGAGAGCCCACCTGCAGAGCTGCCCCAGCCCTGGCTCCAACAGCACAAGGAGCTGGAGCTGCTGCAGCCAGTGCAGAGGAGGCCACGGAGCTGCTGCCAGGGCTGGAGCCCCTCTGCTCTGGAGCCAGCCTGGCACAGCTGGGGCTGCTCAGCTGCACCAGAGAAGCTCCAGGGACACCTGAGAGCCCCTGCCAGGGCCTGCAGGGGCTCCAGGAGAGCTGCACAGCCCCTGGGGACAAGGCAGGCAGGGACAGCAGCCAGGCAATGGCTCCCAGGGCCAGAGGGCAGGGACAGATTTTGGCCCATTGGGAATGAGGAATTGCTGGCTGGGAGGGTGGGCAGGCCCTGGCCCAGGGTGCCCAGAGCAGCTGTGGCTGCCCCTGGATCCCTGGCAGTGTCCCAGGCCAGGCTGGATGGGGCTTGGACCAGCCTGGTGTAATGGAAGATGTCCCGACCCACAGCAGGGGGTGGAATGTGATAATTTTCAAGGTCCATGGCAGGGGGTGGAATGAGATGCTCTTCAAGGTCATTTCCAACCAAAACCACTCTGACTCCATGAAAGCAGCTGCTCCCAGCTGGGCAGTGGCACCATCTCCCCTGAGCAGCTGCAGACCTCCCAGGATGGACTCGTCTGTTGGGTCCCAAGGCCGAGATCCCCAAAACAAACTTGTCTGAGCTGCAGCTCCCTCACCCATGCCTTACCCCTGTCCCACCTGGACCACCCAGCTCCCTGGGCATCTCCTGGGCTGAGCAGGCTTCCCACGTGGGTGAATCACCCATGCTGCAATGGGTGTCCAGGAGAAGGGATTGTACTCTGAATTGGTTTGTCTCCTCTCAGAGACTCTCAGGAGATACTAAAAAAAATTAGACCAGAAGTCTCGCTTTCTTCTATCAAAATATATGTGAAGTGAGTGCCTTCTAATGCATGGTCCAGCCAGGCAAGTGCCAATAGTGAAATAAATGCTTTAAATCAGTGTCAGATGGTGTTTGAGACATTGAGCTTTCCCTACCCAGCCTGGTGAGCAGCGATGAAGTGACTTGGCAGATGCTGGAGCAGAAATCCACACTGCCCTCAGGGGCACGGATAATGGCATGGGATTTCTGTACATTACAGCATTCCTTTAACACCATGTCATCTAACGACAGACTTCTTCTCTTTTTTGGGGAGGCAGGGAGATAGAAATTAGGTTTGTTGTATGGTTTCCTCCCTCTTAGCTGTTTCTCAGTTTTCAGATAGACTGTGGATTACACGTTAACCGTGAATAAAAAAAATTCATTTCTGCCTGGCAGTGAGTGCCCTTTGGAGTCTGGGAGGGGAGAAACTGCTCCTGCTGACTGCCAGGAGCTGACCTGCACTGGGGCAAAAACACAGAGAGGTGAAAACCTGTTAGCAAGCACAGCCACAGCAGGGTAAACTGAGGAACGGGGTGGCACAGATGAAAAAGGTGTTGTGGAACAGAGAGGGCACAGGATGGGGCAGCATGGAGGTGCCAAGGGTGAAGGATGGCAGGGAGAGGAGAAAGAGGACAATGACGACCAAGAGGAAGAAGTAGCAGGGAATCCCCAGCCCCAGGGATCCCTCCAGGGCTGAGGCTGGGCAGGGCAGCACCACAGGCTGAGGAGTTCTTGTGTGTTTTGTGATGTCCCCTGTGCCGGCACTGCTGGGACACCTGCAGTGCTGGGGACAGCTCTGTGCCCTCAGCACAAGAGAGACACCGAGGGGCTGGAGCGTGTCCAGGGCAGGGAACGGAGCTGGGAAGGGGCTGGAGCCCCAGGAGAGGCTGAGGGAGCTGGGAAGGGGCTGAGCCTGGAGCAAAGGAGGCTCAGGGGGCCCTTGTGGCTCTGCACAGCTCCTGACAGGAGGGGACAGCCTGGGGGAACAGGGACAGGAGCAGAGGGAATGGCCTCAGGCTGGGCATGGGGTGGTTTAAATTGTGATATCAGGGAAAATTCCTCCATGGAAAGGGTTATCCAGCCCTGGCACAGCTGCCCAGGGCAGTGGTGGAGTCCCCATCCTGGAGGGGTTTAAAAGCTGTGTGGATGTGGCACTTGGGGACAGGGGGTAGCGGTGGCCTGGGCAGTGCTGAGGCAATAGTTGGCCTCAATGATCTTGGGCAAACTAACCAATTCTGTGATTTTATACATATTACCACATATTTCCCATTGTTCAACTGCAAGATGCTCCGGAGCTGTGGCATGGCTCCTTCATCCCAGGGCTGCATCCCAGCCAGTGCTGTGTGAGAGCCCTGATGGGGACAGGACGTGTGACTTGCAGCAGGATCCTGCAGGCAGGGAGGTAGCACTTAAAATAGTTCAGGTGTACAGAAAATGAATCCTTTCTTCTGAGACTGCCTAGTTTTGTGTTCCTGGTAAGTCAGAGCAATTAAGAGAGCTCTCTGGCTTTACTCAGTCTAATTTACCACATTTTTCCGTAATGAATATGTTGCAGAACGGTTTGACTAGTCTGGACTAAAGGCTATTGAGAGCAGTACCAATTTTCCTTAGCTGCTGCTCTGCAGAGTGACAGGGAGATGATGCCCTGAGACCCAACCTGGGGCTCGCCAGAGGGATGGGGACAATGTGTCACCATGTTCCAGCTGTGACCCGGCAGGCTGGGACCTCGCTGCCCGTCCTTTTTATCATAGGAAGCGTCCAAGGCCAGGCTGGATGGGGCTTGGAGAAACCTGATCTAGAGGAAGGTGTCCCTGCCCATGGCAGGGGGTGGGACTGGATGGGCTTTAAAATCCCTTCCAGCCCGAACCATCCCAGGATCCTGAGATCTTCCCAAGCGGCCGAGAGCTGGTGGAGAAGCCCTGAGAGCTCTGGACCCCTCTGACAGACACCTTTGGAGGTGAGGCTGCTCTTTGTTGGAGTCAGTAAGGTCTTGAGAAACCCGAGTTGCTCACTTGCTAGCACATCACCATAAACAGAGAGAGAGTAATAATAATAATAATAATAATACTTAGCACTAAGGACAATAGCTGTCAGGGCTGTGAATGGGATGGTTCTTGCAAAGCTCTGTTTATGGTGCCTGTGATATCAGAAAGTCTGGCAGGAGGTCTGCTGCTCGGATTTCTTGAGGGCTTTAGGAGGTGGTAATTGTCTCACTTTTGCTTTAAACGCCGTGTTAATTATGGTTTTAAACAATGGCTGTAAAGTCATCCTTTAATTCTTTGTGAAGTGCTCTTCCCTGTCTCTGTGATTTGGGAGGTAGGCGACTGTTGGAAAGCACTGGGACCAGGTCACAATTAAGTACCCTCCCTAGGACCAGCAAACACATAAAAACCTTTTTAATTTTGCTGATGGTAATTGATACACTCTAGTATCTAAGGTCTTTCTCTGAACTTGAAGGCACAGTTAGCCTAGGACCTCTCACAGTGAACTTTTCCCCTTTGCTGTAAATCAGTTTTCTTCTCTATTCCATATTTGGTGTTGGGTGGTTTGGCTTTGTGTCAGTAAATGATGCCAGCAGACCCCCCCAAAAATCATAAAATTAAAAAAAAAATAATGTCTCCTATACACTTTGGATATTTCAGACCTAAAATTACTTTTGTGTCTTTGAAAAAACCCTCAAATATTAACACATATGGGAGATGGAGAACCGTGTTCTGCAATCTCTAGAAGAGTCACAGGTATCTCAGTCAGTACAGCTGTTTTTACCTCCTCACAGAATATGTAATTTTTCCTCTTAAATGGAGAGAACAAGTCTGGGCCTCCTTTGGATTAATCATTGCTATCAGATGGCGTGCCTTCTTCCCTCCAGATAAAATGAATGTGCAGGTTTGGGTAATGTGCTTTTGAAAATCCAATCTTTAAATTACACTTTACTTCTAATACTTCTTTTTTTTCTTCACTTTATGCAATTTGGATTGTGAAATCCGGGAAGTCAGTTCCTGCCCAATCCTATATTTCTTGTTTACCTGAAACTCCCTTACATGAGGTTGAAAGAAATTTTCTCATCCTGAAGGTAGTGACTATCAGACAGAGTTTCAGTTTTATTTTTTTAGCACTAGCTACTTTCCCATTCTCAAGCAATTTCCATCACTTGGAAATTTCAGAGGAAAAAAAAAAATCAATTCCCAGCAGGTTTCTTTTCCTGGAACCAAGCCATGTGCAAGACTGTCATGAAAGCATTTCTGTTTGGTTTAATATTTGTAAAAAGTTATTAAAGAATCCCAACCCTACATTTAGACAAATGAGGACTTTTCAATTATCTGTTTTAATACACTGGCCCTACTAATTCATAAATTATTGGGTATGAAGAGCTATTCCTACTGTCTAGACTACCCACCTGAGTAACTCGGGGCAGAAAGGCTCCCTGCACCCGTACAGGTTTAAACCAGCTGGAGCTCATCTGCTGAATACCACCAAAACCTCATTTCACAATTATTATTGACAAAACATCCACCACAACCAGCGGTTAATTACTCCACCTGGATCATTACTGCTGAAAAATGATGCTTCACTTCTCAGTTGTGTCCTCCTAGCACAGTATCTACCTTTTCTTTTTTTCAGCCATGCAGGTATTTCGTGGCTAAGTCATTGCAGATAAAAGATGTCGCTTGCCTCAGCTGTCCTGATTTTGGTGCATCTTTTAATTATTTGCATGCATCTTCTCCCTTTTCTCTCAAACATCCCAAAAAGGCATATCACATCTAAGTCCAAAATACTGTCATCTAGACCTATAATGCTCCCAGAGAGCTGCAATACGAAGAAGCATCTAATAATTTTGTTATTTTAAGTGAGTATTTGTGTTGGATTTGAGGACGAGAAATCCAGACTGTGTTCCTTAGAGCAGACTGCTGTGCAGTGTAACCGTGATGCTCCACATGTAAAAGGTCAGGGTTTCATAAAGTCCTTGATTGCAGATGTCTGATAGTTGGATTATTTTTTTATGTCAAGCTGTAGGTGAGAAAGAGGAACACTGATGCTGAACAACTCACCATAAACATGAGAATTTCCTTTTTACAACAGGCCAGTCCCTGTCTCTGACGGGACAAAATTCCCACTAGTGTCACTGGGAATTTTGCTTGTTAAAGTCTGTGAAAAGCATAGGCTGTTGTATTGCCATCTGTGAGGACATGAGTAATGTTCGAGGGAGAGAAATCAGCTCCACAGTGCATCTGGCCAGGCCACTGCAATAAATACAGAGAGACACATAAATGATGGTGAGGTTACGACCTATCCCATTAAAAAGGAAGGAACTCCAAAATTACACCCCTACCTGCCAGCAATAGGAAATACAGAAGCTGGAGTTTTTCCTCTTGCTTTGCTTGCTACTCTCCCACCCCTTTTACAACTATTTCCTTCTGCCAAATAGGGTTTGGGGTGGTTTTGTTTGATTTTAGTGAAGGTGTTGTCGGCTCCTCCCGCTGGTAAATGGATCTGCAGAGCAGTGACACCTCTCACATCCCTCTCTTGTGGCTGCATCTGAGTAGCCCATCTCTCAGGAACTGATAAATCCTCCTAAAGCCAGAATTCAGGGATTGGCTTGATATCATTAGGGCTAAAATGCTGCTTTTAAGCGATGGACACCCCACCCTTCCCCAGCGCTCCTGGGCATTGGTGTTGCAATGTTTGTGTATAGCAGAGTCCAGGAGGCAGTGGGTCCTCACTTGGGAAGCACCCTGAGGTCCTGGAATCGTGGAAACACAGAGTAGTTTGGGTTGGAAGGGATCTTGAAGATCCTCTGGTTCCAATCTCCCTGCCACGGGTGGGTCTGCAGGCAAATGTGGCTGAAACCAGAAAAGCTTGGTCTCCTCTGAGGTGTCAGGAGGAGAAATCGTGGGGTAACAAATTCCCCAGTTTTTCTCATGCCAGCCCCAGCTCTTTCCATACACTCTGTTGTTACCCCATAGGTAACTACAGGTAACTGCAAACAAAACACTGCAGCTCGTGCAAATGCACTAACTTGAAATAAAGAGGATTTTGATTTACACTTCTGAAACTGAAATACTGAAAGAGGAGTACCAGCTGTACTGTCTGCATGTGCTTATCTTCAAAGTTACAGAAAGAAAAAATTCACTTTCTGAGAGCTTACACACCAAAACAAATCCGAAAACTTATATTCCTAATTTGGACATCTGAAACACAGAAGTACAGGTACAATACAAATGAAGAGTTGCAACTAAGGTGGTGCATTAACACCACATATTTTATACTAACATTGAGTCAGACCCTGCTATATCCTAAGGAGCTAGGAGCAGGCAAATGCCAAAGGCAATGAGATTTCTGAGCTGAATTGCTGGAGGAAGAAGCAAACCTTTTTCACAGCATAGCCTGTCCCAGCTAAAGGGATTGTCAAGCTTTCCTTTATCTGTAAAATCAAATTTTGCATCTGTCTCCATTCCTTCACTTCACATCTTCCCTCCTGTGTCCCCTCTGCCTGGCCTGTGCTCCCCAATGACACCGTGCTCTCCTGCCCAGCTCCAGCATCATCCCCTCCCAGACTGTCTGACCTCAATCCCCCTCACCTCCTGGTCACAAATCCCACTGGTGACATTCAGCAGGAGCTGGGCTGGCCCCACTGGTGACACAGCTCTGCTGCCATGGTTGTTTGAGGGACAGAGGTGGCAGCTGAGTGTGTCAGAGAGTGACCACCAGAGAGGGCAGGCACTGCTCCCGTGGCCCACCCTGGCCTGTCATGGTCATTTGCCACCAGATCCTTTTGCCAGCAGCACTTTCCCTCTGGCAGCAGCACCTTCACTCTTCCTTCCTCTGAGTCCTGATCCCTCCACCACCCACACCCCCCTTTGATGGGTGTAGTTACACCAGCATCTTACATTGCCAACAGCAAATTCTCCTGCTAAAATTGGGGAAACATAGAGTTTTAATATGCACTTATATATATAATTTCCTTTATGTTGGCATAAGGGAGGCTGCCCTGTGTTTAACCCCTTTCTAGCTACCAAACATAAACACTACCACAGCTGTGTGGTCAACTCCTAAAGCTAACAAAATTTCAGCCAGAAAAGCACAGAGTCAGAGTTGGGCATGTGTGAGTGCCCTGATGAATCCAAATATTCCCATGCTGGAATGAGCCCCCCAGGGACAGCAAGGGTGGACATTTGATTTGGATGGCCCGACCTCCAGGGCTCAAGAGGGGAATGATTTTTTCCCCATGGCTTGGTACAGGCAAGGAAACATCTCATCTCACCAGGCTTTTTTCTCACAGAATGGTGTAGGCTGGAAGGGAGCTTAAAATTCACCTCATTCAAACCCTTTCTTTCATAGGCAGGGACACCTTCCATTAGACCAGCACGCTCCAAAGCCCCATCCAGCCTGGCCTTGGGCACTGCCAGGGATCCAGGGGCAGCCACAGCTGCTCTGGGCACCCTGGGCCAGGGCCTGCCCACCCTCCCAGCCAGCAATTCCTCATCCCCAATGTGCCAAAATCTGTCCCTGCCCTCTGGCCCTGGGAGCCATTGCCTGGGTGCTGTCCCTGCCTGCCTTGTCCCCAGGGGCTGTGCAGCTCTCCTGGAGCCCCTGCAGGCCCTGGCAGGGGCTCTCAGGTGTCCCTGGAGCTTCTCTGGTGCAGCTGAGCAGCCCCAGCTGTGCCAGACTGGCTCCAGAGCAGAGGGGCTCCAGCCCTGGCAGCATCTCCGTGGCCTCCCTTGGATTCACTCCACCAGGCCCATGTTCCTCTGCTGTTGGAGCCAGGGGTGGGTGCAGTGAATTTCCTCTTGTACCCACTTTTACTAAATCCTTTTCCAGCCCTGGAATGGCTGCCAGCAGGCAGGAGCACCAGCACTGAAATGGTGATTTTAGCTCGCAGGGCTGTGTGACAGCAGCGGGCACGGGATCCCTGTCTCCCCGTGCCACTCGCCACACAGAGAGGGTGCTTGAAGAATGCTTTTCCTTGCAGACCTTGGGGCTCACAGCTTCAGTCTGCTCTCTTGACATGAGCTGCTGGAGTGGAAGGAGACTGGCTGCAGCCAAACGGCTTCACAACCCAGACTTTGAACATTGCTTGAGAGCTCTGCTCTCAAAATAATGCATAAAAATAGAAGCAGGGCCACAAGCTTAGCTATTCCTAATGTGCACAAAAGGATGGGAGAGTGCCAGGAGCCAGCCTGCGCTGCCTCTGCCCCTGCCTTCAGCCTGGCTTGTTCTCTGCTACCTCCCCTGACTGGCTTTTCACTGCTGTGAAAAGGAGAGACATACCCCCAAAAGAGCAAAGTGTGTTTGTTATTGACCCTCGCCTGGAAAGTGTATGAAGAGGGATCAGCTCTGTTTGTTTGTACCCGGTAATGATGTCAGGAAAAGGGTTTTTTTCTTTCCCCAAGTCTGGTTTTATCCCCTTTGTTGGAAGTGCCTTTGGTGAGTCTCACACCCCGGTGCTGTTAGCAAAACAATTAGGTTAACAGTGCCTTGGCTCCAACTGTCTGTCAAAGGCTGAATTGCAATGCAAATTAACCCGGCTTTGGCTCTTCAAAGCCAGCTGGGTTCAGGAGAGGTCCCCAGAAACCCCCGTGAGAACGGAGCGCCGGGGCTGGGCAGGGTGGGCTCGCCGGGGTTTCGCATCCAGGACCTGAAGTGTTTGGCAGGAGGGATGCAAAGCGCTCTGCAAACACGCTATACAAATGCAACAACACATCGCACGAGCCCTCTCAACACTCCGAAGGGGCTCAGGAGAAACGCGGGGAGGGATTTTTTACTAGGGCCTGGAGTGACGGGACAAGGGGCGATGGTTTTAAACTAAATTAGGGGAGATTCAGGCTACATAGAAGGAAAAAATTCTTGTCTGTGAGGGTGGGGAGGACCTGGCCCAGGTTTCCCAGGGAAGCTGTGGCTGCCCCTGGATCCCTGGAAGTGTCCAAGGCCAGGTTGGACAGGGCGGGAGCAACCTGGTCTGGTGAAGGTGTCCCAGCCCTGACAGACGAGGTGGAACAAAATGAGCTTTAAGGTCCCTTCCAGTCTAAACAATTCCTGAATTCTGTGACTCGAACGTATTTTATTTCTCCTCAGGGATTAGCAGTGCCCTTCCTGCATTTCAGGACAGGTTTCTGGCCCAGGGTGACATTTGAGCAATGCATCCAGAGCAGGGCAGGCTGTGGGTATCACCCTGATTTCCAAGCATCCCCTCAGCCCAGGTCCCGTTCCAATACTTATCAGCTCCATTATGTTTATTTCTGTATTTTCCATATGGGCACATACATATGGTCTGCTTAAACAAGTTTGCAGGGTTAATTGGAAAGCAGTTCTTTATCAGTTATTTAATATTTAGCACTTCTGGGACAATTTTCACCTGCAGAGATCACAAAAGCGGGCAAGTGCTGATGGCCCAGCTGTACCCGTGGGAAATCAGAGGTGCCAAAGCCCAGGTCCCTACTCACAGGGAAAGGCAGGTGCCCAGGGTCACCTGGAGAACCTATGGCAGGGCCAAAAATTCATATTAGCTCCTGGACCCCCTTCCTGTCCTCCATCTCCTCCCAGCACATGGCACACTGTGCTTTTTGTCACTTCCCTCATGACAATAAAGTAATCCTAGCTGTCAGGGCTGAAGGAAGAGAGCTACAAGGGGGAAAATTAAAAAAGGAGATTTTAATCTCATTTGTAACAGCCTGGCAAGTTTTGAAAAATTAAAAAGTATAACGTGTGGATTAACGAGCACGTCCAACATGTCTTTCACCAGCAAATATTGGAATGAAAAGGAACATTTTTTTCCCCCATCTTGATTTGCTATACACATCACAGGGAAAAGAGATTGAGGTTCTCTGAGGAAGTGAGGAAATCAGTCTCAGTGTATGTGAGGTTACTCCACAGGCTGTAGGACAAGACATTGAACTAAAAATATTACCCAAATTCCATTTTTCAGGGTGCAGAAGGCATCATTTTAAAAGCAATGGGACTTTTTTGCATGTGCAGAACTAAATGTTGATGCTGTTCTGATTTGGCCCCTGCTATCACCTGAAGACCGCAGCGCTGTGCCCTGGGCTCCCCTCCTACCTTTAATTATTTGGAGGTGAAGCAAGGAGTCAATTGCCTTCCTCAGACTCCAGCTTTGTAACGAGGCTTCCTAAACTATTCTTTCTGATGCCAGCAAACAGCATTCATCCCCTTCCCAGTGTTTTTCCAGCTATCTATCTGGATTTTGAGCAGATTTTTGTACCTGGCTAGGTATAGTCTGGTTAACATTTAATAAGCCTGCCCCAAATCTAGCCACTTTCTGCCTAATTTAGATCCAGATTCTGCAAATGCCGGGCCTGTTTGTTGCATCCCTGACCTGCTCATGTGAATATAGGCAGAACTGGGCATTTAAATTATCCCTGCCCTCCTGCCTGCCCCAAATTCAGGGATCCAGGACACACACCCCGGGGATGCCCTGCCTGCACGGTATGTTAGTTTGACGTGTGCTCTACCTGGTGCCACGTTTAGTGGGGTGCATTCATTCCAGACCTGACTTTGGCTTTGGATTTGAGCCGGGCTTGCTCATAGCAGCCATGATTTAAGAGCCCCGGCTCCTACTTCCGACACGGCAACTGCCTCGGAGAGTGACCTTAGAGCACCTCATCCGCCCGCAGCTATTCTGCGAAAAGGGAGCCGCTCCTCCGTGGGAGTGCGTGCAGGACGGGGACCCCTGGGGAGCTCCGCTGCCCTGCCAAGCCTGGCGCTAGGAAGTCTGGCCGGACTTCCCAGCGCGGCCGCAGAGCGCACCAAGGCTGGGCGAGAGCGCAGCCTCTTGGCGGCTCGGTTTTCCTCACCCTCCGCCGCTCCGGGGTTGGAACGGGGGAATCTGCGGAGCGCCCAGGGTGCCAGGGGTTGTTACCGCCAGCAGTGCCCGTAACGCGAGTGCCGGAGCGCGACATGCCCGTCATTTCTGCTTCGTGTTTGGAAGCGGAGCGTACCGAGCCTCCGTGGTGTATTTTCCTGTCCTTCTGGTGACAGGTGCTGTAAAAGCACGAATTATTACTATTATTACTATTATTATTATTACTATTATTATCATCATCATCATCATTATTATTGTCGCTGCATTTTGTGATGTGCCCTCGTTCCGTACCCAGAGCCGTGTCGATTTTTTAATTTTTTACGCTGCTTTGCTCTAACATTCCGATATTTACAGCGAGCACCGGCACACCCCAGCCCCGGGAGCTCCCCACCCTGTGCCCCGCGGGGTGCGGGGGGGGACACCCCATTCTCCCCGCACCCCCACCCAGGAGCAGGTACGAAGGGAGGCATCGGGATGGCGCTGGGGGGGGACGACACAGGGACAGCGGGGGGAGCTGGGGAGGGGACACAGGGACCCACAACCTCCCCGCAACCCGAGCCGCCTCTTGCGCAAGGCGGTTGGAGATAAATATAATATATAGATATATTTATTTTTTTTTTTTTTCCCCCGGAGCGACACGGTGTCTAGACGCCCACGTGACGGGGCCGGGGCCGGGCCGGGCCGGGCCGCTGCGCACTGCGAAGCCGCCGCCGCCGCCGGTGCGGGGGGGCCGGGGGAGGGCGCAGGCACCGCGCCGGCTCCGCTCCCGCCGCGCCCCGCGCCGCCGCCGCCGCCGCTCCCCCCGCACGCAGCCGCGGGAAGGAAGGCGGAGGTGCGGGGAGGGCGGGCGGCTGACTGCGGAGAGCGGAGGGGCGGGCGAGGGAGGGGGGGGAAAAAGGGGGAGGTAAAAAAAAAAATAGAAAAGCCCACGAAAGGAGGAGGAGAAGTAGGAGGAGGAGAAGGAGGGGAAGGAAGGCAGGAAGGAGGAGTGAAGAGCAAAAAAAAGGCACCGCGGCAGAGGCGCCGGCAGCAGGGAGAGGGTCGGCGGCCGGCGGGCACCCCCGCACCCATGTAAGCTCCGCCGGGAGCGGCGGGCCCGGCTCGGCCCGGCGCGGCTGCTGGGGAAGGCAGGAAGGAAGGGACATAGCCCCACTTTTCTCCTTTTTTATTTTTTTTTTTATTTTTTTTTTATTTCCTTTCTTTCTCTTCGTAGCAGCCGGATCAAGACTCCGTGTGGATTAAACCTTTGGAAAGAAGGAGGGGGAAAAAAAATAAAAGCCCACCCCGAAACCCCCACATCAGGACGACCTGGGCTTTTTAAAAGGGATACAACACTCTGGATGCGCTCGTTCGCCTCTTTTGTGACAGATGCTTAAACCGACGTCCAAACCTTAGGGTTGGTGTTTTGGGGTTTTAATTTTTTTTAAATTTTTTTTTTTTTTACCCTTTTTTTATAGACGCCTTTTTGGCTCGCTCTTTTTTGTTTTTTGCCGGCTGGCTCTGCCCTGCGCCGCATCCCCGCCGCCGCCGCGCCCGCTCCCCGGCGTGGCGGGTTGATGGGCGCCGCGGCCCCGGGGCGGCCGAGGCTCCCCCGCGGCTCGGGCCGCGCTCCGCACCCGCGCACGGCGGCGCGGCGCCGGCAGCCCCCGCCCGCCTGCCCCCGCCACGGGCGCCGCGGGCTCTAGACGGGGATTTTTTCGTTTTTCTTTGCTTTTTTGGGCAACGCCGGAGCAAGCGGCGACGCTCTCTCCCTTCCCTTCCCCCCACCTTTATTTTATCCCCCTTTTATTTTTCTTCTTCTTCTTGTTGTTCTTAGTTTTGATTTTTTTCTTCTCGATCCGATTTTTCTGTAAATTTTCTCGCAGCGGGCGGAGGCGCGGCCGGCGCATCCCCCCGCGGGAGGCGGCGGGACCCGCGGCCCCAGCGCGGAGACTGGCGCATGCCACAGCCCGCCTCGGCTCCGCTGCCCCCCGCCGCTGCCCCCCGCCGCCGCCGCATCCCGCCTGCCGGCCCCTTCATGCTCGGCGGACGACATGCCCGTTTTGTAGCCGGGGGCCCCTCCTCTCGTCCCGCATGTTCAGGACCAAACGCTCGGTGCTCGTCCGGCGGCTCTGGCGGAGCCGCGCGCCCGGCGGCGAGGAGGAGGAGGAGGCGGCGGCGGGCGAGCCCGGCGCGGCGGCGGCGGTGGCCGAGCCCCGGGCGCACTTGGGCGGGGGGCACGGGTGCTGCCCGGGCAAGGCGGGCCGCGGCGGGCGGGCGGCGGCGGGCGCGGAGGCGGAACTGAAGGCGCTGACCCACGCCGTGCTGAAGCGGCTGAAGGAGCGGCAGCTGGAGGGGCTGCTGCACGCCGTGGAGTCCCGCGGCGGGGCGCGGACCCCCTGCCTGCTGCTGCCCGCCAAGGCCGACTCGCGGCTGGGACAGCACTGGTACCCGCTGCCCGTGCTGCTGTGCAAGGTGTTCCGCTGGCCCGACCTCCGCCACTGCTCCGAAGTGAAGCGGCTATGTTGCTGTGAATCCTACGGCAAGGCTCACTCCGAGCTCGTCTGCTGCAACCCGCACCACCTCAGCCGGCTCTGCGAGCTAGGTACGGCGGCGGGCATGGCACGGCATGCGGGGGATGCGGGGGATGGAGGGGTCAGAGGTGTGCAGGGCTTGGAGGGATGTGGGAATACAGGGGAATGGCAGGCACACGGGGCTGCAGGGGATTCAGGGGTGCAGGGGCTGGAGGGCATGCGAGAGGTGGAGGGGATGCAGCGGCGCGGGGGCTGGAGGTGTGCAGGGGAGGGACGGGATACAGGGGTGCGGGGAATGGAGGGGATGGGGTGCAGGGGATGGAGGGGATGGGGTGCAGGGGATGGAGGGGATGGCAAAGTGCAAGGGAGGATCCCGGGGCTGGAGCCGTGCAGGGCTTGGAGGGGATGCATGTATGGAGGGGATACAGGCATACGTGGATGCAGCCCCGCTCACCTCCCGGCCTACAAAACTTTTTTTTTCCCTTCTGGAGGAAAAAAATAAACCAAACCAAACCAAAACCGGCCCGCTACAAACAACCCAGAACACGCACAAAAACTTTCCCTTGCCGTGGTTTATGTACTGCCTTTTGCATTTAGGGGAGGGGGCGACGCCCCCACCTCGGGACCCCCTGCCCTCCCCCGGCGCTGCCTCCCCGCCGTCCCCGAGCGGTGCCGGGGGATTAAGGGCCGGGCGGCCCCGGCGCTGCCGCGGCTCCGCCGAGCCAAGGAGGCCCCGATCAGACAGCCCGAGCGGCAGATAGCAGGGAGACTGGCGCCAGACGGCCCCTTTTGTTTATCTGACAGCTAAATATCAAGGCAATCACCGCCTCGCTGCCCTGCCTCCAACCCCCAGAGCTAAGACAAACAGTTTTGCTAAAAGAATGCCACTGTTATCATAAGTTCCTATCTTTTTTCTTTTTTTCTTTTTTTTTCTTTCTCATGGCTCTGCCTTTATTTTCTCTGTACTTCTCTAATTCCAGAGTCTCCCCCTCCACCCTACTCCAGATATCCAATGGATTTTCTCAAACCAACTGGTAAGTGGGCTTTTTTCAATGCAAGTGTAAGAGATAAAAAAATGGCATAACAGCCGCTTTATCGGGGAAACAGTCTCCTGCCTTTGTAATGCGTTATGCTTTTGGGTTGCTTGTGTGCTTCTGTGCCTCCTGCTACCCCTGTAAGAATTAACATATAATTTATCTAAGCCACTCGGTGCACAAAGTAGGGTTTTAAAACTCTGGCAGTAAACTTCAGAAGGGATTGCAGTGCAGTTCAGGCCTGTGCTGCTTGAGTCAGCCAGGAAAACCATAGGCTCCAGTTGGAAATGGCAGTGCTTCTGCAGCCCTGGGTGAATTTTTAGGGATTTAGGTTGGGATCCAGCACAGCATCTCCCTGATGCCTGAGAATCCCAGTGAACCTTGACAGATGGACTGGTTGGTTAGAAATATTTTTAAGTTTTATAGGAGCCTAATCCTACCTCATCAGGACAGGGGAAAAAAAATGGGAAAGAGTCTGAAAAGTTATTTTTTTAACCTTTTAAAAACTTGAGTTTCTTAGCACCACTGTGCATGCCTGTTGCTTGTAATTGAATGTCAGGGTGCCAGGGGAGAAGCCCATTTGAGGCTGGCACCGGCTCTCTTGCGGTTGTCTGCATAAACTCTTGGTTGGCAGCGAGCTCGCCGGGTGTGAGATAAATGAGGCTGGCAGGAGGAGGAGAGCCGGGGAGGAGAGTCGGAAGCGCGGGGAGCTCGGCAGGAGCAGCTCCTGGCTTCCCGAGGATTCGCGGCTCTGCAGTGAGTGGGCTGCAGCACCGTGGTCCCTGCGGTCGCGTCCCGCGGTCCTGGCACCGCTGCAGGGCGGCAAGGGGGAATGCTCAGATATTCCTGAAGGTTGTTTGGTTGGGGTTTTTCTGGCCAACAGAACGGTGTCTGAGAAGTTACCTCTCTGCAGGGTCTCAGGGCTAAAAGAAACCCCATCCTTGAGGCTGCTCTAGTTCGGTGGTGGGGTCTCATCCTGCCAGCTGCCTCCTCAGAGGCTGAACTGTCCTTATCCCCCTCTGCAAACTCCTTGGGAACACTAATGAGTCTTTTTTTTGCCTTTGGGAAATAAACAAAGCTGTTTAACAAACAATTGGGTTGCAAAGCATGAATTATCTTGCCTTGTTGTGAAAAATACAGGAGATAGGGGCTCATGAATGAAAGAGGGACATAGGGAGCAGGTTCAGCATCCAGAGCATGTTCTGGGATGCAGAAGGGTTGTTCTGTAACAAACTCTGAGGGTCTGCTGGGTCATGAAGTTTTGTGGGTTACACATAATTTTGGCTGCATCCCTGCAGTGCTCCCCCAAAAGCTCCTATTTTTTTGCCTTTATGGCTTTTCTCTGCATTCATTGATGGTCCTGGCATGGGATGCAAAGGGGATTGGAGTTGCAGGAGAGAAGGGTTAAACTTGGTTTTGGTTTCCTGTAAAGATGTTAGGATAAAATCTATTAGCAGGACTTAAACATCCAATCTGCCTCTGCCAGGATCTCATTTTCAGTTAGCCGAATGATATATTTATTCATTAGCAAGTGTTGACATAAGGTAGCAAAATGTGTGTAAACAGAAAAGCCGCAGAACATGAATGTGCCATTTCGAAAGGAAAAGTTATTCCTATCGGCCAATAGGAAGTGATTAACGCTGCCCATCGGAAACACAGAAACGACTGGGTTACTCACCAAAAAGTCCTCCTTTTTTTTCCTTTTTGAAAGAAAAATGCGCTTGGCAGCTGAGCCCCGGCTAGCGGGGCTGTGACAGGCACCGGCGGAGCCTGCAAGTCTGTGGTGGCAGGTGGGTTCTGCAAGCTCAGGGTTTCTCAGCATTTCCTCTGCAGGGGCACTGAGGGTTTCCCGTCCCAGACTCTCTGCCACCTCCCGTGGCAGCTGCGTGTTGAGAACTGTGGGAAGGTGCGAGGATTTTTTACCTGGCTGGTGCCCATCAGCTGTATTCTCACCTGGGGCCTTGAGTGGGGACAGTCCCTGTGTTTAAGGCTCTGACAGTGGGAATGTGCATCCAGCAGGAAACTTCTGCTTTTCCATCAAGCATGATGGTGGTGGTGAAAGTAAAGTGTTTAGTGATATATCTTGTAAGTGCTTCATATGGAGAGACAGGCAGATAATAACCCTGGGCTTGTGTGGGCTCTGGCAGAGGTCACCAGATCAGAGAATCAAAATAAGTTTGTGTTGGAAGGGACCCTAAAGACCATCTAGTCCAAACCTCCTGCAATGAGCAGGAGCATCTTCAACTAGATCAGGTCACTCTGAGTCCCATCCAGCCTGACCTTGAATGTTTCTGGGGTGAGGGATCTACCATCTCTCTGGGCAACCTGTGCCAGTGCCTCACCACTGCCATCATTAACCATTTCTCTCTTCAGTCTCGTCTAAATCTCTCGTCTCTTTTTGTTTAAAACCCTTAACCAACGGGGATTAAGTCAGTTTCTCTGGAGGTGATGGAGGCTGAGACAGGCTGCATTGCAGGATGGAGGAAAGCAGGGATGGACAAGGAGCTGAGATTCTGCTGCAGGCGATGAAATGTCACATCAGGCTGTGTTGGTAGGATAGATCTGGTATTTGTGTACTTGTCACAGAACAGAAAGATCTGCCCTTGATGGCTGAGTTACCTGAGGGAAGGCTGTGGGTCAGCCTGGCTTGCTCATTCATAGATCCCAGAATGGTTGGGGTTGGAGTGACCTTAAAAGTCATCTCGCTCCAAGGCAGGGACACCTTCCACTAGAACAGGTTGCTCCAAGCCACCTCCAGCCTGGTCTTGGACACCTCCAGGGATGGGAAGGATTTTATCAAGGAGAGAACTTTCCTCACAGAGGATGTTGGCAGGGATGGATGATGGAGGTGTGTGGCACTCAGCATTCCTGATGTCCCTGCTGGAGCTTGCAGCTCTGCTGAAAGTGAGATGGATAGTGGTGCCCTCAAATAATCCAGGCAGATTTTTGACTGAGCTTTAAGTGGGACAAGGGGCTGCAAGTGGCTCCGTTGTGCTCTGGCGTGACTGGACTTGGTGGTGCTGGTGTGTGAGAGTGCAGGAAACTCACTGGGATGTCGCTGTGGGGCCGAATGCCCTGCTGTGGTGTCAGCTTTCGGGGGAGCTGGAGGTTTGGCAGCTCCCAGGAGCTATTTGACACCTTGCAAGGTTGGGCTGGTGGCCACAAGGAATAATTGTGTGTCTCCGCAATGGTTCCGTGCTGTGGGAAGGCAGAGCTGGGAGGAGATTGGTGTGCACCAGGCTGGACAAGTGTCTGGTTCTCGACCTCTCTGGTGCTGAGGGTAAAACCAGCCCAGTGTCCACTCCTAAGGAGAGCCCCAGCAGATCTGTGGGTGGTAGGGTGAGAGGGCAACAATGACTCCAGCCAGGCACAGGGCAGACACCCCATGAGGGTTCTGCCTTTGGCTAATGCCACACCTGGCTCTCCTGGCTGGTCTAGAGCTGAGCTGCACCAGCCCCGAGTTTTGGAAAGAGAATTCCAGGGGTGATTCATGGATGGGGGGAATTGTCCTCTGGGTGATGGGACATAGGAAGGGAGCTGGCGAAGAAGTGTGGAAGCACATCACCCCATTGCTAGGGTTGTGTGTTTGGAGTTTGGCTTGGAGTCTGTCCTGCCTGATGTGGTAATAGAGAACCTGGTCATGTGTGATCTCTACAGCAAGACAGTGATGTCCCTTATCCCAGGAACTCCTCAGGGAGCTGCAGCTGCAGGCACAGGGAGCCCAGGGCAGGCAGAGGGGTCCAGCCTGTGTTCAGAAAGCATCTGTAGCTCAAGCAGTTGAAGCAGTCACAGGGGAATGGCGGGGAAATCTCCTGTCTGGATTAGAAAGAGTTAAAAAAGTAAAAACCCTATTCTTTAAAGCATAGAAAGCACGACAAAGCATTTAGAGAGCGTATCATATACAGTATTTCACAAGTAAGTCTATTTCCTGTCTCCCCTATTGTTTTCAGTTTGATTAAGTATATCCTGTTAAACTGTATATTCCTGTTAGGGCTTTTACTTTACTCTGATAAAATGAGGTTATGCAGACAGGAATTTCTTATTCACTGGTATTTCAGGGGTGGGATCTGGCAGAATTGCTTTATCAGTAGGGAGAAAATCATCTCAGCTCTCCTTGTGATGGCCTTGCTTTGGGATACAGATGTGGCCAAAATGAGGGCATACAGAACCCAAATTTAGAGAAACCCAAAGTCCTTCAGGACCAGAAGTTTGCATGAACTTCTCAAGTCTTCTCAGGCTTGTTCTTCAGCTCAGGGTCCCACCTGGTAGTGACCAAAAAGATGGAGTTGTTCTGTAGGACCAAGAGATCAGTGTTGTTCTGATTTTTGTCACCTGAAGAGCAGGCTGAGGGTGGAGGGGTCCAAACCTTGATCCTCCAGCACCTGCTGGAAATTGGGATAAACCTCTAGAGGAGCAGCCAGTGTTACCCTGCCCTTTGGTGGTGCCCAGAGGAGTGGGTCCCGTTGCCCAGGAGGTGGCAATGAGATCTGTCAGCTGCTGGTAGTGACAGAACTCGAGCAGGGCACCAAAACTCAGCCGGGTCACTGCAGAAGGGCAGCAATGAGATGTTTCCTTTCGGTTCCCATTTTGGTGAGTTACAGGTTTTGGCTAAACTGGGTGCACAAAGCCACGGTTTAAGCATTTTTGGAAGCTCGCTTGCATCAGAACGGCGACAACCTTGATCTCCTTAGCCGGTGACTTGTCCAGAGAGGTGGCAGCCAGCCTGTAATTTCTGCCAGTCTATAATCAGAGCTGGCTGGTGATGAAGCGCAGCCTTGACTGAGACAACGAGTTAGGGTGGATGCTTCTTGATGAACTACCGTCTCTGCACGGACAATTAGTAATCGCTTCCTGCTAAGCCCTTTGGAATGTGTGTTCTGCTTGGGGCGATGCTGGGAGCCTGCAAAGAACCACCTATATACTGACTTTTTTTTTGTTTTTTTTCCTTTCCTTCCTCTGCTCCAGCAGATTGTCCAGACTCTGTGCCTTCCTCCACTGAAACAGGGGGAACTAATTGTCTAGCCCCTGGGGGGCTCTCAGGTAAGACATCTCTTGCTGCCCTTGATCTTGGCCGTGGGGCGCGTTGGCTGGGGGTCCTGACAAAAGGCTGAGTGATGCTGGGGGAGTTTTGGGGATGCAATCACTGCGAAGTGTGTGCTCAGAGCGGGAGTTGGGTTTAATTTCAGTAGCAGCCGTGTACCTGTTGTGCAGAGGATGTGTTGAAATCCCAGACAAGGTTCTCCTTGCCTGAATGTGTCTGTACTTCCTTTGGATCCCAGCCTTATGCTCCATTCATTTTGGGCTAAGGCAAAAGAGGCAAAAGAACTGAGGCAGGGGAAGGCTAAGCAATGTTGGTTGACCATTCATTCAGGTGTGGGCAGAGGTGCAGTCCTACCTTAAAGAAGGATTTGGTGTCAAATCCTTGACTTGGTGGTGGGGGAATCTCTGGTCTCTGGGATGAGAGCCCTGCTCAGGTTTTGCTCCTGGTAAGGTCACCAGCATCCCACACCTGATGCACAAGACTCGTGGTGCCTGGGGAGGAAAGATGGCCTGTTTTTTATAGAGGATGTTGCAGAGAGAGTTGATGATGTTTTTGTACCCCTTCCTGATATATTCAGTGATTTCCATTGTTTTCCTATTTGCCATCTCCTTCAGTTTCCAGTTGCTGTTAGAGGATGGAGGCTTGTTAGGTACTTTCTCCACCCCCTTTGGAGTTTGTGTAGAGGCACAGAGTGGTTTGGGTTGGGAAGGACCTTTGAAGGTCACCCAGTCCAACTCCCAACCCCATTTCCAAGGTGTGATGTCTCCAGCACGTCATCTTCCACCCCAGACTGGCCACCTCAGTGTCTCTACCAGGATTAAAGTGTCTGAAACCATGTACCTGCAGGTACTGGCTGATGTTTGAAGGTGCTTGCCTTTGTGGGGATGTCTCCTTGATTTATGATTTATTCATCACCCTGAAACTGGAATTCGGAATGAGGTCGGCGGCGGCTGCACGCGCGTGCATCTGCCCCTGCCTCTCTCCAGGAATTGCGTTTGGTGTGGATGTGATGTCTTTAAGTGAGCCTTGTTTGTTTTTCTTTGGGTGTAATATATACCCTGTCTGTTATTTGAGAGGGGAGCATATTGTTTGTTCAAAGGCCCTAATGAGAATTAATCAAAAGAAGGGGGAGAAGGAACAGGAAAACTTGTTGCTGTTTGGGTTTTTTTTTTTTTTAAGGCAGAAGGATTTGCGTTTTTGAAAATTTTTTTACCATTGGAGCCTATAGCTTCAGGGAATAAATAAAAAAAAAAAAGGTACTGTAGAAAGAAAAAAGACAAGAAGCAAAACAACACAATAAGGATGTTGTTAGATCTTTTTTTTTTCTTTTTTTTTTTTCTTCCTTTTTCCTCCTGAAATACACCCGTTGCAGAGGGGAGGAGAGAGTTCAGTTCCACAGGATACCACATGAAATAAGCAGAGGAAGTACTCGCTTTTAAAAGGGGGCTTTCTGTAAGGTTCAGCCTATTGATAACATCTCGTCTGGCAGCTCTGCTCCCGAAGGGAAGGCAGGAGGTGGGGGCTTGGGCTGCAGGAAATAACATGGCTCGTTCCTGGTGCCTCCCAAAAGGCTGCGGGAAGGGGACCCCCCTAGCTCCTTAATTGAGCTTCTTCCCAAATGAAAGCACATTTCCACCTGAAAGTACATTTTTAACTTATTCTATTGCTATTATTTCATTGGATTTGGGTTTTTTTTCCCTTGTCTCCCTTATCAAAGGTCCCCCCCCTCCCCAAGCCTGGAAACAGAACCTTTTTACGATCATTAACCACTCTTTTTTCCTCCCCAAATGTAATTGTAGCCATTTAGTTTAATGAGGAGCTGATAGGAGAGTTGACTCTTGAAGGGATATGGTTAGCTACCCAAGCCCTGAAACAAAGCCGAATGCCTCCACATGAAAGAGCATTTGTTTTGAATTTGCTCTGATTTACTGGCATCTCCCTTCCGCGCGCAGAAGTGCAGTGCTGAAAATTCCCAACTGGAGAGACCCAGTCAAGAAAGGAAAATAAACGCGCTTTGGAGCAATCCTCCAAAGCTCACTTTCTCCTCCTTTTTTCTCCTACCCCCTCCTGCATATTTTAGTTAGCACAAGAGTGTGTTTGAAGAGGGCTTTAATGAGTTATTGGCAGGGTATGTGGCCAGCACTTTGGCTTGGTCTTATCTGTGTTTGGGCAGATAGGGATGGGTGATGTTGGGTGGAGAATCCAGCATCCCTCCTCCCCTCCAGACCTGTACAGTGTTGGATTTGCAGCTCCTTGGCGAAAGGATGGCTTAAGAAAAGGGGGAAAAAAAAGTAATTATTTTGCTAATTTGGAAACTGGAGCGGGTGTGTGAGAAAACGGACATCACAGGTGGTTGGTGGTGGTGCTGGTGGGATCCTGCAGCACTGCAGCCTTTGGTCATTAGTGGGGTGTGGTGGGTGCTGCTGTAGCAGCAGCATCAGCAGACCTGCTCTGATGTCTTAAAGACCAGGATTTGGCAAGGAAGATCACTCTCAGCACTGAGAACTCAGGAATGACGCCAGCCTGGGGTTCACGGCCACTCTGGCAGGGGAATGCATGGAGAGAGGATGGTGGCAAGGGGAGCATTGGAGGGGCTCAAAGTGGGCATCCTTGCAGCTCTCTGCGAGGAGCCTTTGGTGGGGAGGAGCCTCAGATCAGCCTCTGCTGGGCTGTCTGTGCTGGGGCTGCAGGCAGTTGTGCTGATGGATACCAGAGGCTCTGGAGGACGTGAGGCGGGGGAGCAGCGCGGCTGGGGCACGCACAGGGAGTGCTTCCCCCTTGTGATAACCACGCTGAGCTGCTCTTTCCCTCCCTCCCTCTTCCTTCTGTTCTCTTTGTGACCCAGGAATGCAATCCTGGTTAGTCCTTCACATCATGCTGGTGTCCCCTTCCCATCCCACCTCTGCTCTCTCTTCCCCAGCCATCCCGTTCTCTGCCTGATGACCTACCCCTCGCTTCCCCCGAGGCACTGGCTCTCACTTGTGTACTCTTGGCTTTATTTATTTTCTTATATCATCTTTATTTTTGTCGGTGGTCAGCCTGTGGGTAGGTCAGGACTCCTCGCTCACGGTTGCTCCCACTGACACGGCTGTGCTCAGGTATTGCCAGCCAGATCCCTTCTGTCCTCCGTGTGGTTAAAGAGCAAAAATATCCCATTGGGGATAAAAATAATTCCCGTAAATAGGAGACAGAGGGTGGTTTTCCTGTATTTTGAGCTGACTTGTTCTCAGCAGATGTGTTTGGTTGTGACTTCTTTCAAACAAGCAAAGCCATGGCTGGAGTGACTGAAGGTGGCTGGCCCATGGTTTGGTGGCATCAGGTTGGTGGGAGCCAAATTCCTGTATGACCCATGGAGAAGCCTTGATCCAAGGGTAGAAGTGAGCTGGTGGGGTTGGTGCTGGATCTGCTGGCAAAGCAAAGCTCTCAAGAAGTCCAGACCTTGTCCTCAGAGAGGGAGAGCAAGTTGAGCTGGCTTGTGTCTCCGCCACATCCACTGCTTTTTTACAGAGGTTGCTCCTAAAATACCAAACCTGAGAGGTTATCCAGATTTTGGCCTAATTCTGCTGATTTGCCCAAACTCTGGAAGCACCTCAGGCTCTGCAAGACGCAGTGGATGTTGAGTGATGGTGAATGGTGGGTGCTGGATCAAGGTTCTGCAAGCCTTGAGGCTGGGAAACCAACAAGGCTCTCCTGCAGCAGGCACAGACTCAGTTTCTAGCTCCCAACTCCACACCAAAAACGCAGGGAAAAACTTCCCCAGGCTGGAAGAGCATTGGCATCGTTTCCTCCTCTGGCTCTCTGTGCTGTGGGACCTTGTCTGGTTCAAGGGACCTCTTGGCTGATTGACATTTCATTCCAAAATTGCGGACAGGCCGGGAATGTTGCACTATGCCTCTGATCCCTGCTGGTATCTGCTCGATGGGGAAGAAGCACCTTGTCCAAATCCGGAGATATTTGCCCCCCAAAGCGGCTTCCCGTCGCTCTCCCCTTGCCCATGTAAACAGGATCCTGTGCTGTTTCTCTGCCAGAGCCCTGCCTGTGTTTTCCCGTTCCCCCTACTTCCACCTCCCTCCCCTACGGAGTTTATAACCTCCTGTGAAATGCCTTTATTTACAAATTGGCATCCTATTATAATCTGAAATTGAGACATCTTCCTGTGGAACTAGGATTGTATATTTGTCCCAGGGATAAACAATTGCTTGGGAATTTTTTTTTTCTTTAAGTCACTTATTTTTGGTTTATTTTTGAGCTTACGTCGTCTCGGTATTTTTTAATTCGCTTTGAGCGTCGCGGGGCGTCGCACCCTTTCCTTCCCAGCCTCGCTGGGAGACGTGACCCCCTGCTCCCTGCTTACCTAAAAGCCACAGTCCCGTCCTGGAAAGGACAAGGTTATCAGGGGTTAATGCCAGGATGACAGCACTGGAGCCTCTGGAGCAGAGCAGGCTGCCTGCCAGACTAGGAGCCTCCCGGCTCGCCTCGCACATCATCTGACCGTGGCCGACTGGGAGGAGGGAGCTGGTGCTTGGCACTGACCCCGGGCTCTTGGCTTGGCCACCCGCTCCGGTTCCTCCAAGCCCCATGAGGGCTTTTTTTTTTTTTTTTTTCTTTTTTTAAGGGGGTTCTCACCCTGTGGGGACCCCCCCCGGGACACAGCTGGGATCCTCCTCCCAGCTCCGGGCGTTTCGCCGATTAAAATCCTTCCAAAGCAAATAGAATCCATTTAATAATTACTTTTAAGTGCTCTAGAGCCTCTTGAGCCTTTCCTAGATACTCTTGTACAATGTGTTTTAAAAAAGAAATGATAGCAGAGGTGCTGCCCCCATTAGATAGTTTCAATCCATACCTGTACAGCTTCATTAAACCTATTTTTCAGACGCCAGTAGATTTTCCCAGTCAACGGCGCCTTTGGAAGAGCTGATGACAAAATGCAAAAGACCCCAGAATCAGCAAGTCCATCACAGTGGGGATGGTGGTGGGAACAGTGATGGGGTCACTTGTGTTTTAATCCCACAACATGGTGCTTTTTAGGGAAGAATGGGGCTAGGAAGGGGAATTTTGGAAGTTGAGTGTCAGTTCAAACTGCGCTCTGCTCGCAGTAGCTGTCCCGCTGAGCAACTTGATCACTGGGGACATTTAAAACTCGGTGGGACAAAAACACTCGTAGAGGAGCAGCCCCGGGCTGGCAGGGATGTGGCTGCATCGTTTCCATGCCCACTGTCTGCCAGCGGGTATCGCTTACACTAAAGGAACCAGTAACACTAGCCACGCGCATTTCCCTGCCATGGGCATGGGGGATGCCTGTTTCCAGCCATGGTGGCCAACACCCTAACCCTCCCTGCTGGCTGACAGCGGGGTGCAGCACATTTTAGGGTGCCCAGGGGAGAGCTGAGTGTAGGAGCCGTGTCCCCAGCCCTCGCTGTGCTCCGGCAGGGTGGCGGGTGGGTGCCAACCCCTCTGCCGTCCCCCGCCGGCGTGAATGACCCACGCCGCAGCCTGGCCGCCTGCCTACTGTCACAAAGGAGCTTCCTTCCCAGTTTATTTTCAGCGCTGGGATATTATTAACCGCTGAGGCACAGTCTCTGTTCTAGCCACCCTCGCTTTTTGCCTAAATCGCTTTGTTTTCGCCCGCCGCCGGCGTGGCCGCGGTGCCGCCGGGGTACCGGCTGCGTCACGGCTGCTGTTGAGGAACAGAGGGCACGGAGGAGCCTGATCCTGCACGGGGCTCAGGGCAGGCGAGGCAAGGAGCTCGGCAGCTCACAGGATTTCCGCCTGCTGTCTTTGGATTAGCCCCTGGGTTTTTCTGGTTTTTTTTTTTTTTTTTTTTCCCTTCCTCTATTCTTCAACTTCTTTTAATAAATGCAACATCTTGGGTGTTGCTGTCTGTCTCTTTCTCTACAAGTTATTTTACTTTATTTCTCTTTTTTTGCTGTCTGTCTCTTTCTCTACAAGTTATTTTACTTTATTTCTCTTTTTTTTTTTGGTCTTTTTCCTTCCATTTTCTTTTCCCATTTTCCCTCTTTTTTCTTCTGTTTTCCTTCACCTTCTTCGCCTTCTTTTTCTCCTTCTTTTTCTCCTTCTTCTTCTTCTTTTTCTTCACCTTCTCCTACTTTTTCTTCTCTTTCTTCTCCTTCTTCTCGTTCTTTTTCTCCTTCTTCTCGTTCTTTTTCTCCTTCTTCTTTCTCCTTTTTCTTCTCCTCCTTCATTTTCTCTTTCTTCTCTTCTTCTCCTTTTTCTCTTTTCCTCTTTTACTTTTTTCCTTCTTTTTCTACTTGTTTTCTTTCTCCTTCCTGTTTTCCATCTTCTTTTTTCCCTTCTTCTTTTATTTTCCTTCTTAATGCAAGAGAAGAGCTTTTCTGGGCAAGCATTGCAGGGATTTTCCATCCCCATCCAGGCTTGGATCCCCTGTGCACAGACCTGCTGCCACCCTTCAGGGGGTCTTTGCCCATGGGCTCAAGCCATCAGTTCCAAAAAGCTTTTTCCAGGGTATTTTTGGGCTGCTGGGAATGTGATGTGGTGCTTGCTAGAAGACAGCAAACTCTCATTTCTTTTTTCTTTTCTTTTTTTTTTTTTTTTTCCTCCCCTGGTTTTTTCCCTCCCTTCTTTTGGGTTGCCATTTAAATGCATGATGATAACTTTCACCCTGTTAATTAACAGGAAACATTGGGACAAGACAGGAAATTACATCAGTCTTTTATGAGGAAAGAGCCAAGAAAAAAAATGCAAGAAAACATAGTTATTAGTGAAAGGAAAGAAAGTGCCAGGGGAGGGAAAAGAAAGAAAAAGAGAAGAAAGGAGGAAAAAACACCATCTCATAGGCCCTGCTTTTCCAGTGGAGGCTGCTCCAGTACTTGATTTTATTTTTATTATGTTGAAAAATATTTGACTAGCAGGGTCACCTTTGCTTGAGCACGACGGTCCAGCTTCCCGAGGAATTTTTTTTATTTTATTTTCATGCTTTTTCTCAGCTTCCTTCCCCAAACTGTGAGGCCTAGGAAGCTCTTGGCCGGGAGACTAATTTTGGTTTGGCTGCTCAGCCCTTCAAATTGGTCCCCACCCAGTGTCATTATCTTGGTTTTAACTTGCAAGGGGAAAAAAAAAAACCAAAAAAAAAACCAACAAAAAAAAAAAAAAAACCACCCTGTAAGAGCTGGCTCAGCCCTTCTCTACCCTTTTAACCTCACTACACAAAAAAGATCCTTCTGGCTTCAGCCCTGCTGGTTGGGCTGCGCAGGCAGTGCTGGAGCACCATGGGCTGGTTGCAGGAGGTCCTGGTGATGCTCTTGCTGATGCTCCCATGTGTGGGGAACAGTGCCAGGCTCCGTGGTCCTTCCTCATCCTCCCTCAGCCACCACCTGGGATCCCTGTTGGGGTGCGGGGTTTGGTGAGCCAGCTTCTGGCTCCTGTGACTTTTCCATGAGCATGTGGAAAGGCAAATGTTGCTATTAAAGGAATAATTCAGTACTTCTTGGGATCTTAACCCTAGTTGTAAATATGTATCTTAGAGATGTAGGTAATAAGCGAGGCTGTATATGGTTAAATAATGAGCAAAATCTATTCCATCTCTATGTGTAGGTAGAATATGTATGGAGATCATTTATTCCATGTATTATTTATATAATTATATAAGATACAGTCAACATATTATGTATATATCCTATAGATATATAGGTTCAATATATTCAATATATTCATTGTGTACTGAATGTGTTCCGTATTTGTGTAGGATTCTATGTAATGCTTACACAGGTTAAAGAGATTTTGTTCATAGAAGCCAGAACTTCATCAACAAGAGGTGACTTTGTGGCTGTTAGGAAGGTGGTGGAAATTCAGACACCTGTCACTTTTGCAAGTGGAGAGGTTGGCTGTGCATCCAGTGATTTTTGGTGATGGAAGGCTGTGGGTTGAATTCATGGGTGATAAAAATTACCAGGTGTCACTGCTGAGGAGGAGCCCCCCTCCATGGTGGGTGATGCAAAATAATACCAGAGGAGCTGAGTGTTTGGTGTGCAAATTGAGGTTTCGAGTAGAAAAGCAGAAAAAATGGCAAAATAGTCAAGAAACTAAGCCATGGGATGAGGCTGTCAGTGACCTCGTGGCTGGGCTCCGGCAGCACCTTCCCAGGCAGAGCGGATGGAGTCAATAACTCCATAAAATCATTCTTTGAGCAGGAATCAAGTAACAGGAGTTTTATTTGGAAAAGGAGCTGGGAGCCTGAAGTTACATCACTGCGTTTGAACTGATGAATTCATTTTCTTTGGAAGCCAGTCTGAGACTTTTTAGCTCATGATAAGGAACAAACCCATAAATCATAAGCGGAGGCCTGTAGTTTTACTGTTCTTTGTCACAGCCAAGCATGGAAAATGTATCCTGGGTGTCAAGAGCATGAAGCCTTGGCTCACCTGAGAGTTGCACTGCAGTTATTTTCTGGAGAAGCTGGTGTGCTGCTGGGCTTGCCAAGCCCCAGATTCCCTGGGCTTTATCCCTGTGTGAGGATGCTCCTGCGTTTCAGTGATGCCCAAATCCTTTGGGCTTCAGCCCCATGGGAGGATGCTGCTGCATCCCAGTGATGCTCAGTTCCCATGGGCTTTGTCCCTGTGGGAGGATGCTGCTGGGTGCTGGTAACACCCCAAGTCCCCTGAGTTTTCTACCCATAGGAGGATGCTGGTGGTTGTTGTGACACCCCAAATCCCCCAAATTTATGCCCATGGGAGGATGCTGCTGGGTGCTGGTGACACCCCAAATCTCCTGAGTTTTGTGCCTGTGGGAGGATGCTTCTGGCTGTTGGTGATGCCACCTTGGTCCCAGCAGGTCCCCTCTCAGGACTTTGCCACCAGAACTGGGCTGAGATGAGCCACGAGGAGTTTTGGGGCTTTTTCTTAACCTGTGTGCTGCCGACCTGCCCCGTTTTATGGCCCGGGGCAAAGCTCTGCTGGCCTCTGTCTGCGGGAAGGGGGTGCCAGCTCCGCCGGAGCGCCGGGAGGGTTAATTACTTAATGAATATAATATTCTCTATAATTGCTGCGCGTTATTAATCCAGAGCAAAGTGAGAGGCGAGGGGAGGGGTGTGTGTGTGCGTGTGCATGGCCAGGCTTGTGAACTCCTTCCCAATGCCATCCGTCCTGTCTGTCCATCCCTTGATTGCCCCCTGCCCGGGCCGGGGCTGGTGCTGTCCGTGTGTCCGTCTGTCCGTCCATCCCTGGGCGGGGATGTACATATTCCATGTACGGCGTGCTCCGCCGCCTGCTCTTAGGAATAGGCGTGATTAGATTATGAAGGCAGACAGAAGTAATGATTAACTTTTTCAGTCTGCCTGCTGTCTCCAGTCTGGCGCTGGGTGTTTTTTTTTCCCCCTAAGTAGGCCCTGGCCCCGCGTCGACAGGGTATTAGGTTGTAAAGAAAGCCAGGAGGAATGAAGGCAAGGGAGGGAGGGGAAAGGGGAGGGAGGGAGCCTTTTCCATCGGATCCGGGACTGGAATTTATTGGCAGGAATGCAGTAAATGCTCCAAATGCCAGCCCAGCTAAACAGTTTTCATAATTGTTACGGAGCGGGGCACGACAAACGTGAAAAGGACTTTTGTTCCTATTCTGCTTTTTCCATGGTTTTACATCCCTGTGAGGGAGATGCTGCTCTGGGAAAAGTTGCTGGGAGACGTGGGTTTTTTATTTTTTTTATTTTTTTGGTGTGGTGAGAAACATATATTTACGTCTGCTTTCAGTCTTTAGGGGAGAATTCTGGGTCAGTGTGCTGCAGGGAGAGGGTTGGGGTTTTTTTCAGTGCTGGAATAAGAGCAGCAGTGATGCTGAGTTGTGTGTGTGTGTAATGCAGTTGGGGAGGGGAAAAAAATCCTAACACACATCTGTGTATTGGGTATCCATTTGGAAATCCTAGACTGCTCTACTTCAGTTTTTATTAAGGCCTTAACAAGGTTTTTAATGTGTAGCCCACATGTTGTCGGTGGAGAGCGGTGGCTTTCCTGGGGGATGTATCCCTGCCCTCCCCAGGGCATCCCGTGGTGCTGGATGACCTTTCCTGCCTTGCAACAGTGAAGCTTGCTTTATTTTTCACTGCAAAAGCTTTTTAAGGTCATCCTCTAACCCCAGGCTGCATTAGGGGGGCTGGTACCCCATGGCTGGCAGTGGCCTCTGGTGGCACCAGCATCCGTGGTGTGATTTATCCCAGAAGGGAGAAGGGCAGGATGCTGCCACAGGAGCCTCCAGCACAGCCAGAGCCGGGAGAGAGATTCTTGGCAAGCTCGTCCCCAGGTCTGATTTGCATTGCAGTAAAGTCAGGAGCCCTTTGTGCGCTGGTTTCTCTTTCTCAGAAGGTTTCTGGCTGCGATCTGGGTTGGGTTTGGGTGGGGAAGAGGTGTGTCCTGCTAGCTGGGGCTGCAGCATGGAGGAGGTGGCTGCTCCTCTCTGGGACCAGCCCTGAGTCACCTGGAGCTCCCAGGGCAGCATCTCACGAGCTGTGCTCTCCAGACAGCTCTCCTGGCTGATTTGTTACAAAAGTCAGATTATTTCGGGTTGCCTCAAGGAAGGGGGGAGAAGGTTGGAGAGTGCACAGCGCAGTGGAGCACCTGCACCACCTCCCACCAGCACAGAACAGCAACAAAACAGGATTTCTGGGGGGGTTCCACATGGATCTGTGTGCCCCTGTGACCCTTTGGATGGCCTGGGAGTCCCAAAAACCCCATGGATTTTGTTGGCTCTGGAAGGGTCTCAGCCCTTGCTGCATCCCATTGTCCCACCCAACCGTCAAGCTGGAGCTTGGGGAAGGGATTCCCGTCCTACTGCTTTTTTGAAACAAGGGAAAAGCTTTCCCACACCTTTGAGGGGGGCAGGAGGAGAGGCAGATAAAGAAGGTTCTTTAAATTAAAACTTCAAAAATAATTAGGCTGACTGTATACTAAACAACAGCAAAGAGGCCCATTTACTGTAAATATTATGAATGGATTTGGCTGGCTTCTTCATCCCCACCCTTCCTCTAAGGCTTTTCTCTGAGCTGAGTCGAAATTCGGCCTTCAGACAGCACGGTACTCTATAATTTGCATGGCTGATGAGGCCTGAAGCCTGGTACGGAGGAAACTGGAGTCAGCTGGCTCCTCTAACCACTGGAGACAGGCAGACAGGCATTTTTGGTGTGTGCCTGCATATTTTCCCCCCCCGCCCCACCACCTTGTAGCTCCAGCCTTGCCTGGCTTTTGAGGAGAATGGTCACAAGAAAAGGGCTCTTCTCTTCTGGAGTCGTTTTTAGCCGTGGTAATTGATTAATCACCGTAATTAGACAGTAGCAGTGACTAATAGGATGTTTATGAATCAAATTTCTGGTTTGGTGGACTCCATGAACTCGGCAGTTTCACTCAAGTTCTTTCTCTGCCGTCCTGTAAATGCAGGGGACATGCATCACCCCATAATTTCTAATATGTTTTTTAATATTTTTGGACATTACTCCTGGTCCAGCCTTGCCATCTGCCATAGTGGTGTTTGCTCTTGAGCCCCTGTAAGTCTGCAACAACATGCTTGCAGGGCTTCCTTTCCTTTTCTTTTCTCTTTTCTTTTCTTTTCTTTTCTTTTCTTTTCTTTTCTTTTCTTTTCTTTTCTTTTCTTTTCTTTTCTTTTCTTTTCTTTTCTTTTCTTTTCTTTTCTTTTCTTTTCTTTTCTTTTCTTTTCTTTTCTTTTCTTTTCTTTCTCACAGCAGAAACTTTCACCCTACCTGGCACTAAAAAACACCCCAAACTATTTACTCCCAGGCACCCTGAAATTTTCTCTTGGGGAGAAATAGGAGAAAAATTAGGGGAAAAATAGGAGAAAAAATAGGGAAAAAATGGAGAAAAATGGCAAAAATACGGGAAAAAGTAGGGAAAAATTGGGAAAAAATAGGAGAAAAAAACAGGGAAAAATTTGGAGGAAAATTGGGAAAAATTGGAAAAATATTGGAGAAAAATAGAAGAAAATTAGGAAAAAATGGCAAAAATTCCTTTTCTTTTCTCTCATCTCATCTCATCTCATCTCATCTCATCTCATCTCATCTTTCTCTCTTTCTCTCTTTCTCTTTCTTTCCTTGCCTCTTTCCTTCCTTCTTTCCTTCTTTCTCACTTTCATGTTCTTGCTGAATTAACCCCAGAAGGGTCAGGGCTGGGCTCCAGGCTGGGGCAGGGCTGACTCAGGGCACCCCAAGCTGGGCTGGGAAGCTGAGGGGATGTCCTCAGGGGTGAATCATCCCTACCCTCCATCTCACCTGCCCTCCTGTGTGTCCTGATTTCACAAGGGGGGTTCCCAGCTGTGGGGAAGGCGGTGGCAAGTTTTGTTTGGGTCACCTGGGGACGGAGCAAAGCCCTCCCAAACTTTCAGGTCACACTTAATGCAAACCTGAACCAAAAGCACAAGAAAAATGGGGAAATATGAGACTCCTTCCCCTCATGGGTTCTGCCATATTTTATCCTGCTTGACCTCATCAGGCTCAATCTTAGTAAACATCAGCAAATTGAAATCTTGCGGTGAAACTTAACATTTATTTTCGTGCAAGGTTGACTGATTTTGCAAGGAACAAGGAGCCATTTGAGTGATTGATTGGACAACTTGCTAATAAATTAAAAAAGTAATCTTAAGGCTCTTTAGCCTGCATGACTACCGTATATGCTGAGCAATAAGAGCCGTCTAATTAGACACAGACACAAATTTATGGTCTAGCCTGTCAATCCGGGGATTAAGGGCTGCATA